>NC_141027.1:16102500-16425000 GCF_052040795.2 Danio rerio | reverse complement strand
AGACAGAAATGCCAACTGACCCAGCTGGGGCTCGAACCTTCTTGCTGTGAGGTGACAGTGCTAACCACTGAGCCACCATGCTGCCCCTAAAATGTCATTTTGTGTAACAATATATATAATTTTTAATTCGATGACCCATTAAAAGGCTCATTATGATTCATTTTAAATTGTAAATCTCCACACATGAAAACATTCCTTACTTTTTTTTTTTGTTAGAATCAAATTAGCTTTTTGTCATCGCAACTAAAATAAGTTAAAGCAACAACAAAACAACAAAAAAAAATTATTGTCTTGACTTTTTGTCGATCTTAGTTGTAAGAGCAACAAAAAATAACTTGACTTCTAGTTGATCAGTGGCAGAAGTGGTGGAAGGTCGATTTTTCAGATGAATCACCTGTTGAACTGCATCCTAATCATCACAAATACTGCAGAAGACCTACTGGAACCCGTGATTCTCACAGAAATCAGTCAAGTTTGGTGAAGGAAAAATCATGGTTTGGGGTTACATTCAGTATGGGGGCATACATCATCAGTGCATTTTTCTAGTTATTTTGCAAGATATTACAGTTTTTCTCAAAACATTTATTAATTTGTGCACATTATAGTAGCAGTTTCTCATTCTTTCCAACTCATTTCAGATGCTTTTGGACATGCATCAATTGCTTTCATACAACTCCCTGCTGTTTATAATATTATCATTTGCTTGTGTCATGCCAGTCAAAATGAACTAAACTTTTGAATGCTGAATAGCCAATCCATATGAAACTAATAGTCTACATTTCCTTACTTGAGTCGTTATATACAAAATTGTTGAACTAGTTGTCAAAATCTGTCAAGCTAATTTTATAAAAAAATTTATCTTTATTTTCCTGAAAATGTCTTAAAAATTGAACAATTTCATGAAAGATTTACAGACCTGTGTATGTTGTAGGTTCAGCTCAAATACGTACAGCAGTATTGTTTACAGTTGTGCGCAGCTCTACCCATAGGAAGTTTATGTTTGCTGTAAATAAGGGTTCTGGACAATGCTGTGAATAAATTAGAATTGCAACTAGCAAATGCAGTAAAAATGTGAAAAATACATATTCAGAGTCTTGTTCTCAGATACCTCACTAAATGCAGTGATGTCTAGCTTTACTGTAGTTTTCAAATGGCTGTGCAAATAGTATATAGTGATGTCTTGAGCATTTTTTAGGAAGTGTCACCAAAATCTGACTTTTTTGCATTGAAAACATGAACAGAGTAAACTGCCATAATGAAAACATGACAAAGCCATTTGACTATCTTTTTCATGAACAATGGTGTCAGGACTT
This sequence comes from Danio rerio, assembly GCF_052040795.2. NCBI lineage: Eukaryota > Metazoa > Chordata > Actinopteri > Cypriniformes > Danionidae > Danio > Danio rerio. The sequence continues at coordinate 16,423,687 of NC_141027.1, read as the reverse complement.
TTCATTTTGATGACACTGACACTTTCATTGACATCAATACTTGCTTTTGAGGAATGAGCTGTCCATTTTGAGCAAGTGACGCGCTTTTGCAGGTTATCAGCGAGGTTTTGCAGTTTGTACTAATTGTTTTGAGAAATGCATTAACTGTAGTGCAGAAATGCACTAGTGTTGTGAGAAATGCACCAAAACCACTGAGAAAAACTGTATTATTCAGCTTAAAGTGCTGTTTAAAGGCTAAATGAGGTTAACTAGGCAAGTCATTGATTGGACAATCTTCTATAGCCAATCAAAATAATTATTTCCTAAGGAGGCAAATTATATTGACGTTAAAAATTCGTCACCATAGAATTATAAGTTTCTATTTTTTCTATTTTATTTTTATTCTATTTGACATTTTTGTCAAAATTCAGTTATTGACATATTCTTTTTAAAAGACAACTTATTTACATTATGAGATATCTTTTTATAAGTTTTTACATTTTAAGTATTTTTATTTAAAAAAACAAATGTTACACACATACTGTTTGCTATGGAATGCAAAAACTTTGAAGGTCAGTGTCTCAAAATCATTCAGAACGCAGATAGAACCTTTTAATTCCAAGGTGATGAATTGTTATAATAAAAATGATTCCAGCCAAAAAAACAAACAAAAAAAAAGAAAAAAATATTACCGAAGAACAATAAAAAAAAGTTGAATTACAAAAAAAGAGAGAAAAAAATATTACCGAAAATACAGTCAATATTTCCCTGTTAAATTATTTACAGAAATGCTTAACTTTCATAATGACAATAACAACAACAATAATATACATAATTTTAAATACAAACTTTTAAAATCTGTATATGAAACATAATCATCTTTTTGGCAAATCGGGATTAAAGAGTTCATGTAATAATCATACTGGCTTCTGATTGTAAACATTCTGTGGTGAACCAAGCACTTACATTATATTACAGTCATATATATACACACACATCCACGATCTAATGCATTTAGACTTTATGGCCTGAGATATACCACACGAATTGGTCTTGCATGTGAATAATGCATGCGAATCATGAATACTTGTATATATTTTTAGCTTTAGATAGAAGGCTGGACCATGAGATCTCAGACGATAACGGTTTCATTGCTTTCCACCCTGCTGTGGTTGTTGATGGTGTTTTGCTCGGAGAATTGAGTGTGTGTGTGTGTGTGAGACAGGAGATGTTTGTCTTGTACTGCGTCTTTATTTTACTCTTTGTCAAACACTCATTCTCATCCCTTTCAATCACTCAACAGACCCGCATTGAAACCCACACTATTCTGTCCTTAATAATCAAATAAATCAGACCAATGCGCTCCATGATCACACATTATATTTTGACAAATACGGAAACCAATTTGATTTAGAATGTATTGATTACATTTTTACACTCTTCGAGAAAAGAGAAATTGTGGGTGCCGTTAAGCCCATCGAGAGCTTTAACATTCTCTGCCTCTCAGTTCTAATGAAATTTCAGACTCATTTAGATGGAAAGCAAACGAAGCGTTTCATTTCTTGAAAGCTCTGAGCTCTCCGTTTGTTTGGATGCATGTTTGGTTTGTTTGGCTATAGCTGCAGGGATGAGGTTTGGCAGTGATAATTACACTAAATATTAAATGTTTTGTTAGGTAAGATAAAACAAGGTTCATTATGAGGAAACCACTCAATTAACTGATTCTGTTCAAAGCTAGAAATGTTTTTTTTTTTTTTTTTTTTTTTTTTTTTTTAGAAATTAAGATAATTTAAAGATAAGAATGTGTCTGTCAAGTTTATTCAAGGCAGGAATATATATAACAAAATAAGATATATTTGCAAAAATCGATTACCACCATTTTTAGAATTTTTCAGAAATCTTTTTTTCGCAATTGTTTAATACCCGATTTAAAAACATGATTTCTAAAATCACAAAAAGTCAAATTTAAGTAACTTTCTTAAATCATGTTTTGTTCACTTCAATGCACAACAACAACAAAATTATATCTCAAAATAACAAAAAATGTAATTTTAAGTTTGTTTTTTGTTGTTTTTGTCTCTTCTTATATTTTAGAATTTTATTTAGAAAATTTATTATAACAGAGATGTTGGGCAAAGAATAATTGTGATTAATCCCCTCTATTTTCATCATTTCCTAAATTTTCCTCTGGCTTAGTCCCTTTATTGATCAGGGGTCGCCACAGCGGAATGAGCCGCCAACTTATCCAGCATATGTTTTGTGCAAGGGAAACTGGGAAACACCCATAAACACTCATTCACACATATACACTACAGCCAATTTAGCTTATTCAATTCACCTACAGCACATGTCCTTGGACTCCCTCGAGAACACGGGGAGAACATACAAACTCCACACAGAAATGCCAACTGACCCAGCCTCGAACCAGCGACCTTGTTGCTGTGAGGCGATCGTGCTACCCACTTTAAACAGCCAATTTAAATTGTAAATGTTTAAATTTACAAAAATGTATACAGCGACCTCTAGTGGATTTACAAGAAATGGCAAGCAAAAAAACGAGAAAATGTGTCCCAGTAACGTACACAGTGACCCCTAAGTGGATTTATGAGAAATGGCATGCATGAGAAAAAAATAGCAATAAAATTATTTCGCAATAATGTATTTGAGATTGTCAGAATGTACACTGTGGCCTACACTGGGGCACACATTAGTAAAAACTTGTCCCAAACTGTCAAAAATGTAAAGAGCGACCTCTAGTTGACCTATTTAAAACGGCATGCATTAGAACACGTTTCCCAGTAATGCATTTGAGATTGTCAAACTTGGACACAGCGGCCTCTAGTAGATCTATTTAAAATGGCATGCATGAGAGCAAGTTCCAAGTAACGTATTTGAGATTGTCAACAATGTAAACAGTGGCCTCTATGTGTCAAAAAATGTGTCACAGTAACGTATTTGAGGTTGTCAAAACTTTACACAACGGGCTCAAGTGTAAAAAATGTGAAAATGTGTACCATAACATATATAAAAATTGTCAAAAATGTGCACAGCGAACAAAGTCCCAGTAACGTATTTGAGATTGTCAACATTGTACACAGAGACCTCTATTGGATTTACGAGACATGGCACACATGAGAAAATGTATCCCAGTAACGTATTTGAGATTGTCAGAATGTACACAGCGACCTCTAGTGGATAAATGAGAAATGGCACGCAAATAAAAACGTGTGCCAGTAATGTATTTGAGAATGTCAACAATGTAAAAAGCAACCTCTAGTGGATCTACAAGAAATAGCTAGCAAAATAAAGTTTGTCCCATTAATGTATTTGAGATTGTCAAAAATTTAGCGCAAGCTCTAGTGAATTGTACGAGAAATGGCACACATGAAAAAACGTGTCCAACTAATATATTGCAAATTTTCAGAAATGTACACCGCAGCCTCTAGTGGATGGCATGCAAGAGAACACCTGTTCCAGGAATACATGTACACAATGACCTCTAGTGGATTTTACAAGAAATGGCAAGCATGAGTAAACAAATCCCAGTTACGTACAGTATTTGAGATTGTCAAAAATGTACACAGCGGTCGGCGCAATAGCCTAGTGGTTAACGCGCTGACATTAGGTGCAGTAGCACATCAGGACATCCTAAGTTTGAATACTCGCTCGAGGACATTTGCCTACCAACCCCCCAACCCCCCCCCCCCCCCCCTCTCTCTCCAACTTCGCTTCCTGTGTAAATACTGTCCAAGCTAAAAAAGGCCAAAAATAAATAAATAAATAAATAAATGTACACAGCGGCATCTTGTGAAAACAAAAAGACAAAGCCCACGTTACATATTTCTCTGTTATAATTATTAATTCCAGGGAGCCTGAGATGGAAACGTACGATGAAGTACATTTTTGCAGTTTGACAAAAAAAGTAAGCTGAAGCACGTATTTCCAATGAGCCTGTGTTGAATATTTCAGACTGCAAAATAAAGAACGACAAAGATTTTTACATTGACTATATTACCAGGGCCTTCACTCTCTGTTTCCCGTTTGTCCATTTCCCCATCGCTCCATCTCTACATATCCATCTCCATCTCTCCTTCCCTTCCCCCATAGCTCCGCTCTTCCCACTTCCATTTAACTCTCTATTCCATCTCGAGAGGAGATGCTGGATGGTCTCTTCATTATGTGCAACACAGACAGCCTGATTTTGTGTGCGTGTGTGTGTGTGTGTGGAATGAGTGAGAGCCGACCGACTACATGCAATGTTTTATTTCCTGTCAATGCCATTCCTAGTTGCTGTCCCGTGGCCATGATTTACCGTGTTTTAGCCAACTCTTCACAGCAGAAAATGAAAGAGCTGTTTTCCGCCCCTCTCTGCCTGCTTCCAATTCATCTCTCTTTCTCCTTCTCTCTCTCTCTGCCTGTCATACAGTATTTTTCGGAGCTAGAGGGCCACTCGAAGCATTTTCATAAAAGCATTCCTGGGCCATTCCTGCCTTTTAAACTTGAAAAGAAAATGAATATGCTTCCAATGGATGTTTTTTCTTTTAAAGGGTATTTACACTTTTTAATAATTTGATTATTTACACAATGGCAAGAATATTGTACGAGTGAATGTCTAATATAGGATTTAAATAAAAGTACAATCGATAAACGAGGAATTTGTTTGAAGGAATTTTGGCCCATTCCTCCTAACAGAATTGATGTAACTGAGTGAGATTTGTTGGCTGTCTTGCTCGCACAAGCTTTTTCAACTCTGCCCAAAAATTTTCTATAGGGTTGAGATCAGGGCTTTGTGATGGCCACTTCAAAACATTCACTCTGCTCTCCTTAAGCACATTTTAACTAATTTGGCAGTATGCTTAGGGTCATGGTCTGTTTGGAAGATCCATTTTTGGCCAAGTTTTAATATCCTGGCTGTTGTCCTGAGATGTTGCTTCAGTATTTCTACATAATGTTCTTTCTTCATGATGCCATCTATGCTGTGAAGTGGACCAGTCCCTCCTGCAGCAAAACATCATGCTGCCACCCCATCAGAAACTTCCAAAACCTTGACACCATCATCTGAGCTTTTTTAGAGGCAAAATAATCTTTCTGTATGTAAACTTGACTTTCAAGAAAAGTTATAACAATTTCTCAAAAAATATCTCTCTCATTATTCTGCGCATGCATAACAGAAACAAATTTGATAATCCAAACTTACCTAAAAGAGAAAATTTTTAGTCACATTAACATCTGACTTTTTAAAACATGGTTATGCGCCTTTTTACACAGTTCTGGTTTCAACTGTACATACACTAAGGACAATTTTTACTACACATTTATAGGAAAGCCAATTGCAATTTATTTTTAAAAGGCTCATAATATAGCTATAGAAGCTGGTTTTGTTTTACACCAAAACTGAAATTTGTAATGTAAGACAATTTTAAAATACAGCTGAAGACAAAATAATTAGCCAACCTAATTATTATAACCTAATTAGCCAAAAGGAAATTTTCATTTCCTTTAAATATTTCCCAAGTCAAGTTTAGCAAAGCAAGACATTTTCAGTTATTCTTCACTTAATAATTATTACTTAATAATAACAATATTAATAATGATAATTAACCAAGTTAAGACTTTAAATCGCACTTTAATCTGAATACTAGCATCTTGAAAAATAACAAGTAAAACATTATGTACTGTTAACATGACAAAGATAAATGAATGAGTTAATGAGATAAATGAATGATAAATAAATGAGTTATTAGAAATTTTTAAAAATTCATTGGAGGGCATATAATTTTGCCTTCAGCTGTAGATAAAATATAAATATGAAAATTACAATAATGAGATTTAAAGTTGAAATTGTGAGAACTAAAAAGTTGTACATACCTTTAAAACCTGACGGAGAAATGAGCTTCAATAAATGACATCTGGTGTAATACAATTGCAAATGTGTTTCTAAAAAGATTTATTGCCAACATTTATAAATAGTCAGATTGTAAGACAAAGACAAAATTATGATCAATACAAGTCAAGTAAGTGTGAGATATTAAATCTCATTTTACTCATTTCTTTTGTTGTGTTTATGTCTGTCAGTGTCATAATCCGTGCAGCAACATACTAAGCAGCAGTTCTAAAGAGTAGTCTGAAAATATCTCCAAGCAAAAGCCTAAACAAAAGCATACCTGCACTTTGTTCTCCCACTTCAACCACTGCCCTTCCAGACGTAAACAATCAGATGTGAGTAAAATAAAGTATATCTGAATCCACTCCAGTTCCTCTGCATCTTTTTTTTTGTTTTAACTATTATTATTTTTTTTGTAAATAAGGGACTAAGCCAAAGGAATATAAATGAATATGATTTTTGTTTTACAATACATTTTTTTGTTGCTAATAATTAGTTTATAATATATTAATATTCATATAATATAATATATTAATATAATCAACTGTGTGTGTGTGTGTGTATATATATATACAGAATTATTAGCCCCTTTTTTAATTTTTTTCCTTTTTTAAATATTTCCCAAATAATGTTTAACAGAGCAAGGAAATTTTCACAGTATGTCTGATAATATTTTTTCTTCTGGAGAAAGTCTTATTTGTTTTATTTCGGCAAGAATAAAAGCAGTTTTAAATTTTATTAAAGCCATTTTTGGGACAAAATTATTAGCCTCTTTAAGCTAATTTTTTTTTCTATAGTCTACAAAACAAACCATTGTAATAGAATAACTTGCCTAATTACCCTAACCTAACTAGTTAACCTAATTAACCTAGTTAAGCCTTTAAATGTCACTTTAAGCTGTATAGAAGTGTCTTGAAAAATATCTAGTCAAATCTTATTTACTGTCATTATGGCAAAGATAAAATAAATCAGTCATTAGAAATAGGTTTTCAAAATTATTATGCTTAGAAATGTGCTAAACCAATCTTCCCTCCATTAAACAGAAATTGGGAAATAAATAAACAGGGGAGCTAATAATACAGGGGGGCTAATAATTCTGACTTCAACTGTATATATTTTACAATTTATATATTTAAATACTTTAGATTTGTCAATAAATAATACTAATGCCTCGAAATTAATATGTACAGTTAAATATTAACATATAATTTACCTTTCATTTATAAGGTATAAGCTGTTTGTAAACCTCAACCTACATTATTAAAATAAATGATTAATTTGCATTGATATAATAATAATTTCTTTAAGTTGCCTTTAGTTCTCAAATGGGCGACGCGGTGCCGCAGTAGGTAGTGCTGTCACCTCACAGCAAGAAGGTCGCTGGTTCAAGCCTCGGCTGGCTCAGTTGATGGTTTCCGAACGAGTGTTCATTTGCAAAACGTCTATTAGACATCAATTTTCAGACTTAAATAGACATTTATAATCTTTGGAATGAACCGCCAAGTTATCCAGCATGTTTTTACGCAGCGGATGCCCTTCCAGCTGCAACCCATCTCTGGGAAACATCCGTACACACTCATTCACACTCATACACTTTGGACAATTTAGTCTACCCAATTCACCTGTACCACATGTCTGGACTGTGGGGGAAACCGGAGCACCCGGAGGAAACTCACAGGGAGAGCAAATAAACACCAAAAATACTAATAATCATCACGATGTAAACACAACCATCAAATAAATGTCTCTGGGATGTACATGGGCAATTAGGGAAATATAAATGTTTTACATTGTATGAATGAATGAAATATGGTTGTTTTGTGTAAATTAGAAATGTTTATGCCATTTTTTTTAACTATAAAAGTCTGGCAACCAGTATTTTTACATTTATTTTACAGTCTATATTGTGTACATGGAGCTGGACTCTTAAACAAAGTGTTGCCCACATATCTACTCACATACATAGTGAGATAAATGAAAAGGAAAATATTTTATTTAGATGCATCATACATGAGAGTGGGAAGAAGAAAAAGAAAGAAAGTGTGTGTGTGTGTTAAATTAATGACCTCATGTATCGGTTGGGTTTCACAACTCCAGGGTCGTCGCACAATCACATCTGACGCTTACTGATGTCTCACATCTGGACTACCTTTCGCTCATACATGCACACACACTCTTCAAACAGTCCAAATAAACACACATGGCATGAAAGAAGCACGAAGACAAACAAAGAACAACATGCATGTGTGTATGTATAATTTACAATATTATTTACCTTGTAATGTAGCTGCAGTTCATGTTTCCAATCACTCACTCAGCAGGGGACTCTTGCAATAGTACAATTTTCACCTTGATGCGGGAGGCTGGGATTTTTCCTATGGATCTGCTGAAATGGCATATATATTTCAGTTCAGAGGGAATGAATCACGTGAAGGCTTATAATGGAATTTCTCTTATATCGATATTTGGGGTATTGCATGCACATACCAATACACTAGAAAGTATATTTAAAAGAAAACTTTACAAAGGTAAAATCAGGTAGCATTTAATAACAATTTTGAAGCAAAAACACATTTTCCTGTACTTTGTTTTATTAAAAAAAAAAGTTTTACTATGTACTAAATGAGCCATGAAGTGCACTATATCTTTAATCATTCATATGTTAAGCAAGTAGATTTTATTTTAAATAGCAATTTAATCATGTGATGGCAAAACTAAATTAAATTCCATTAAATTGCTAAGAAAAATGTAAAATACTGCTGTCTTCCTGAAAAGCCACTTTGTGCCGAACTAGTTCTTTGTGTCTGAATTTAGGGTTCTTTGTTTCCTGCCATTTCATTTTTCTGGAGCTTAACCATCAAACTACACAGACAGTCAGCACTTTCTTACCAGGTAAATGATTTTGTTTTAAAATGTATAATTGTATATTTATACATTTTATGATGTATGTATAATAAATGTTTATAATAACATTTTATCTTTTAAATTCAAATGATTTTTGTTCAACCATTTCTTTCCGTAAATGATGCAGGCTTCTCCCAAAAGATAAGACGATACACAAGAGGCATCATTGGCGAAAAAAAATATATTTCTCAGCTTTTATTTACATTTGAACAACAAGTGGCATGTCCAGAATTGTTTATACCCTCCTCAATAACCAATGGAAAAGCTTTTATTGGCTATCCTCAATTGGATTTAAGTCAGGACTCTGGGTGGGCCACTGCAAAAGGTAATTTTTTTTTTTTTTGCTAAACATTTATTCTTCACTTTTGCTGTGATTTGGGTTGTTTGTGGTGCTCAAATGTTAACTGGTGCCTAAGACCAAGTTTTTCTGCAGACTGCCTGATGTTGATAGGATTTTTTATCTAGTTATTGAAGTTGGTAATGGTGTTCTTAGAGTAGAAGAACTTCCGAACAAATCCTCAGAGATTTTCAGAGTATTTTTTTTTTTTTAAGAAAAGTCTTTTGCTCTTGTTTTGTAATAATACTTTGCACTGTAGCCAGTAGAGCTTCGAAACATTTGATTTGGTCTAATATCTACTCTTGTAGCTCTTGCACATCATGTTATTATTTTTTGGGAGAAGCCTGTCTCATCTCCGGTCCAAAAAAAAAATTTCGTTTTATTTGTTGAATAAAAGGAAACTGAATTTGCCATATTTGTCATAACAATGTACTTTTAAATTTGAATTCACTTTAAATTTGCAAGGGGTATGAATAATTTCAGCCATTTATGTATTTTAAAGTGCTGTAAAAATACTCATAAATGCCTCTGTTTAAAGTATTAACATCTGTCACATACGTGAAGGAGATATATCACATCCATAACAATTTATCTTTTCCCATCATATATGCAAAAATGTTCAATAAAATAAATGTATTTTTTGTCCTACAGAAAGACAACATTTATCCTTTTGATTGGTGTTATTTCATTTGGGCTATGTTGTTTCATTTACAATATGTCTACAAATTATGTTGCATACTATAATCTTGAATACTTATTTCCCTCATTTAAAATATAAAAACATTTACAGATTGGCAATTTTCTAAACTCTCTTCACTCTGTAAGTTGTTTTGTAAACCAGAACCGCAAATCAGAAAAAGTTGGGAGAGAATGGAAAACGCAAATAAAAAAAGAAAGTAGTGATTCTAAATTTACTTTGACTTGTATTTCACTGCAGACAATACAAAAAACATTGTTTAATGTGTTCCTCATGATTTTTATTTTATTTTTTAAATAAACATGTATTCCAATTTTGGTTCTTGCAACACACTTTAAAAAAAGTTTTAAATATTAGTTTACTCAGTGTAAGCCCGTTTGCGATGGTGTACGTGGTGTTCAATTTTACATATAGCTGCCACTTGCACGGCGGACAGCATCTGGCGATTATATGAAGGATTAAACAGAAGCTCGCGTGCTAGATGTGGCAAGTTACCAGAAAATTCCATCCCACAGACTTTTCATAGTGGACTTGAAGCCAATGGAAGTCTTTTATCCACTCTTCAAAAAGTGTAGATGGTGGATTAACATTCAGCACATGATCACTAAGATGTGTCATTATTTGTAACTTTAGATGCCATGGTTCCTAAAACAAAATATGTCAGTGTTATTTTGATTCACATCTTTAGCGCTTCACAACTTTTTGCGGTTGAAGCTCTCTCTGTCATCCCAAGCCAGAAGGCATTGACTGAGTGATTGACAGCTGATATTTCAGTGCTGGAGCAGTGTGCCAATAAGAAGAGAGCGAAAGCAGGGCAAGCATTACGGCCTTGGCTTTTTTTACTGCAGCAAGTTGACATGACAACTGTTTTAAACCATTCTTGATCGCTGCAATTCACGTTTCAAGTGCAGAGATGCATTTTGCGTGAATGTCTCCCAAATCCGCGGTGAAAATGTGGTGAACATTTTGCAGTAAAACTGGTCGCACACAACAATTTTATGCACTCGCACAAATGCTCCCAAATATATTTTCAGATCGCATAGATAAAATTTCAAGTGCATATGCGACCAAAATGGTTGCAATTTCAAGCCCAAAAATATATATTTGACTCTAATATGATGCCATTAGCCGCATTTCCACTGTCGGGCCAGTGCATGCGAGCCAGGGCTTTTATCAGGCCGGGCCGGGCCAATTGCCCGGGAGGTTGAGCAGTGAGGCCGAAGTCATGTCGCGTTAGTCCACTGTCGGGCTAGTAGCTCGCAGTGCTTCATGCAAACCCCGCCCCCAGAACGTCCCCCGAATCAAACGTCACACAACCTGCCCACTTCAGTGGGAATAAGGCAGATAAAGCACACCATCACATCATCACGAAACCATTAAAATCAAGACAACCAAAACAAACAAACGACACAATACTGTACAGCATTATATTATATGTCTATACGCACACACTCTAAAAAACGCTGGGTTGGTTTTTAAACCCAAATGCTGGGTTGAGACTGCTGGGTAACAAAATTGGGTTGATTCAACCCAATTTGGGTTGAAAATCGATCTTTATCTATAACCCAGCAGTGCTGGGTTGGGAACGCGGACGTGAAAGAGAGCACGCACGTCACGTCAACATGCAGGGACATCAACGTGAGAAACCGCCATTTTCTTTGCGCTGTCTTTGAGGGGAAGCGAGTGAAATTCTGTGTGAGACGTAAGTTATTTAGTGTGTATTTAACAATTTTCATAAGAAATAACACACTTAGTTTACTTAGTATAATATACACGCGCTTTTTTTTCTGTTTCTCCGCCTGATGGCCGACTTGTTGCTCCGCCTCACGCTGACCTGTGCTCGCCTTATGGCTGAACTGTTGCTCCGAGTCCGCCTGACGAGCCACCTGTTTCTCCGGATCTGTTTCTCCGCCTAACGGCGACGTGTTTCTCCGGACCTGTTTCTCCGGACCTGTTTCTCCGCCTAACGGCGACCTGTTTCTCCGGACCTGTTTCTCCGCCTAACGCCCGAGCTGTTGCTCCGCCTAACGCCTGACCTGTGCTCGCCTCACGCCCGACCTGTTGCTCCGCCTCACGCCCAGCCTGTTGATCGGTGGACGGGTAAGCGCGCATGGCATCAGAAGGAGCTCGAAAAGTATAAGGTAACTAATGAAACTAACGTGAAGCATGTTTGATGACCACTTTATAAACACAACACCTAGGATAATTTAGGAGCTTTTTATTGTAATAAAATGCCTTTTGAATGACACAGATTTTTATGTTGGCTAGGTGATGACAGTAAGTAACGTTACTGTGATTTGTGATCTTTCTGGGGTGTTAACTGTAAAGCAGTAAGTAGTATTTTTACTCTTGTATTTCTTAAGTTTGTTCATGGATTTTTGTGACAATACTTTGATGCATAAGTGTTGAATTCAGCTTCTAACAATGTTTTTTTTAATCAAAATATATACAATAATTGTCCTGCTCTGCATGTACATTTTGTTTAGCTGTACATCTGTACATTGAATAGCAAATGTTATTAATTTACTATGAGCATTTTACATTCTAGACGTGATTTGAGCTATCTTTAATTAATCCTGTATGTAAGGGTCGTTTCATGCTAACGGAAATGTCTGAGCTAAGGCTAATTCCAACCTAATCATCTTCGACTGCAAAAAGAAAAAGTTTGACCACCGTTTTATGTGACACCCTGGATAATTATTATCATTTAGGAGTATTTTTGTGATATAGTGACTTTTGGCTAACATGATCTTTTTTTACTTAATTTTGCTTAAACGCTTTTATCTGTTATTCTTTTTCAGATGGATAATTGCGTGAAAATCAAACTAAAAGAATGCAATCTTGAGGAGTTAATCCCCACATTTGAAGGTATGTAATAATATTTTACTTGGTTCATTGTAATCATTAGGGCTGCCCTTGTCTAAACATATGTCTGGTTGACTTGTGATGTTCATTTGAAGCATTAGTTGAATAATTACAGATTTATTAATAAACCATTTATTCATTAATTCATTTTCTTTTTGACTCAGTCCCTTTATTAATCTGGGGTCGCCACAGCGGAATGAACCGCCAACTTATCCAGCATATTTTTTACACAGCGGATTCATGCAGCATACATTGACTTTGCCAGTGTGGACTTTTTTTCTGCAACTAGTGGGTAGCACATTCGCCTCATAGCAACAAGGTCACTTGATCGATCCTTGGCTGGGTCAATAGGCCTTTCTGTGTGGAGTTTGCATGTTCTCCCCGTGTTCGCGTGGGTTTCCTCCAGGTGCCCCGGTTTCCAAAGACATGGTAAAGGTGAATTAAGTAGACTAAATTGTCAATGGTGTATGTGTGTGAATGAGTATTTGTTTCCCAGTGATGGGTTGCAGCTGAAAGGGCATTCGCTGCATAAAACTTATGCTGGATATGTTGGTGGTTCATTCCATTGTGGTTACCTCAGATTAATAAAGCGACAAAGCTAAAAAGAAAATGAATGAATGAATAATAAATTTTTAGTTGACTAATGGTTATTCAATTATTAGGGGGCAGCCCTAGTAATCATTAGCCACTTCAACACTTTAAACTGAGAGATTGAACTCTAATGCCAATTTGTTTTTGTCTGGTTATTTTTTAAAATCTGCTGTTCATGTAACCAGTGACATTCTCTTGTTTTATTTTTAGCACAGGAGCGAACCTTTCCTCGTTTTTAGGTCAATTTGAATACAATTCAAAGGGTAAGGATTCAATTAAAGGTTTCTCGATGCATAATGATGCATTTAATGCATAATGATTGTCTTAGTTATTTTATTAACAATGAAAATGTTATTTTTATGTTTGTTATTAGGGTGGCATGGGGGCGCAGTGGGTAGTGCTGTCGCCTCACAGCAAGATGGTCGCTGGTTGAGCCTTGGATGGGTTTCCCCTCCACAGTCCAATGACATGCGGTGTAGCTGAATTGGGTAAGCTGAATTGTCCATAGTGTGTGTGTAAATGAGAGTGTGATGGGTTGCAGTTGAAAGGGCATCTGCTGCGTAAAACATAAAAAGATGTCACCCAAGATGTTCATGTCATTCTTTCTTCAGTCAGAAAGATTTTTTTTTTAGGAAAATATTTCAGCAATTTTATCCATCTGCATGGACTGAGATTGTGCCTCATTTTTGAAGTTTTTAAAGAAAATTTAAATGCGGCTTCAAATTATACAAATACGGTTGCAAACAGTCCCAGCTCAGGAAGAAGGGTCTTATCTATTCTCATTAAGAAAACACAATTAAATACTTAATAATTTCAAATGCTCATCTTGCCTTACTATTACTTATTTAAAAAAGTTCCTTAGGCAAACCTGTTGTTGCATTGTCATCTTCACTCGGGCCAAAAAATTGCAGCATGGTGCCATGGTCAGTGGTTAACTAATGCCAACACTGGCTGATAGCTTGGTGTGTTATGGCCTTAATTGCTTCTAAAGGTATTTTAGGTGTTCTAAAGTTAACTCTAAAGATATTTAACTTTTACACTTTTGAGTTTTTAATAAATCTTACTTCTATTTATTTTTTCAGATTGGGACCAATATTGCTGAGTATCTTCATCCATTGAATTCAAGAATCTATTGAGTTTCCTCATGTTCTCATCCTTGGAGACCACCACTTCTTTCAAGCCTTTGCTCACGTGCTGTGCCATTTATTATTGCAAAGTACATTACTTGCCAAAGTGGACGTTTGCTATAAAGCATTCTACATCTTTGGTGTGAACTACCCCAAGCAGTGTTCCCTGGTGTGGCAGACTGTGGTTTATGGACATCCTGGGGAGGAGACACTAGCAGTAAGGGTTCTGCTAGCATTAATTTTTGCTGACAAACAGTAATCATTAATACTGTGACCTCACTGCTTCCTTGGATTCTGTGTTCTTTAACTTGTACTTTGGATTGTGGGGGAAAAGGAGCACCCAGAGAAAACCCACACGAACACGGGGAAAACATGCAAACTCCACACAGAAACACCAACTGACCCAGCTGAGGCTTAAACCACCGACCTTGTTGCTGTGAGGCAATCGTACTACCCACTGTGCCACCATGACACCCATTTCTAAAGAATAGTTTTAATAACTCATTTCTAATAACTGATTTCTTTTCTCTTTGCTATGATGACGGCACATAATAATGGACTAGATATTTTTTAAGACACTCTACACTGCAGTTACATTGCAACTAATGTTTCTTACAGACTCTTTTATATCTCAGGATTGATGTTTGCACATGATTGTTCGAGTAAAAGTTAAAAAAAGTTTTCCTATTTCAAATTTGTTTTAAAATGCTTCCATCCTCAGGTTTCATTTTAACTTTTATATCTGTTTTTTCTTCAAAACTGCATTTACATTGAACTTGATCATCCTTACTGATGATTGCTTTATAGCTCATATATTGATGTTTGCACATACTTGTTAAAGGGAAAGTTATAAAATGTTTTCTTATTTTTTCTTAATATAAAATTTGTATTTTCTTAGTTTTTATTGTTTGTTTTGTTTTTTCAAGCTGTTTGATGCCTTTTCATTATTACTTTCACATATTTTTTCTGCATTGCAGTTGATGATTTATATGAGAATATGTTGATGTTTGTGCTCAAATTACTTTCTGACTTCAGTCATTTAGATGCATTTTCATTATTACTTCCTTATACTATTGTTTTTCTCTACTCTGCAATAACATTGCCTTACTGATGATTCCTGATTTATAAATGATGCAAATGTTTTTGAATGTATTTCAAATATGCATTTTCTTAAGGTAATTTGTCTGATTTCAGTCTGATGCATTGTTACTGAACTTTAGTCAGTGTTTCTGTGATACAGTTTGATACATTTTCACAGAAATCGTCTTAACCCTTTAACAACCCTTTCAAGAAAAAAAATTGGATTGCATTTCTCAACTGCTAATGTCGCTATTGAACACAATCAGTACATTTTAACACATGTTATAATTTCTAAAATATCAACCTCTACCAAATGATTGATATGTATGTTTATGGTAAAAGTACCAGAATTATGAAAAATCTGAAAAATTATGTGTAAGACCAATTAAAAAAAAAAAAAAAAAAAAAAAAAAAAAAATATATATATATATATATATATATATATATATATATATATATATATATATATATATATATATATATATATATATATATATTTAAAAGAAATATTTTGAACACTAAATCATCTTTTTTCTTATGACTTTAACAGTCATTATTTAAAACAGTAAAAACGAGGTCAACCATTTGGTAGAGCAGGCAGTCAAAGGGTTAATGCTGAGGTGCAGATGGGAAAAATCTCAAATTCATTTGGACACATTTTATCTTTTGTCATAAATAAAATTCCATTACTGAACAACTATGTATTGCTGTAGAATTGTTTTTATTTTAGTGATTTTAATCATCAGTTTCTAGATTAAATTTCTGACCCATTTTGGGTTACATTCAACCCAGCAGTGTAGTAATTTTTAACTAATAGTTGGGTTAAAATCACAACCCAGCATGCTGGGTTAAACTTGTAACCCAACTTGCTGGGTTAAAGTAACCCAGCGTTGGGTTTGTCCCTTTTTTACCCAGCGCTGGGTTACCAAAACAACCCAAATTGGGTTGTTTTCAACCCAGCAGTTTTTAGAGTGCATGCACATACTCGCCGACTGACTGTTAGCATCGTGGATCGATTGGTCTCGCCACTAACAGAGGCACCCAGCGCAGTGAGAGCAGCGCACCCATCCATAATATAACAAACAGAAATTCTCCATTAATAACTCGGTAGAAAATTTATTTTACAACATCCTCATTTAGACATTGTCAAACATTCAGCCCAAATGCTCCAGAAAGACCTGAAACTGAATTTTTTTCCTTTAGGCTATGTGACACTTAATAGGAGATTCCCCTTTATTTAAGGATGTTGCATATTATTCTGTAATCTTAAGAAAAGTGTTCAGTATTTCAGCAGATAAGAGCAATAATAAAATATAGCCTATATTTCGTTGCGCTCAGCAGCTTTTCACTAATAAAGTTCTACATGTATTTAAAATTAAATTTTTCAATTTTACCGCGTCATATAAACACATAAACACTTGTTTGAGGACATAAAACACATTTTTACTTGCAGTTTTCCCCGATGCATTTGTAAAGCGGTGCTGCGCAGGCAGGACTGCGTGACAGAGAAAAAGGAAGTCTAGTTTCTGCTTTCATTCACCCATAAAATGCTGTTTGAACGATTTGATTAATCTCATCGTATTTAAATACTTTATAAATAATATTTCAAACCTCCTCCAGTGTTTATTGTTTTTAGAAAACATATAAAATCTTTTTTTTCAGATAAGCCTTTGTAAAATGAAAGTTTAATATGGCTTAAAAACGTTTTGAATTTTGTTTCGTATATACCTACATTATTATAGCTTTTATTTGTTTTATATTGGTTTATTTATTGTATGTGATTTTATTATATCCAACATTTGTAATTATTTAAATTATCTCCATACAGATTAGGCTAATTTATCAAGATATGACACTAAGTTTTCTGTCTTTCTGTTGTATTCATATTTTGTGTATTATCTTTAAAATAAATTTAAAAAAAAAAGACGCCGCTCACGGCATCAACAGCTGTGAAGGGAATGCTCTTTTGCTTGGTCTCACACACACATACAGGCATCTAAATGCGCACAAACACACCTTCTAACTTGACAACAACTCCAGACAACTTTTACTGTCTGTTGTGTCTAAAGATTTAGACACACTTGATAAAAACTCTCAACAACACACTTGACAAAAACTCTCGACAACCTTTACTGTGTGCTGTGTCTGCTAGTGTAAAGATTATTATGCGTTATTGAAACATCGAGGAGGACGTAGCAAAGAATGTCACTTATAAATTAAAACTTTGTTATTTTATGCAACACCCTTACATTTAAAGGGAAACATAAGGACGATTATAAGCAAAAAGACCCCAGCCTATAAGGCGTTTTCCTTCCCTTATTTAAGCTCCTTTCTCTCTGCCCCGAAGCCCCAGCTGGCCCTCTTTGGCCCAAAGAATTCAGCGGGCCGAAAAAGGCTGGCTGCTGGCCCCGAGAAAGCCCCGCTTTGGCCCAATTAGGCCCCGAAAGTGACAGTGGAAATGCGACTGGCCTTGGCTAGCACGTTTTAGGCGCTATAGTGGAAACACGGCTATTGGCAGTCAATGTGTCACTTGTTAATACTGCAGATTTCTCACAATTTAAAAACCCTCTTGAAAATATCCGCACAACAACAAATGCATAACACTGCTCAAATAGTTTTCTTTCAATGCTTAAATATTCTTTGGTGTGATATAAGACAGCATAACAAATAACTAAAAGAAGCTGCGAGGTCGTGCACTAAAAATCACCTTGACATCGCTATAATCAAAAAGTCAAACCAGAACGATTCAGCAGCATGTGAAATATCTAGCACACACACACACAAACACACACACACACACACACACACACACACACACACACACACACACACACACACACACACACACACACACACACACACACACACACACACACACACACAGATTTAAGAGTGTCTAAATACATTTCGGAGCCTCGGCAATAGTCAAATGAAAAAAAAAAAAAACCCATTCAGCAGCTTTTTCTATTACCTGAAGTTGCTGAAAAGAACCATTGAAAAAGCTCCAATCAATAATTTCATTTAAGAGTGAAAACGGTAAGAAAAACAAAGTGAAGCAAGGTGCATACTGATACAGGCTTTAAGTATTTAACGCTTTGTGAAGTCTGAATTTAAATGGTTTTGGTGTCAAAGAGCGAGCAGACCTCTGGATGGAGAAGACCTGCTCATTGAAAACACGGTCTAAAGAAATAACACACATACCTGGCTTTTATACACGTGCAGTTCAGCTGGTGAAAACAGATCTGTTTTACAAAGCGTCAACTGCTCATATTCCACAAATAATATATGTTTCTGCATTAAACTTTGGGATTTCACACTTGATGGTATGCGATGATGAATAGGTCAAACTGGAATGAAGTGAGGTATCGGAGCTATAATATATGAATCTGCTTTGATTTGTAGTATTTGTGCTGTGGTTTGAAGGTTAAGTTAGTCTACTTATAACATAAGTGTTCAGTTCACTACGGCAAAAAGTCATTATTAGGGTCTGTTTATTTACTACACTCTAAATCAGGGGTGTCAAACTCAATTCCTGGAGGGTCGAAGCCCTGCACAGTTTAGTTCCAAGCCTGCTCCAACACACTTACCTGTAGGTTTCAAACAAGCCTGAAGGACTCAATTAGTTTGATCAGGTGTGTTTAATTAGGGTTGGAACTAAACTGTGCAGAGCTCCGGCCCTTTTGGAACTGAGTTTGACACCTGTGCTCTAAATAATGTCTGGCAAACATGTCTAAACGTGTACTGAATCAATATGAATCAATAAAATAATATATAAAAATGTTTCACCTTTCCTGAAAGAACTAAATATGATAAAAATGTATGATAAAACTAATGATAAACTGAATGAACGACAAGACCATGTGAAGCATTATGCACTAAAAATAAGCCATCACGACAGTTAAAGTTAATCTAAATGTTGGTCCAGACCAAATTAAGCGAACTGCAGATGTGAAAGCACCCTAAGAGAAATACTTCAGTCATGGTGTCATCCTTCCTCCAGTGTACAAAACTAACTCCAATATTGATTCAGGATTTAAAAAAGTTTTGATTCATCATGTTTTTACTCTCGCGCTCTCTTAAACGAGCAGCACGTGTATGCACAAACGGCAGAGCAGCGTACAAACAGGTGCTCACTAGTTCAAATCTGCATTTGCTGACAGACAGTTTGAGCTACTTATCAGAATTATAGGAATTGTCAGCCCCTTAAATTTGAATTGAATTAATATTTTTT
The DNA here is from genome assembly GCF_052040795.2 of Danio rerio. Taxonomy (NCBI): domain Eukaryota; kingdom Metazoa; phylum Chordata; class Actinopteri; order Cypriniformes; family Danionidae; genus Danio; species Danio rerio. The sequence goes on along the minus strand of NC_141027.1, from coordinate 16,403,992 downwards.
TTTGTCTCATGCCTTATCCAGAATATAAAAATACAATCATATTATTTACTTTAATCATTACTATTGGAATGGGAAAAGACTTTCAACAACACAAAAAATGTTTCGTTCCTCCATAGTAAAAAGCGACATTTTGTGTCTGCCGGTTTATTTACTTGCGGGAGTTTATTGGCATTTTCCCGCACGTGAATTCTGACCAATCGATAAGCAGTTTAGGAACTATGTTCAACAACACCTGGCCAATAAGAGATGTGGATTTTGTCAGATGACTGCATTTTGGTTCTTTTCAACTGGTTTGGACCAAAGCCAGCAGTGTGGTGTGAAAACGACCCAAAGATGGCAGAAAATGCAACAATGTATTATTTATTGCCCTTGGTACAGTCCGGACCAAATAAAGCAAACTACAGATGTGAAAGCACCCGAAGAGAAATACTTTAGCCATGATGTTATCCTTCCTCCAGTGTACAAAGCTAACTCCAATATTGATTCAGGATTTTAAAATGTTTTGAAAGTTTTTGTTTTTACTCTCGCGCTCGTTCTCTCTTAAACGAGCACCACGTGTATGTACAAACGGCAGAGCAGCGTACAAACAGGTGCTCACTAGTTCAAATCTGCATTTGCTGACAGACAGTTTGAGCTACTTATCAGAATTATGGGAATTGTCAGCCCCTTAAATTTGAATTGAATTAATATTTTTTTTGTCTCATGCCTCATCCAGAATATAAAAATACAATTACATTATTTACTTTAATCAATACTATTGGAATGTGAAAAGACTTTCAACAACACAAAAAATATTTCGTTCCTCCATAGTAAAAAGCGACATTTTGTGTCTGCCGGTTTGTTTACTTGCGGGAGTTTATTGGCATTTTCCCGCACGTGAATTCTGACCAATCGATAAGCAGTTTAGGAACTATGTTCAACAACACCTGGCCAATAAGAGATGTGGATTTTGTCAGATGACTGCATTTTGGTTCTTTTCAACTGGTTCAGACCAAAGCCAGCAGTGTGGTGTGAAAACGACCCAAAGATGGCAGAAAATGCAACAATGTATCATTTATTGCCCTTGGTACAGTCCGGACCAAATAAAGCAAACTACAGATGTGAAAGCACCCGAAGAGAAATACTTCAGCCATGATGTTATCTGTCCTCCAGTGTACAAAGCTAACTCCAATATTGATTCAGGATTTTAAAATGTTTTGAAAGTTTTTGTTTTTACTCTCGCGCTCGTTCTCTCTTAAACGCGCAGCAGTGTATGTACAAACGGCAGAGCAGCGTACAAACAGGTGCTCACTAGTTCAAATCTGCATTTGCTGACAGACAGTTTGAGCTACTTATCAGAATTATGGGAATTGTCAGCCCCTTAAATTTGAATTGAATAAAAAAAAAAATTTGTCTCATGCCTTATCCAGAATATAAAAATACAATTATATTATTTACTTTAATCATTACTATTAGAATGTGAAGAGACTTTCAACAACACAAAAAAATGTTTCTGAAAACAATCACCTAATGCACCTTTAATTGTTTTACATTCAATTCACTTAAATGTGTTATCTTAATCGATTTGTATTGGGACAACAATATTGAATTACATGAAACCCTGCATTATTTACAGCGTATTTATAACAAAACATTTATTTTTCTTTTCTTTTTTAAATCCAATACTGTTTCACACTACATATGCAGTCGGTGTTTCAGTCAGCAGCTTCAGCTCCCGATCTGGATGATAATGCGAGCAGTTTAGCCGTTTTAATAAACATAACTGGGTTTCTTTCGTGTGCATTGTGGCCGCATAAATATGTATGCATGGCCTTAAGACAAACTTAAACACAGCGCTGACCGAACCCATCCAGCCCATCACTGAATGTGTAGTAAACGAAGCTCCGGCGGTTTCCATTGTAAGCCGTCCGTAGGCTGTATGAACGCTTTACTCAAGAATAAAGGCGAGCGAGTGCTTTGAGTGGGCCTCGGTCGGCCGCCTGTGTCTGCTCGAGCCCCGAAGGACTAGTAGGCGCGTGGCGAGCTTTATGCAGTATTCATGGGATGTAAAGAATGGCCCGTCTTAGAGAGAAAGAGAGAAGAGAGAGAGAGAGAGAGAGAGAGAGAGAGAGAGAGAGAGAGAGAGAGAGAGAGAGAGATGCAGAAAGAGAGGGAGAGTAAGAGAGAAAAATGGAGCCATTATTTCAGGCCTCAAACAGGAGCTGCTTGTTTTTGCAGCACAAGCAGGGGAGCTTCAATATTAGTATGTAGAGAGGAAGCTGAGTGTGTGTGTTTGTCTATCCAGATGTGTATGCACAAGGGGTCATTATACTGAGAACAGCAGCATTTACATTACATGTATATACAGGACTGTCTCTCTCTCTCTCTCTCTCTCTCTCTCTCTCTCTCTCTCTCTCTGTGTGTTTGTGAGAGAGTATGCTTGTGAGATCTGCCATGGTATAAACTATAAGCACACACACTTGTATATGTGGTTTATGAGGACTCCATGAGGGGGGGTTTATGAGGGGGGGTTGTCAGAGGGTTGTCAGAGCCAGAGATATACACATATACCTATGAACGGGAGTTATCCTTGATGTTAGTATGTAATTTTTTTTTTAATTATGAAAATTTTAGCTTTACATCACTTTTCTACATTGATGGATCAGTGATCGCACGGGCATTCCTGACAAAAAGCTTGTGTTTGTGTGTACAGAAATGTACTATTCACCCTCCCTGTTAAACTTGATCTAATCCGTGCACACACCTCTCCTGCTTTCACTGCTCATACTGACAGAGGGAGCGATTCGTTTGTGAATGAATCTCCGTTATGAACGACTCTTTCACTCGCCGACAATAATACAAGTTTCTAGCAGCGCAGCATCTCGTTGTCATATTTCTTTTGCATTGTTTGCGGATTTTATTCAACAAAACTAACATAAGCCTAGTATTTAGTGCGAGTTGGAGCTGCTTTGCCTTATGATGAATGCAGTAAGTGACTGTATTATCATCAATAACGCTAACTAGCCTATCTGTTTAGCACAAATTTCAGAACATACAAAAACATAAAAAACTTAATCTTACCTATGAAATGTTCTGCCTTTGTGCTTTGTTTTCTTTGTTTGCTCGTTACTACACTCGTAGACAGCGCTAAAGTCCCGCATCTTCACGTAATAACACTGTCTTGACTAGTGCGGTTGAATGACATTTGTCCTGGGAGCACTGTACCAATGTGGCGGCGCTATTGACGCATGCTCAGGGTCCCTATGCGATATCTAGTGTATATATCTATGTCACAAATTGAGGAGCGGGGAAATGAGGCGGGGTGGAGCGACAATGCAGGGAATCCTTCACAAACTGAGGAGCGATCACAAACCGAAAGCGATGAGAGCGTCAAAGTAGCCAGAAGTCATTCATTTTTTAACGAGAACCGGCGGCGAGAAACAGCGGCGCGTCTTCATTGGCTATGACGCGGTTCGGCGGCAAGCAATCAGAATGAAGTAGTCCACCTTGAGAGGAGTTCAGAGAACACAGACCTGTAAACTTTGGTTCCGACCACAGTTGTTCCCAAGAGTTTGATTATTGCGGTTCCTGGATTTTCAATCATTGAAAATCGCGACGACGTAAACCCCCCTAATCACGCGGGGCCCCCCGCGGTGCGTGCCCTGCGGGCCCGTCCGCTACGCCACTGTACTGACCCCAATGTTAAAATGGCCAACTTTACAGGAAAAAAAGGTGTTTACAGCCTGGTATGAAAACAATGTGGGTGTAAATAGCTATTATTACACTTCATGACAACTGTGAGGAGTGTGATTTTTATAACTCATCCATTTTATTTAGATTAAGTCTGCATAATTAAGGACGTGGCCACTTGAATGACAGCTAGGTCAAAGTAAACTGGAATGCAACCTATGTGCACTTTACTGTTGTTTTCGGACACCATGGCTGTTCCCCTAAATAGCGATTGACCAGTTAAAATTTCAGATAGCTCTGCAATAATAAGAGGCCTGTACGCTTATTCCGGGCAGCCACCATTTTAAAAAAACAAAAGCTAGGCTGCGGTGAGAAGAAACCTCGAAGTGGAGGATGAGCATTGTAAACATTGCAGCAACATGCTGTGGACTACAAACCTCCAGCTGTTGCTGCGATTTTAAAATGCAGATGTGGTGTAAACATCACTTTAATATTACTCAGTAAAGTTTCATTTAAACAATTAAAAGCATATTAAGTATTTAACATCACAATCTCTTTAAGAGTGTCCTCCTAGGGTTTAGTTCATGGCACCAGGTAAACACAATAGAATTGACTGTGATTGGCCATGAAGGTCATCAGGTCACCGATCTTCATTGAATGCAAACACAAATGCAGGGACACGGGAGTGTTTTAAAGCCACGAAGATCAGTCGATTGCTTGAGCGTTTGAACGTTGAAATGTAGTAAACTGATGACCTTCATGGCCAATCACAGTCATTTCTGTTGAGCACTGGTGAACACTATGGCAAATCAGCTGTGTTTAAGAACGCGCTCAACAGTGCTTAAATACTAGCAGGAAATTGGCATTTTTAAAAAAAATTCAGTACCGAAATTCAGTATCGGGACAAGTCTAATATAGTGTAAGAATCAGTTCATTAACTTGAGTTTGATAAATGGCATCTAAAACGTGTTTTTGGGAAAGAAAACGTCAGCTAACTAGTGCCATTTCCCTTAACTCAGCTGAAAATGAGATCTGATATCCCTTTTTATTTTCACAATACATTCAGAAAGGTCACTCAAAATGTGGTAAAATTAAAAATTTGTGCCACTTTCTCTTCGCTGAAAAGATATACAGCCAGATACACAACATTCCTAAGTTTCTCAGACCATACTATCTGGTTTCTTCCCACTGCAGCCTTGATTTTGCTTGTAAAATGGAGTCCGCATGAAATCAGTCTATAAGGCTATCTTTGTTGAAACAGTTGTGTACATTCTCACAGTAAGACAACTTATACTGATTAAGCAGTTTCCGCAGGTTATGAATTTGTTTACATGGTGTGTTTGTACAACTGCTTCATTCATATTCATTTACACTCGCATGAAGGTCTGATTGATGACTACAGATGACGAATGTAAAGCATAATCACATCGACTGCCATATGCTTCCAGTCGCTCTCAAACTAAACGGAGAGTTATAGCATGATTAAACTGTCTTCATGTCTTAAATATTCTGACAAAATCAGAAAAAAAATATGCTCCACATGCCTTACTTACAGCAATTTTCGTCCCGCTAAATGTCGCATGTGGCCATATTACTGCTGTATTTGTAAACACGGGCACGTGTGAAGTTTTATCCGGTAACTGACAGCATATGTGCGACAGAAGTTCAGGTGCAGAAGCGCCACCTCACTGGACCAGGTATAAATCATGTGTGATTATTAGCCTACCGTAGCCCCTGGCTCTATATATGGAGATCTATTTATAACCCGTTGTGTCTCCTCCGCTGCTCTTTGCTGTTTTGCAATGCACTGCAGATCTGTTCAGCGACCCGTTCATCTGTCCTCCGCTGCCGCCGCTTACCGGCCCTCATTCATCCAGCAAAACAACAACACTGGTGTCAGCTGAGGAGCCAAGCCTTGCGTTTGGAAATACACAGCATTGTAAAATATGAAACCATAAAGGTAAAACTATGTTTTGTTGATAGAAATTTTGTTCATTTTATTAATGTTATGTTTAATTGTAGTTTCATTTTCCTTTCAGTTAGGATTTCCACATTTGTTGTGCACTTTTAAAGATGGGTTGTATTAACCCAGCACTTGGTCAAATATGGAGTAAATCAACAGTAAATTAAAAATGTAAGTTAATGTTAATGTTAAAAAACAGCGGTGGGTTTATCCATATTTGACCCAATATTGGGGTTAATACAACCCAGCAATTTTTACCTTGTGTTCAATTTTAATATTGTTCTGTTATTTCATAAATATTCAGTTTATATATTTTTGTTAATTTAATTTTGGTTTCATTTTATCTTAGTTCTATGTAACATTTTTGTGTCTTGACATTGTTAATGTTTTACTTTTGAAACCTTCTAGATTTTAATATTTGTTTTCAGCTTAATTCTAGATTTTACCATAATTTTAATCATTTATAAAACATTCATTCATTTTCTTTTCGTTTTATTACCTTTATTAATCAGGGGTCACCACAGTGGAATGAACTGCCAACTTATCCAGCATATGTTTTACGCAGCGGATGCTCTGTCAGGTGCAACCCATAACTGGGAAACTCCCAAACTCACTATTCAGGGAGTTGAGGCTTGAACCAGCGACCTTCTTGATGTGAGGCGAGAGCGCTACCAACTGCGCCACTGTGCTGCCAATATAATAAACATTACATGTATTTTTGTATTATGTTTTTCTCAGTCAACTATTATATTAATATATCTTATTAAATGTTTTTAAATACTTAATATTTTATAAAATGTTTCTGTTTTTTGTTTAATTTTAGCTATAAATGTAAATAAACTTTATTATTTTAATATAGTTTTTATTTTAATATACTTTAAGCTGTAACCCAGTACTGGGAAACATCCATACACACTCATTTACACACATACACTATGGCCCTATTAGTTTATTCAATTCACTTATAATCTTTGGGCTCTGGGGGATACCAGAGCACCTGGAGGAAACCCACACCAATACCGGGAGAACATGCGAACTCCATACAGAAATGCCAAATGACCCAGCCGGAACCAGTGACCTTGCTGTGAGGTGACAGTGCTAACCACTGAGCCACTATGGCACCTAAATAATAATAATAATAATAATAAAATAATAATAATAATACTAAAAGACTCATCATATTTTTAAATAAATACTTTCTCTAGGATTCTATACAGTATAAGTGAAAATCTGGTTATTGGTTTTATATTAAATTAGTCAGTAGCAAAGACAAAATGTGAACTATTATAACAAACGAACTTAAATCATGGTGAAAAAAAGCCATGGTACAAAAAAGGGGGAAAAGTATATATTAGGAAAAGGATCAAATACAAATGCTAAATCAAATTAATTTGAATTAATATTCAATACTCATACAAAATATTAAATTTAGTTGATTTTTTAAAAATCTTTTTTTTTTAAATTACAGAGAAATTATACATAAGAAAATTCATTTTAATTTTATTAGAAAAATAATAAAACAATAAAATAAAAAATAAAAAAAGTAAAAATCAAAAAATCAAAATAAAATAATAGAATAAAATAATAAATCAATAAAATAAAATAATAAAATAAAATATATTAAAATAAAATAAAATAATAAAATAAAAATAAATCAATAAAATAAAATAAAATAAAATGAAATAATTAATTTATTTATTTATTCTCTTTTCGGCTTAGTTCCTTTATTAATCTGGGGTTGCCACAGCGGAATGAACTGCCAACTTATCCAGGATATGTTTTACGCAGTGGATGCCCTTCTAGCTGCAACCCATCACTAGGAAACCTATACACACTCATTCACACATATACACTACGGACAGTTTTTAACTTACCCAATTCACTTGTACCGCATGTCTTTGGACTGTGGGGGAAACCGGAGTACCCGGAGGCAACCCACACCAACACGAAGAGAACATGCAAACTACACACAGAAATGCCAACTGACCCCGCCGAGGCTTGAACCAGCAGTCTTCTTGCTGTAAGGCAACAGCACTACCTACTGCACCACAACGTCGACCAAAATAAAATAAAATAATAAAACTATAAAATAATAAAGAAAATAATAATAAAAAATAAAAAAGCAATAAAATAAAATAATAAAATAAGATAATAAAACAATTAAATAAAATTATGTAATAATAAAACAATAACATATTAAAATAAAATAATAAAATAAAATAATAAAACAATGAAATAAAATAATGTAATAATACAACAATAAAATAAAATAATAAAACAATGAAATAAAATAATAAAATACCAAAACAATAAAATAAAAAAATAAATATAAAAAATAATAAAACAATGAAATAAAATAATAAAACAATAAAATAAAATCTAAATAAAACAACTGAGCCACCATGTCGCCCATGAAGACATCTATCACCAACACAATTCAAATCACATAAACCTGAATCAGTGCAGACAGAACTCCTTATAGGACATTATAAAACGATGATATGCAACAACATTAAACCAGACGGTTAACACAGCACATTCCTCTAAAGACAGCACAAATAACACACGCGCTGAGTAAAGGTGCTTTCATTTTGCACAATACAAAGAAGAATCAAATCTTTTGCATGAGAGGTCACAGGACTTTTTGTGTGTCAGGGAAAGAGAAAAGAAGTGGGGAAAAAATCAGAGGGGAAAATTACCTGCCTTAATGCCAGTGGCAGCCTGTAATTTATGAGAATGTTTCATGAAAGCTCTGAGGTTAAGTAGAAAAGGCCTTTTCAGTTCTAGTATTGACGTGTTTCGCCGCTCACAATGAGTGACTAAAATGACAGTTCCTTTATGGACCGTCCATGATGTTGCTTCAGAACATCGGCACATACATTTGCCATAAAGCCTTTTAAAATTAGTCTCAAAAGCAATATTCAAGAGAAAAAGCCAGACGGAGACGGAAGAGAAAACACAAAAGTGGCTGTAATTTATTAAGTGCTCTTAGTCTGAAGAGCGAGTTTTGTCTTGCATCTAAAATTAGCGCGCAGGAAAGCGGCGGTGAGGTAAGGGTTGAGATGACATCAGCGGAGGTCAGCGCGGACGAGGAGGAGTCAATGTTTAATCTGAGCCCGAGACACTGAGGTCAAGTTCTGAGGTCCCAGGTGACATCAGGAACAGCCAAAGATCTCCTGCTGGCTTATTTTAATAAACAGTGCTTTTTACTCCATTGAGTTTTTCCATTTACTAGAAAAAATAATCTGAATTAAGCATTTTTGTTATAGCACATACAGCGGGGAAAATAAGAATTGAACACGTCATGTTTTTTTTGTTGTTGTTTTTTCCTAGGAATAATATTTCTCAAGGAGCTGTTGACATGAAATTGAACCAATTTTGTTAAAAACCCAAACAATACAAACATAAAAATAAAAGAAAACAAAAAAAAATCAGAAAACTTATTTATTGTTAATAACAATGAAATGACACAAGGAGAATGTGCTGAACTACTGAAGTGTATTTAATACTTTATATAAAAGGCTTTTTTTGGTGATGGCAGCTTAAAGACGCCTCACATTTGGAAAATGAAGTCACATGAACTGCTCAGGTGTGAGTTTTACACAGAGTTCAACAGAGTGTAAAAATATTGATGGTTCTGTTCTCGTCTATCAAATCTGAACTTTAATTTGAATTTTATTTTGGATTGGCTGGGCCATTTGAGAGTTTCCTCGACTGTGTTTTGGATCATTGTCATTGCTGAAACTTCCACCCTGGTTTCATCTTCATCATCCTGCTAATGTAGATGTTGGACAGATGAAGCGGTTATTAATTTACAATGATGAAGGGCAGAAGGTCGCTGAAGAACTACTGAGAGATTTTAGCTGCTGTCTGGGCTTTCCCTGCCTTTCTACACCTTCCTTTCTTCATGTGTTCCATACTTTTTCCCTGCGTCATTTCATTTTATTATACATAACTTAATTTATAAACTAATATATATTTTTTTCGTTGCATAAATAGATTTCTTTGGTTGTTACCAACATCGGGTGAAAAATTCAAGTCAACAGCTTTCTCATGATGAAAATATGCTGTAAGAACAACAGAGTGAATGTTTTGGAGTGGCCATCACAAAGCCCTGATTTCAACCCTATAGAAAAAATGTTGAGTTAAAAAAGCTTGTACAAACAAGACAAAAAAAATCTTGACAAACAAATCTGACTATTGGTGACACCACTCTGGTTATACCAATTCTGTTAAGAGGAATGGTTCAAAATTTCTTCAAACTATTGTGAGAAACTTGTGGAAGGATACCCAAAACATTGGACCAAAATTATACAGCTTAAAAGTAAAGCTAAAAAAATACCAAGGAAATGTATGTCAACTTTTGACTGTCTAGAAATTAATAAAAAACTCTCGAAAAATTCTCTCATTATTCTGGCATTTAGCAAATGTAAATCATATAGGTAATCCTAACGGACCTAAAATAGTAAATGTTTAGTATGATTTACCATCAGACATAAAAAAAAATGGTTATGTTCCTTTTTTAGAGAGTATGTAAATTTCTGGTTTTAATTGAAAATATGGATCATTTACGTTAATCATTACTATCAGAATGTGAAGAAACTTTTAACCAGCACAACAAAAAAAAAATTCTGAAGACAATCACCTTCTGCACCTTTAATGCCTTAGCATCTTTTATCAATTTATCTTTCCTTTGTCCTACATTCTTCCTGAATAGCTTTGTTTGTGCATACAGTATCTCCATACTGTTTACCCTGTCAGGGTCTGGAAGAGATTGACAGTTCTGACACGGCCAATCAGCAGCTCAGCAGCAAGGTCAGTTGTCAGACACAGTTGCTGATTGGCTGCTGGTAAAAGGAGTTTTTTTTAATATAACTGACAGTTTCACTTCAGCAAGTGCAATGAGGTGCTATAAGAGGCAATTAAATCTTTTTGTAGGTATTCATGAGGTCTGGAGGTGCGAGTGTAATATGTGTTTGTGTGTTTATTGTTTCTAAAGGTACAGTATATACTGTATACAAGGGTAGTGAGCTGTAATTTACATTTTCATCATCATGTGTTGCAGGTGTAGGGGAAAAAGCATCAATAACAGGTGTATATATATATATATATATATATATATATATATATATATATATATATATATATATATATATATATATATATATATAGTTGAAGTCAGAATTATTAGCCCCCCTGTTTTCCCCAATTTTTGTTTAACGGAGAGATTTTTTCCAACACATTTCTAAACATAATAGTTTTAATAATTTTTAATAACTTATAAATTTATTTTATCTTTGCCAAGATGACACTGCATAACATTTTACAAGCTATTTTTCAAGACATTTCTATACAGCTTAAAGTGACATTTAAAGGCTTAAATAGGTTAATTAGGTCAACTAGGCAAATTAGAGTAATTAGGCAAGTCATTGTATAACAATGATTTGTTCTATAGACTATCAAAAAAATAGCTTAAAGGCGCTAATAATTTACCCTAAAATGGCTTTAAAAAAAATGTAAAAAAAAAATTATTCTAGCCGAAATAAAACAAATAAGACTTTCTCCAGAAGAATAAATATTATCAGACATACTGTAAAAATTTCCTTACTCTGTTAAACATAATTTGGGAAATATTTAAAAAAGAAAAAAGTTCTGTTCCGTTATCTATCTATCTATCTATCTATCTATCTATCTATCTATCTATCTATCTATCTATCTATCTATCTATCTATCTATCTATCTATCTATCTATCTGTCTGTCTGTCTGTCTGTCTGTCTGTCTGTCTGTCTGTCTGTCTGTCTGTCTGTCTGTCTGTCTGTCTGTCTGTCTGTCTGTCTGTCTGTCTGTACATGTGTGTGTGTGTGTGTGTGTGTGTGTGTGTGTGTGTGTGTAATGTGTAAGGAGTTCAGACCATCTGAAAGATGGTGAAGAATCTGCCAAATCTGGTAAAGAATAAGTTATTTTCATGGCCTTTAAAATGAATTAACTCTGCATAAACATGTGAGGCTGAAAAGTTTTCTACAGATTTTAGATGGCACTTAGAGGTTCTTGCATTTGAATTCTTCATATACAGTCCAAAATAAAAGAGATCTAATGGGTCCTGATTACTTCCATTAACTGAAAGGAAACAAATAAAAATAATTAAATTAATAACATTTAATTAAACAAACAAATAAGTAAATTCACAAATTAATAAAAAAACATAAAAATAAACAAACCAAGAGTGCATAACTGAGCAAAGAAACATAATAGGTGTTCAAAATGAACAAATACTTAATTAATTAAATAAATAAGCAAAAATACACTACAAAGGTTAAATAAATGCTTAAATGCATCAAATGTGAAATTAAGTAAATGTTTGAGTTAGAAAAAGAGATGTTGGAATAAATGCTTTGAATGAATAAATGCTTACATATATGAACACAAAAAATGCTTAAATGCAGAAATAAATGCACATATATAATACATAAAATATGCTTAAATGCATTCAGTAAATAAATTCTTAATCATATTCATAAAAAACCAAATGAACAAGTAATGGCAACATAAATGCAATACTTATGAAATGCTTGCATAAATTAGCAAAATGCATGTGTTTACTTTGGCCATGACGTGTAACAGGTTCTGCTGGACTTATGATGTGTTTGGTCTGCGGGTCTGGAGATTGTGAGGAATCGCTGCAGGAGTAGCATATGTGCACATATGTCTCTGAACCTCCCGCTGACACATCATCCACCACAATTACCATCAAAACCACTTAACCAATGATGATGACCATCTTTACACCTACAGTATATGGTACACTCCAGGGCACAACCACCAGCAGATGCTTTGAATAACCTCAGCACCCAAACATGCATAAGTGGTGACTACTCATGAAGGAAAAAGATGAAATACTAAAAGTATTTGAGATGATAAATGTCTGGTAACTTCGACTATCTAGTGCAATTCAATGTACGAATAACCAAACTGCTACTATTAACATTTATTACAGTTAACCTTACACAATTAAAAGGATAGTTCACCAAAACATTACAATTTACTCAGGATTTACTCACCCTCAAGCGGTTCCAAACCTTTAGGAGTTTCTTTATTCTGTTATGAATATGTTAGAAACCTGTAACCACTTACTTTGTGGGAAAAGCAAATACTATGGAAGTCAATGGTTACAGGTTTCAACATTTTCCAAAATAACTTTTTTTGTGTTCAACAGGTTTGGAACAAGTAAAGGATGAGTAAAGGATCACAGAAGTTTACATTTTGGGTGAACTATCCTCTTTAGAAAAATGTAACTTCCAACAAAGCACAACACTTCCATTTTAGATTTTTGTTTACAACTGGTATTAAAATTTAGGCCCAATCCGAATAAGAAGACCCCCTCCCCTTGGCCCTTAAACCAGAGTGTGAAGGGCTTCAAATTTTACCTCTAAGAAATTGGACACCACTACAGCACCTGCACACCTCATCACATGTCATCGCGAGCTCTTTCTTCATATGAGATCGACGACGGCGCCTGATGTAGTTATTCCAGTTGTGTTATTTTTTGGTATTTATCTTCAGGAAATCGCTGAAGGCAATGATACCATGTTATCATATAGATATAATGTGGCAATAAGCTCCTAACTGTACTGTGCATTTACACCGTGTCCATATTCATCTATGTAAACACAAGAAAACAACATTAACATTTTACCAGACACTAGAAAAAGCTATAATTCCCAGCCACTACACTTTTCTGACAGGTTATTTGAGTGTCATCCAGTGACAGATGTGAAAGTATGTTGCGTGACTGCTATACGGATATCACTATGGATTATAAATAGCCAAATTTAGTGTTTTATAATCAATCTTTTTTAAAGCTTGATGGCAAAACACGAACAGGGTTATGAATGTATTAAAACATGTGCTTCATGTTTAGCAAAACTTCATAATAATAACAAAAAATACTAATTTGTGGATCTGACTTCTGTGTGCAGCCATTTTGCTGTTTTAGCTAGTGTATTCTGGGATATTCAATTCAATTCAATTCAGCTTTATTTGTATAGCGCTTTTACAATGTAGATTGTGTCAAAGCAGCTTCACATAAATGGTCATAGTAACTGGAACAGTGTGGTTCAGGTTTTAGTGTTTAAGTTCAGTTCAGTTCAGTTCAGTTTAGCTCTGTTCAGTGTGATTTAATCATTACTGAGAGTTCAAACACTGAAGAGCAAATTCATCGATGCGTAGCTCTACCAATCCTGAACCATGCGAGGTAGTGGCGACAGCGGAGAGGGAAAAAAAACTTCACCTGATGGGAGTGAAGAAAAAAAACCTTGAGAGAACCAGACTCAGTTGGGCACGACCATTTTAATTTCTCCGCTGGCCAAAAGTCTTGTGCAGAAATTCATTCGCCGTGGTTTATGCTGGAAGATGGCCTCAATGAAGACTCGTCTGTCCCTGGAGCGTCGCTGGAATCAGACTCATGTTCTCCACTCCCCACGACCATCAGCGCAGCAGCAGCTCAGGATATGGCCTGGTCCCGAATATGGAATCCTTGGGATCATCACGTCGCTGGTCTTGGATCCAATCAGTGACTCCGCCTAATCTGAGGACCTCGGGATGAGTATCCCCAGGTGAAAATAGAGAATAAAGAGAATAATTAGCGTAGCTGCTGTTCATAGTGTATATAAGCAAGATGTAGAAGCCAGTGTGGAACCCGCTAGGTGATGCACTGAGTGTATGCTTTACTAAACAGATAGGTCTTTAATCTAGTTTTGAACTGGGAGAGTGTGTCTGAGCCTCGGACATTACCAGGAAGGCTATTCCAGAGTGTAGGAGCCATGAAAGAGAAGGCTCGACCTCCTTTACTTGATTTTGCTATTCTAGGTACTACCAGAAGCCCTGAATTTTGAGATCTTAAGGAGCGAGTTGGTTCGTAGCGAGACAGAAGGTTGGTTAGATAAACAGGAGCTAGATTATTTAGAGCTTTATAGGTGAGAAGTAATATTTTAAATTCAATACGAAATTTAACAGGCAGCCAGTGTAAGGAGGATAAAATTGGGGTTATATGATCATATTTTCTGGACCTGGTCAGAACTCTGGCTGCTGCATTTTGTACTAATTGAAGTTTGTTAATAGAGGATGCTGGGCAGCCAGCAAATAGAGCATTACAGTAATCCAGTCTCGAAGTCATAAAAGCATGGACTAGCTTTTCTGCATCTGAGATGGATAGCATATTTCGTAATTTAGCGATATTTCTCAGATGAAAGAAGGCAGTTTTTGTGACATGGGATATATGGTTTTTAAAAGTTAGATTGCTGTCTAATATGACACCCAGATCTTTTATAGTAGAGCTAAAGCTAACTTTGTATCCCTCTAATTGTAAATTGAGTTGCGAGATCTGCTGTGTGCAAGATTTAGGCCCAATAAGTAATAATTCTGTTTTGTCTGAGTTTAAGAGAAGAAAATTGTTGGTCATCCAGTCTTTGATATCTTTGATACACTCAGTTAGTTTAGAAAGTTCAGACGTCTCGTCAGGTTTAGTGGAAATATATAATTGAGTATCATCTGCATAGCAGTGAAAGCTGATCCCATGTCTTCTAATAATGTCTCCCATAGGTAGCATATAAATTGTAAACAGTAAAGGGCCTAAAACTGATCCTTGAGGCACCCCATACTTTACTGGGCAGATTTGTGAAGGCTGTCCATTAAGATTTACAAACTGGTAGCGGTCAGTTAAGTATGACTTAAACCATTGTAGAGCCTGTCCCTGGACACCTGTAGACTTTAAACGATTTATGAGGATATTGTGGTCAATGGTATCAAATGCCGCACTAAGATCGAGTAAAACTAATAGCGAGACGCACCCTCGGTCAGCAGCTAAGAGTAAATCGTTGGTTATTTTCACTAAGGCGGTTTCTGTACTGTGGTGAGCCCTGAAACCAGACTGAAACACTTCAAAAATATTGTTCGTCTGCAGATAAGAGCATAATTGAGTGGAAACAACTTTTTCTAGTATTTTAGACATAAATGGAAGATTTGAAATAGGCCTATAGTTAGCTAAGTTGTTGGTGTCTAGTTGCGGTTTCTTAATAATAGGCTTAATAACAGCTAGCTTGTAAGAGTTTGGAACATGGCCTATAGATAAAGAAGAGTTGATAATGTTAAGAAGAGGTTCTCCTATAGCAGGTAACAGCTCTTTCAGTAATTTTGTTGGAATTGAGTCCAGCATACACGTAGCTGGTTTAGAGCTATTTATAATTTTTACTAACTCTTCATGTTCTATGATTTTGAAGCAGTGTAGGTTATTATTATGATTTAATGAAATATTTACAGGATTTGGAGTATAAGCCGGTGCAGAAAGTTTGGCATCTCCTATTTTCTTTCTAAAGCCTTCTATTTTATTACTGAAAAAATTCATGAAGTCATCACTACTAATTTGCGGTGGAGTAGTTTGTTCCAAGGATGACCGATTATTTGCTAATTTAGAGATGGTGTTAAATAAAAATCTAGGATTGTTATGATTATTTTCTATCAGTTTGCGCAGGTGCTCGGTCCTGGCAGATTTTAGAGCCCTCCTATAGCTGGACATACTGTCTTTGTACGCAATTCTAAAGACCTCTAAATTAGTTTTTTTCCATTTACGTTCCAGGGCGCGGGTTGCTGTTTTGAGCGCACGAGTATGACTATTATACCATGGTATAGTTTTAATCTCTCTAGCCTTTTTTAATTTGATGGGTGCCACAGTATTTAGTGTGCTAGTAAAGATGGCATCCATACTGCTGGTTACTACATCAAGATCATTTGAGTTTGCGGGTGCATTACGAAATAGAGAGAGATCAGGTAAGTTATTTATAAATTCATCTTTAGTTGACGGAACAATAGTTCTACTAGGGCGGAGTATTGGAGCGGGTTTGCTGATTTCAGGTAAACATAGCTTATATAGTAAGAGGTAGTGATCTGTAATATCATCACTTTGTGGTATAATGTCTACGTCAATAACCTCGATTCCATAAGACAGAATTAGATCTAATGTATGCTTTAAGCAATGGGTTGGACCCACAACGTTTTGCTTTATCCCAAGTGAGTGTATTAAATCCATAAACGCGAGCCCTAATGTATCATTAGCGTCATCTATGTGGATGTTAAAGTCACCTACAATTAGCATTTTATCAGTTTTGACTAGTAAGTCAGAAATAAAATCAGAAAATTCTTTTAGAAATTTGACATAGGGTCCTGGGGGTCTATATATGGTGATTAAAGCGAGAGATAACATAGGTTTTTGTATAGTATCTGGAAGCTGAACATTAAGCGATAATACTTCAAAGGAGCTAAACATAAGTCCGTTTCTCTGTTTAATATTAAGGAAATCACTAAAGATTGATGCAACTCCACCACCACGACCAGTTTGACGAGCCTCATGTTTATATAAGAATCCTGGAGGAGTTGCTTCATTTAAGCTAATATAGTCATTTTGTTTCAGCCAGGTTTCAGTGAGACAGAGTGCATTAAGATTGTTTTCTGTTATTATTTCATTAATGATAAGTGCTTTAGGTGCAAGTGACCTGATGTTTAGGAGACCAAGTTTTACGAAATTTGTATTTTCACTTTCTACTGGTTTTTCTGGTTTGATTCTTACTAGATTTTTCCTGGAGCACACAGTACGTTTATTTCTTAATCTAATAATACGAGGAACAGACACAGTCTCTATAGGATTCGCCAGATATGCGTTACTGATGTTTAAGTGGGATGAACAAGAGTCTAGGTGGCTATAGTGTGAATTTTGTGAATTTTTACCTGCCAGTCAGATGGTGCGAAGTAGTCTGGAGATGTTGTCCGACAGGAGTTCAGCTCCGGCTCGACTGGGGTGCAGGCCGTCAGGACGGAAGAGCCTAGGACGCTCCCAGAAAAGATTCCAGTTATTAGCAAAGAGCAATTTCTGTTCTTTACACCATGTTATTAGCCATTCATTCAAAGCTAAAAGTCTACTGAACCTTTCATTTCCTCGGCGGTAGGTAGGAAGCGGCCCAGAAACGATGATCTGCGTGGCGGGCGAGGTGCGTCGAACCGTCTCGATCAGGCTCCTGAAGTCCTTCTTCAGGATCTCCGACTGCCGGAGCCCGGTGTCGTTTGTCCCCACGTGGAGGACAACGGCACCAGGGCTCTCGGCAGCGCCCAGGATGGTTGGAATCTGTGTAGAAATATTTTTCACACGGGCACCAGGAAAGCAGAAAGTACGTACTTTATTACCTTTTGAGGAGGCGGCACGGACGTGACGAACGATCGAGTCACCGATGATGGCCACATCGGGACCCGACTCGCGGAGAGGGGAGAAGCGGTTCTCCGTGGAGATCTCGAACACAGGCGGAGACGTTCTGCCCCGGGATCTGGGAAGCACCTTGCGCGGCTGCACCCAGGCGCCGTGGTAGCCGGGTGTCGGCGTGAACGACGCCTGGCTGAGCCGCGCCCCGGGTGCGCTGGGCCTGGACAGAGAAGGACGCGGGGTTGAGGTAGAGGGAATGATGTGGTTGTAATTTCCACGTACCTTAGGTGATGAGACGGCCTTAGCATTAGGTACGGCGAGGAGCCGTTCCCGTAGCCGCGACCGTCTTACCACCAGCGCGCGGATCTGGGACTCCACTTCTTCCAGCTCCAGCTCCAACGCCTCCATCGATGCTTCTCCTGCACACAAGGACAGAGACGGAAGCGACATTTTACGGGGTAAAGAGCAAAGCCAGTAAGTCAAAAGTGTATGGTCAAAGAGGTCGGTAGCTTTAGCTGACCAGCGGCGCTAGCAGGCTAAAGCTACAAACAACAGGCGGATGCTCGAGGGACAGATCGTTTTTAAAGCAGCTTTGTTTGTATAAATGTATTAAGGGTTTGGTCACCCTAAGTAGGAGAGACAAATACTTAGCGAATGAGGAAGAATTTAATGATTAAGATTTAAATTGCGAGTAAATAGCAAGTCCAAACTTCAAGCACACAGTGTGTGACCGAACGGAGACAGTGACGCCAGTGACGCCAACATATATACCCCTTCATACCCCTTGGTTTCTAGTGTGGTTCTGAAAAATCTCTGTTTAAAAGGCTATCTAGCCCTTCCCTTTAGCCCTACTTCTCAAGCTAAAGAGACTTGGGCCTTCATGTGAACGCGCAAAACGAGGCTTAGGGAGAAGGAGAAGTGTTTAGGAGGAGAATTGAGATCGGGCTATAGTCAGTCAGATCACAAATACAATGTAAAAGCAGTTAGTTGATTTTAAAAAAGCAAGCAAACTCATTGCCTTATAAATATTAAGTAAACAAACTATGTGCTGTTATAGCATTAAACTATGTATAATTATAATTCTAAAAGAATGAAGCCCCGCCTACAAGTACAGGAACCAATTATCGATCGCTATAGACTAACAATTCTCGGGGGGAGAAGCTCGGACCCGACGTATGCTTTTACAATATTTTCTGTGGTCAACAAACTCACAGGAATCTCAGTGAACACTTGCTTCACAGACATAAGAAATAAAGTAATTAAAAAATTCACATAAAGCCTGAAATCTCTATTGAAAACAAAAGTTTTTTGGTTTTGTAATCTGTATGAAACGAGCGCGAGGTACAGTCCGTCCTGTCAAACGCAATCACATGACAGCAAATACACAAACTTGTTAACAAGAAGTCGCTGTCAAGTTGTAAATTGCTTCAGAAAAGCACACTCAAATATATATATATTTTTTTTTTACTTGGTCAAACTGCTTATTTAAAGTAAGCTGAAACAACACAATTCTTGAGATGTCATTGGGACAACTTAATTTTTTTATGTTCAATCCACATAAATTTGCTAAAAGTGTTAACTTAATTGATTTGTGTTGGAATGATCAGACGATCATTATCCAAGAGAATGACAATGTGGTAACACGGTCATAAATGAGGTTGGTGTCGTGATCTCGTTTCTTTTCAAATGCCTATTAGCTTGAGCAACCCGAAAAAATTCTAATTTTTGTTTGATTTGAACATTTAGAAATGAAGCTTATGAGACAGTTGTTTAATTTAGTTAATGATTCCAAATATGTAATGTAATCAAAGCTTAGATGTTTCCCTATTTAAATAATAATATTAATAATTCCTGAAACAGGAGCACACGCACATTAAAGATGAAAGCAAAAGAACCCTCTCTCGTGTGTTAAAAGTGACTAGTGCTTGTCCGGCGGCGAGCAGGAATAACACTCATTTCTAAGCCAAACTGACACGCTATTTCAAAGCGAATATTTAGAGTTGCATGATAAAAAATATATGGAGAGACTAGGCAGAATATCGGTATTTATTTGTGTTTTGTTGCTAAACTAATTAAAATCTACATTATCAATGCTATAAAAGGTCCCTTATGAAACTGAAAATAGTCTTAATCTTTCGCCGGAAGATTTTAGTGGCTGAACAACACTTCTGTGAAGATATAACCTGTTTGTAACAACAACATCTAACGGTACATCAGCTTTGCGTGAAGCTAAAACAGTTTTAAAACAGAACATTGCTTGTCTAAGAGAAATCCTTCAGCCATTGTGTCATCCTTTCTCCAGCGTGCAAAGGTGACTCCAATATTGATTCAGGTTTTTAAAAAGTTTTGATTCCACATGTTTTTGCCAATAACGTACACGCGCGCTTTCTCTCTCTCGTGAGTGCGCAGCACATCTTTGCACAAACAGCGGGCTGCGTACAAACGGCTGTTCAAATCTGCATTTGCTGACAGACAGTTTGAGCTACTTATTGTAATTATGGGAGATGTCGGCCTGACTCTATTTAATTGGATGAATATTTTTTAGTTTTATGCCTTACCTAAAATATAAAAATACATATAAATAAATTTAGATCATTTACTTTAATCATTACTATTGGAATGTAAAGAGACTTTCAACCAGCACAACAACAAATGTTTCTGAAGACAATCACCGACTGCACCTTTAATGTTTTTAAAATAAACTTCATCTAGAGGATCACGCCAGGCCACTACATGTGATTCATTGCTTTGGCCTCTAAAGATGAATGGCAGAAGTAGATTTTGGACTCGGAGCAATGAAACTTATTGCTCACTTTCCTTTGTTGAACACTCTGAAAACATCCAGGATATTTTAAAGGGGTCTGTGTTTAAAAAGAAAACATTTATTTATACCTAAAAAGCCAAAAAACACACTGAGCCGTACAAACAAAGTATTTAAAGACAAATTTAACCTACTTGAGGGGTGGCACGCTGGCTCAGTGGTTTGCACTGTTGCCTCACAGCAAGAAGATCAGTGGTTCGAGTCCCGGCTGGCCCAGTTGGCATCGCTGTGTGGAGTTTGAATGTTCTCCCCGTGTGAGTTTCCTCTGGGTGTCTAAAGACATGCGGTATAGGTGAATTGGATAAATTAAGTTGGCCGTAGTGTATGAGAGTGTGTTTGAATGTGAATGTGAGAGTGTATGGGTGTTTTCCAGTTCTGGGTTGCAGCTGGAAGGGCATCCGCTGCATAAAAACATATGCTGAAATAGTTGGCGGTTCATTCCGTTGTGGCAACCCCTGATAACTAGGAGACTAAACTGAAGGAAAATGAATGAATAAACTTACTTAGCGAACACACATTCAATGCTAGCAAGGACAAGGTTTAACCTAAAAATGTTTGCAATTCATGAACTAAAGAAACAAAAGGCCTTTCTTCCGCACCGACCTCTAGAATTTACACATCCGGCGAGTGTAGATAACAACCTCGAAGGCAAAATGTAGAAATACATCACATGTGTTTTGTCTCCATAAGTATTTTGACCCCGCCGACCTTTAAAGGCTTAACCTTTGACCTCCGACATTGGAAAAGCACTTAATGCTTTCTGATAATGGAAATGCGTTGTTGTTGAGTGGCGTGGGGTTCGATGGCCATGAGGTAAGCGGCCTGAAATAGGCCTAAAGAAATAGTGCAACCTGGGAAATTACATGCTCAGAGGTGAGGTCATATTCAAGAGGGACTCAGGTGCAGGAAAAACAGCACTAAAACCTACAGCTCTTCACTGCGGCACTCACAGAAACCTTGAGGACACAATGGCAGACTAATATGACTGGACAAAACAGATTTGGGATTCAGCAATCTTATAAGGCAATACTAAATTTGAAATCACAAGTCCAAGGCACTTGCAAAGTAAGTGAAAAAGAAAAACATATTCCTCTTGACTTACTTTGAGTGCCTTGGACTTTGTTGTTTATCTTTATGAATAACTTTTCCAAAAAGCACCAGCACATTAACTATTAATAAAGCACTTGTTGCTTGATTTTGCAATACTGAATTCATTTAAGTTTAGTTTTTTGTTTTTGATGGGTGACGGAATAGATTTAAAAAAAAAAGTTTTTTATGTAAACTTAACGCAAACACAACTTTCACTCACAAAATAATTATTTACTAGCAGAAATTATTCCAAGCAAACACAATAAACACTCACAACACTCACAAGATATACTGTTGTTCTCATATTATCATGTTTTGCTTAACTATTAGGTTTAAATGCACTTTGTTTACATTTTATTGCACCAACCTGTGCTAGATTAGCTTGTTTGCTGGTATCATGTGCACTCTTTATGTTGAACTAAATATGATATTTACTAAAATGTTAATGTAAATTTGCTTCTTGCTTTAGTATCTATTGATATAAAATATGATATGAACATTTTTGGAAGGACACAATCTATATTAAGGCAGCGCGGTGGCGCAGTAGGAACAGCAAGAAGGTCACTGGTTCGAGCCTCGGCTGGGTCAGTTGGCGTTTCTGTGTGGAGTTTGCATGTTCTCCCCACATTCGCGTGGGGTTCCTCCAGGTTTCCCCCACAGTCCAAAGACATGTGGTACAGGTGAATTTGGTTTGGTTATATTTTGGTTGCGATATCAGGGGAGCAAAATCCAATGTTAGTTTAATGTCCAATGATGTCATAGCCACGTTTACACAGTCAGGTCTTGATGCCCAATTCCGATATGTTGCTGATATCTGATTTGTTTGCCTGTCTGTTTACACATTGTTTTAATTGTGACCCATATTCAATTCAAGCGTTTACACTTGCCATACAACTTACGATGTCGCGCATGCATAAAGGCGGGTTCTAGCATCTGTGCCACACTAGCCACGATGGGTAAAATTGTCTTGTTTTTAGCTCTGCAAAATATATGAAGTGCACACACGCTCTTTTTTCTGTCATTAAACCGCAGAGAAGCACTACATTGTCGCAAGTTTAATGATGTACAGATCGGAATGCATCAATAAATCCGATCTGCCTGTTTACATGACAGTCGCATTGTCACATATCCGATCTATATCTGATTTATTTCCACATATGAAGGAGCCTGAAACCGATCTCTGAATATCCGAATGCATGTGTTTTTTTCGTGTTCACACGGTCATTGCATAGATCCGATCTGTGTCACATATGAGCAAAAAATCGGAATTGGATCACATTTAACTGGCAGTGTAAATGGGGCCATAATATGAGGTTCATACAACCTCAGTATAACATCAGGAGATGTTGATCTTTGGTTAATTTTAGGTTGTGGAATTAAGTAACCAAAGTCCAACGTCATTTTAACGTCATAATGTGATGTCCATATATAGTCAAAGTGTAACATCAGAAGACATTGATCTTTGGTTGGTTTAAATTTGTGGCATCAACTACCCAAAATCCAACATCATGTTAACTTCATAATGTGACGTCAATACAACGTCAAAGTGTAACATCAGTAGACATTAATCTTTGGTTGGTTTTAGGTTATGGAATTAACCAACTATAGTCTAACCTCATCCCTACATCGCAATGTGACATCCATACAAAGTCTAACATTAGTAGACAGTGATCTTTGGTTGGTTTAAATTTGAGACATTAACTAACCATACTGCAACATCTGCTTGGCGTTGGGCACTGAGGTCTGTCTGATGTTGGGTTCTGATGTCAACCTCATTTTCATTTCATTTCCAACCAAAATCCAACGTCCTTATGATGTTGGGGTACAACGTCAATCTGATGTCATATTGACGTCCTTTGCCTGCAGGGATGTCTTTGGATAGGAAACCCAAGCGAACACAGGGAGGACATGCAGACTCCACACAGAAATGCCAACTGGTCCAGTCAGGACTCGAACCAGCGACTTTCTTGCTGTGAGGTGACAGTGCTAACCACTGAGCCACTGTGCCGCCCCATTAAAATAAATTTATTCATTCATTCATTTTCTTTTCGGCTTAGTCCCTTTATTAATCTGGGGTCGACATAGCAGAATGAACCGTCAACTTATCCAGCATATGTTTTATGCAGCAGATGCCCTTCTAGGTGCAATCCATCTCTGGGAAACTTCCATACACACTCATACACTACGGACAATTTTAGCCGACCCAATTCACCTGTACCCCATGTCTTTGGACTGTGGGGGGAAACTGGAGCACCCGGAGGAAACCCACACGAACGCAGAGAGAACATGCAAACTCCACACAAAAACGTCAAATGACCCAGCCGAGGCTTGAACTAGCGACCTTCTTGTTGTGAAGCAACAGCACTGCCCACTGCACCACTGCTAAAATAAATTCAATCATAACAAATTGAATTAACTATTAATTGAATTATTGATTGTGTCTAAGGCAAATTGTGTTCTTTCACAACTGTTGAAGTCTTGTATAATTGTTTGCATTCACCAATTCTGATTTTCTTAAGTCAAATACACAAACAGTGAACGAAAAGTTTAAGTGACGCTTGCTATGAAGCCAAAGCAACAAACAGAAGAGAATTCTGCCTTGTTTTAAAACAGAGGTGCCCAAACTTAGTCCTGGAGGACAGAGTTGAACCAACTTGCAGATTCGCACTCTATAACATCAGAAAGGTCCAACCCTTCCTAACTGAACATGCAGCTCAACTCCTTGTTCAAGCTCTTGTTCTCTCCATACTGAATTACTGCAACTCTCTACTAGCCGGGCTTCCAGCTTACTCTATCAAACCTCTTCAGCTGCTCCAGAACGCAGCAGCACGAGTGGTCTTTAATGAACCGAAAAGAGCATATGTCACTCCGCTACTCACCCGTTTGCACTGGCTGCCAGTCGCTGCTCGCATCAAATTCAAAGCTCTGATGTTTGCCTACAAAGCGACCTCTGGCTTTGCTCCTTCTTATCTGCTCTCACTTCTGCAGATTTATGTACCCTCCAGAAACTTGCGTTCTGTGAATGAACGTCGCCTTGTGGTTCCATCCCAAAGAGGGAACAAATCACTTTCCCAAACTCTCGCATTCAATCTGCCCAGTTGGTGGAATGAACTCTCTAACTGCATCAGAACAGCAGAGTCACTTGCTGTCTTCAAGAAACGACTAAAAACTCAACTATTTAGCCTCCACTTCACTTCCTAATCAGCAATTGCCTTTCTAGCTATACCACTAACTGTACTCAAAAAAAAAAAATCTCACATTACTGCACAAGACCTTTGGCCAGCGGAGAAATTAAAATGGTCGTGCCCAGCTGAGTATGGTTCTCTCAAGGTTTTTTTTCTTCACTCCCATTTGCTCTTCAGTGTTTGAACTCTCAGTAATGATTAAATCACACTGAACTGAGCTAAACTGAACTGAACTTAAACACTAAAAACTGAACTACCCTGATCCAGTTACTATGACCATTTGTGAAGCTGTTTTGACACAATCTACATTGTAAAAGCGCTATACAAATAAAGCTGAATTGAATTGAATTGATGCTTTCCTTCTTAGACTTTACACACCTGAAACTAGCCTACAGCACTTATTCATTGTTGCTCTTATAGTTGTGTAAATTGCTTCTTTGTCCTCATTTATAAGTCGCTTTGGATAACAGCGTCTGCTGAATGACTAAATGTAAATGTAACTTGCCTCAACACACCTGCAAGGATGTTTCTAGAAAGCCTAAAGCGGCGTCCGAAACCAACTCAGAAGCCACTGCATTTAAATGTAAACATACTACTCCGCCATTAGAAAAGTGTGTTCTGTATAGTATAATTGTGAGCAGTATGAATGGAATTCAGACGTGATGCATCTGCCGTTCTGTCATGATGACGTGATATATCAACTATATAGTATGGAAGTAAGCATTTTCGGACGCAGTCTAGGATAAGCTGGCTAAGGTGTGTCTGACTGGGGTTGGAACTAAACTTTGCGGGAGAGTGGCCCTCCAGGACTGAGTTTGGGCACCACTGTCTTAAACCTTTCGTTAAATAGTTATTTTTACCATTTGCAATGGCAGAGCAGTTAAAAAAATGCACAATGGAGGCCATGTACTGTATAGGGCAAAAAAATGTCAAATGCTGGACATTTTGCAGTTCCGGGTGTCTAGACACTTTGGATAAATGTATAATATTTACATTTGTGACGCATTCATCTGATAAAGTAATGATGTGTGGTCTTTAATTCACACTATGGCTCAGAGAGTGAGCAGCAGAAGCGTCAGGGGAAAAAAAAAAAGACAGAAGGAGAAAACACTGCGACAGACAAACTCTCCAAACAGGCCGGCATGGTGCAATCCTCCTGACATTTCTCATTGTGTGTAATTGCCATTCATTCACTAATGGAGTGCATTGTGTCAGTAATGACAGCAAATGTCAAGTCCCCAACCCGAGCAGGGCTTCGTCACAATTGTTTGGCTTTTCACAAGAAAATACACATGCGTTTTTCCCCACTGGAAAGGAGAAGAAAGCGAGGTACAGCCGTGTTGTCACTGGAGATCCGCACTGCCATTTTCGAGATTGTGTTAAGCCTTATTACTTTGCATTCATCATATTTAATTATGCTGTGGTATGCAAAGTCATACTACAACCCATCATTTTCTCTGCCGTCTCAGTGAAAGGTGAAGGACATCATTTGAGAAGGAAATGTCATTCGCGAAGTTTGCATTGGTGTTTTCAAACCCCTGAAACCTTTCGAAATATTGGAACAATAAAAGCTGTAATTTGCTTTATAAAAATGGGATAATGAGAAAATATCTTAAAGCTGAAAATGAAGGATGCATGCAAAAAGCAATGAAAATAAAAAGAAGAGATTTTGAGGAAATGTAATTGGACATAATAAGATTTAAAGGGGTAGTCCGGCCAAAAAATAAAAAAAATAAATCATTTTCTCCCCCTCAAGTGATTCTTAACTTTTATGAATTTCTACATAAAAAAACTCTTTCAGTTTTAGTTCAACTATATTTAATTATTTTAGGGTAATAAAATAACATTAATTCTGTTTTTTTTTTATTCTGTTGAACACAAAACAAGATCTTAGGAATGTTGAAAAAAACAGCCATTGACATCCATAATATAAACAAAAAGTTATATAGAAAGTCAAGGGCTATTTTTCCAACATCCTTCAGTATATCTTCCTTTGTGTTCAACAGAAAAAAACAGCATTAATATTTTTATTACCCTAAAACAATCTTTAAATTAATATATTAGAAAAATGTGAACTAATATAGCTAAAACTGACACTGTTTTTGTATGCCAGTCTTTAGCCAAAAATATGTTTCAAGAGTTCGCTCTTAGCTGATGATTGATTGATTATAAAGCATGTATATATATATATATATATATATATATATATATATATATATATATATATATATATATATATATATATATATATATATATATATATATATATATATATAAGCCAGCCCCACACAGGAGGAAACTGAGCTTCATTTCACATGACTCCCTGCGCTAACGCTTGTCTCTCTCTGTCTCTCCCACAGCCGAATCCAGCTCGTGACCGATCCAACACCATACCTCTCACCAGTCTTCACCATCTCCCCGGAGCACTTGAGCACGCACCTTTAAGAAGAGCACTCATTCACCCCATTACCACTTGTAAATAAAAGCACCCTCCGGGGCATTGTTTGTAACATCATCTACTGTGTTTGTGTTTTCCCTCTGCCTCGCTACAACTGGTGGAGAATGCTGGCATTGCAGAGGGAAAAATTCAGAAGAAACACTCACCATTAAGAAGAAAATAACCGCTGAATTTTTCTTTGTGTTTGTTACAGACAGGCATCCGCTCTCTCTCTCTCCCACGCTTCCTCTTACTCGGCTGTCAACATCCCGTCGCCATGTCTTTGGAAGAGGTACTGCTCCACCTAGCGGAGATCTCCAGTAAACAGAATTCCATCTCTGAGCAACTTACAGCCAGACAGGATCGACTGGAACAGCAGCTCCGCCAGGCGGCCAGACACCATCCGACTCCCTAAGTGAGTGCGCATCATCATCTCACTAAACTCAGCGACCTGGGTGATATTGACGCTTACTTACATACGTTTGAAGTTATTGCCGAGAGAGAAGGCTGGCCAAAAGAAAACTGGGCGAGAATGTTGGCTCCGTTTCTCACAGGAGAAGCGCAACGAGCATATTTTTCACTAGAGACACCCAAAAATGAAGACTACAAAGCGTTAAAAAAGGAGATATTAGCCAGAATGGGGCTATCCACAATCAGCGCACCCCAACAGTTTTCCCAGTCGTCTTATGACGAGAAACAGCCAGTGAGGACTCAAGCAGCTCAACTTTCTCGCCTAGGAAGACTATGGTTATTGGGAGGAGATCCTTCGGCGGTCCAGGTCGCTGAGAAGGTGATTATCGAGAAGATGATGCGAGCGTTACCCCGACGTTTACGAACACTCACCAGCATGCGAAATCCTGAGTCACTGGCCACCCTGGTGGAGGCGATCGAGCTGGCTGAAGCTCACATCGCCAGAGACAATGGGGAGAGAGCGGCTCTGCCACCCCGGAGGGTAAGTGCACCTTGGCGACCGGTGGAGGGCACAGCGCGACCAGGCGGCAGACCAGCGGTCCCCAGCCCGATGGACGAGCCGATGCCCACCGAGCCGACGACGCACTCGACCCCGGCCTGGACAGCAGGGTGCGCGGTACACCGCAACATCCCTCCCGAAGCTCCCACCCATAAAGTCCAGCTAGAGGGAAAAACACAAACGGCCACCTTAGACACAGGAAGCGCCATCACTCTGGTTCACCCGAAGACTTTGAAATATCACCATGAAAGCAAAGGGCGAATTCCGATCACGTGTGTGCATGGTGATACCTGCCACGTACCCGCCCGAAGAGTGACCATCGCGGCGAAACCAGGCAGCTGGCGCATCGAAGTCGGGGTTGTTCCGAATCTTCCTGTGCCCCTCATACTGGGCAGTGACTGGCCGGGGTTCGATGAACTCCTAACTCACCACCACGCTCCATCGGCTCGTTCAAAGAAGAAGAACAAGCCACGGGCTCATCGGACCGCAAACCAGCGCTGATGACTACCGAGAGCGACAGAGGGGGTGAGTCATCCATATCAGCTAATTTATACTTTGATCTGTTTCAACAGATAACCGCAGGAGGCGATTTTGGCAGAGCACAGAGGGAAGATGAAACGCTCAAACACTGCTGGCCACAAGTAAGGATCATCGACGGTAATGAGCGACTTCCCAGCCCTCACCCCCTCCCACATTTCATTGTGGAAAATGGTCTGCTGTACTGTGTCGCAGAGAGGCGGGGGGAAAAGAAGACACTACTGGTCGTTCCGAGGACCAAGAGGGAGACGGTCTTAAAACTGGCACATACCCACCCGATGGCTGGACATCTGGGAGCGGCCAACACGGTGAAAAGGATCCGCGATCGTTTCCATTGGCCGGGGCTAGACGGGGAAGTGAAGAGGTATTGCCAGGCAGGTGACATCTGCCAGAGAACGTCTCCCCAACGACCACCCCCCAGCCCTCTAATACCACTACCCATCATCGATGTGCCCTTCACCCGAATTGGTATGGACTTGGTAGGGCCTTTGCCGAAGTCGGCCCGGGGACATGAGCACATCCTTGTTATCCTCGATTATGCCACCAGATATCCTGAAGCGATTCCCCTGAGGAAAGCCACGTCATCGGCCATCGCGAAGGAGCTGTTTCTGCTATGCAGTCGAGTGGGAATCCCAACAGAGATACTGACCGACCAGGGCACCCCCTTCATGTCCCGGTTGATGGCAGACCTCTGTCACATCCTCAAGGTAAAACAACTAAAAACCTCAGTATACCATTGAGGTGGATTTTGTGCTCTTTGGAGTGTGAAGTTAATCTATATATTCAGGTTATATGTGTATAATCTGCTTGTAGACTTGCATACAATTAAAACAATTGGAAAGGGGAAATGGCCTGAGGAAACAACTAGGGGTCATAAAAGAAGGGATGAAAAGAGAGTGGTAAAAGAGCCTGAGGTGTCTCAGGAAACAGATGTCAGAGGTGGTATTTGGGGTCAGGGGTTAAACTAGGAGGTATCTTGTGTAATGTATGGAGAACAAAGGAAAATAATTGTTGTCAAAGTGTATTTAAACAGGCCAGGAGATTAGGGAGGCAGAATTTTTCTGACAGAGATGCTACTGGGGGTCTCCTGAAAGTTCTCCTTTGTTGTCGACAATAAAGTATATTCTTCTGATATTCATAACCTCCAGACTGAGTTTGATTTAGTAAGAGAATAACCAAGAAAACCACTACATTTGGCGTCCCTGGGTGGGCTGGAAAGGAACAGGACTGGTGTTGCTGTGCATGCTGGACTGGAGAGAAAACACAAATATGTGGCCACAATAAAAAACGGTAAGCGATTTTATGCTTATTAGTTTGTGTTTTTTCTGCCAGGACCTGCTTGTACAGGTAAATACACTTGAACTGTTTCTCCAGCTTTAAAGAATTAAAAGTAAATGTAAAAAAGATATTAAAGAAAAAAGGGGTTTTGAATGACAGAAGAAAAAGAATTTGCATGCAAATGATCTGTGTTTTCCTAAGTGGGCCTTTATGGATAGGATAAACATTAACTAGTAACTGTTACTCAGATTTGGGAAATTATTAATGATATAAGATATGCATAGAGCATTTATAGGTTTTAAGAGAGAGTCTTCAATGTGTGGTGACAGTTAAGAGATTAAAGCAGAGTAAGGTATGCAAATGATCTGTGTTTTCCTAAGTGGGCCTTGATGGATAGGATAAACATTAACTAGTAACTATTACCCAGATTTGGGAAATTATTAATGATGTAAGATATGCATAGAGCATTTATAAGTTTTAAGAGAGAGTCCTTAATGTGTGGTAACAGTTAAGAGATTAAAGCAGATTAAAGTAGAGAGATGCGCGCTAAGACCTACGATACCGCTTTGTTAAATGAGATAAACAAAGGGCTGCATGGGTAGGCGAAAGCCTGTGGTTACCGCTCTAAGGTTAGAGGGCTGCTCGGACAGGTCACTCAAGAGGAGTGTAGTGAAGAGTATTTATTTAATTGAAGTGTTTGTGTATTTGCTGCTTCAGATTGTGGCAAAATAGTCCACATTGGCGGGCAGAGAAGACTGCCTTCCTCCTCCTTGAATGAAATGAGGATGGGGGGATGCAGCTCCTGTTACACTGAGTGGAGAAGAGGAGTGAATGAGAAGAGGAAAAGTAATAAGATTAGAAGTGTGAATGTGTTTAAAAGTATGTTTTCAATAAGGAGTAGGTTAAAATAATGATTATAGTATATTATAATATAAAAGGAGGGCTGCATATGTGTGGTGTGATTTAAAGAACAATAGGAATAGTGATTGATGCAGTTTAAGAGAAGAGATTATGATATAAAGAGAGGAGTCTCTTAAATTAAAACTAATGGAACATGTACATTTGAAAGACACAGAGTAAAAAGCAGAAGAATAAACATTTTTCTTAAATTATCTTTGTGTTTTAAGTTTGAATATGTTAAAAAAGAACAATAGGCAGAGTGAACTTAAATTCTTTACATAGCAACAGGTGAAAGACAGTCTGCTCCAGGATGGGGGTAAGAGAGAGATTTATGGTGTCCATGTGGGAACAATAAATAGATTGTCTATTTACAGCACTAGGGAAACAGAGAAGAGGAGAGTTAATGAGAGGAGATCAAACTATAGATAAAATAATGACATAGACTTTAACATAATTTGGATAGAAAATAAGTTATTAATGAATAGATAAATTATAAAGTAGTATAGTAAGATAAATGAAATGAGGAAATACTAATAATAGAGTTATATTATATAGAAAAGAGTTTGAAACTCTACTAATAAAAAAGAATAAATGAAGCCATAGTGATCAATATATATAGAGATAAAGGTAATATGGAGTAAAAGAATGTAGTAATAAACAAATATATTTACTAAATAAGTATGGATAAATAACATAAGTTAGTTCTTTGATTGAGAATAAAATAAAAAAAAAAAAACTTGAAAAATGAATAGTGATTAATTGAAGATTTAATTATAAAATGTGTAACAAAATAAGCTTTAAAATGTATAAGAAAACCTAAGAGCTAAAAACTCAAATTATGGAAAGGAAAAAGAATAAAATAGAAATAGAAAAAATAAGTCCACTGTTTCAAGGATAAAAATAGATGTTTAAAATATGCTTACAATATAGGTACAGTGAACAGATAAGATAAAAAGAAAAAAGCAGTAACAATTTAAAGAAATAATTGACTTTAGAGAATTTGATTGGATTTAAGGGAAAAAATGTTTTTTCATCTTTCTCAAAGTCAGCTATGTCATTTGTTTGTAGTAAAGTACAGTGATTCAGATGAAAATCATAGAAGCTCGGTAAATGTTAAAGAATGCATTAGAGTGAGTTAAAAAATACATTTTAAAGTTTATGCAGTAAGAAGCTAAATTGATAAGTATGCATTGCACTTCGAAAAAGAAAATTGCTTTTAGTAAATAAATAGGTGAATTTAATTAATAATATTAACTTTGAGCTATAGCAGTAATGATTTTGAACAGTTATACCAGATATTGGGTCACCATGTAGTATTGTTGAATTAAATCAGGTATGGAAAAACATATATGGAAATAAAAAATGCAATACTAAAATATGTGACAGAGAAAATAAAAGATAAGATAATGACAAATGGCAAACAGAAGAAACATTTGATGCAAGCAGTGAGAAAATAGAAACTGAGTATAGAAATTGTTACAATGTAAAATGACCGGTTAGTAAAGGAACACTAGCATAGATGAGGAGAAATGTAAAGTAAAGCATAATCTGAAGCTAAAGAAATTATTTAGAAGGACACTAAAGAAATAGAAAATTAAACATATTTACATATGATAAAATGATTATGAATTAGAGAAAAATAAACTGTTAAAACCGTAAAGAGGAAAAATAGATGAGAGGAGTCTCCATTTGAAAAAAAAAATGGGAAAGAAGGAAAGACTTTTATAGGTCATGAGCTAAATTCCATATATTAATTAGGAGGACAAAGGGATGGACTTTGGGGGACTGTGGTCTCTTATCTACTAGACATCTCTGAGTGCACTGGCAAATGGAAAAGGTGTTTGAAAAACACAATGGACAAACTGTTGGCTGTGGACATTTGTGAAAGCAGTGAGGCAGACACTGCATGCCCAGGAATTACTGAGGACTGGAAAGGCTACTTATGTTCAGAGACACTAAAAAGAGGCAAACAAGCTAATGATGAACTGATCAAAGAGAAAAAGCGCTACACCAGAACTTTACAACAGCGCAATGAAAGAAGCCAGCACTAAGAGAGAAGGGGGAAACACTGTGCCCTGATATGGACACCACAGAAAAGACTACACCAATCTTTGAACCAGTTGTCTTCTCAGGGTGTGAGGAGGGGGAGTCTGGCAGTCCATCTCAAAGCAGTCGACCTATAGTCCAAATTGAGTACAATGTGACCACTCAGAGGGCAAAATAAGAGCAAAAGTGTAGCTACCCATTCTTGTATCAAATCAGACTCCTGTCAATTTGATAAAAAGAAAAGTATCACGTAAACTGTAAGAAAAGTCTTAGATGATAATGTACAACGAAACTTTAAATGTGTAAAGTTAAAATCATAAATTATGAAGAATGTTAAATTATTTTGGTTCATTTTCATAGATTAACTCTTAGATTATTGAACATAGGATGATAAATTATAATGCATGGTGGTGATAAAAAAGATAATAAAAGACAGTTTTTGATAACTAAAAAAATAATAATTTGGGTTAGAAGTTGATGGAGTTAAGTATTTAAGTTAAAATTAGGGAAAACTTATTTTGAGTAAACTAAACTTAGATTTGGGAGAAAAATTATGTCAGAGATTAAGACAGAAAAGTGATTTAAAGAAGAAATAGAAACACAAAAAAGTAAAATGAACTCACAGTACTGAATAAGCCAAAAAGTAACAATTCTAAATGTACTAAAATAATATGTGAAAGAGAAAAGTGTTTAAAAACAGAAAACACATTGTTTTACAAATGTGAAGAAATAATTAAAAGCAAAAAAGAATTAAGGACTAAAGGAGAAAAATCAGATCAGATAGAGAGGAACCTATAAAGAAATCCAGTGATTTTTCAGTCAACTTGTAGAAAATTACAACAAAAAGTTTATGAATAACCAGTTTGATGTGAGAACAGGAAGGAATTAGGAGCTGAAAATGCTGAAAAGTGAAAAATGGTAATGAATATAAAATGCAAAATAAGAAATGGCTCAGAAATAAGAAATTATTTAGGTAAGTGTCAAATTTTATTAATGATTAACAGTTCAGGACATTAAGGAAAAACAAAATTAGCCAGCATAGGGAGGATTAATTGAAATTTAACCAGATGAAGGTCTGCTATATGCTGGAATAGGCATTATTGAAACTTTTGAGAACATAGCAATAATAGAAACATTTAGATATGTTATGGCATTTCTAAGTAAAGTCAATTTCAATTCGGTTGTGATGGTGTAGGTGACTGATGAAATGGATTCTATTTGAATTTGATTTGAATTTAATTTTGATTATGGCATTAGTCAAAACAGGCAAAAGTAAATGTTGTAAAATTTATGATTTAAGAACAGTCAGTGATAGAGAATTTCTTAGCTGAGGTTCCTAACACGCACTGTACTTAAATTTTTTAGTTTGGATGCCAAATATGTTAAAGTAATTGATTTCTGTTCAGTTAATTATCAGAGGAGGGTAGACACTTGGTTACATTTAAAGTAAAAAAGACGTGTAGAATTTAGTTATCTGCAGGTACATCTAGCTCAAGCTAAGTAAAAGACATAAATACATTTTTTTTAGGGATGACGGGTTTAGTGTTAACAAGATTCTGTATTTATTCTAGATGCAATAATAATTGTTAAGATGATAAATAAGAAATTGATTTTACATTAAAGAAAATAAGGTAGCAGGTCTAACACTAGTATAGAGTCACAACCTCAATTAGATGATAGTGCGAATTAAATAACATACAAGTCTTTATGAACAATATGTATAGCATCAAAGGGAAGCAAAAACGATAGGTATGATTTTTATAATAGGAAGTACAGATTGTTGATACAACTGCATTTCTAGATATTGTCGTTGGCGATGTACATGGTTTGAATCAAGGGTGAAGTGATAAGGAAAATTAAGCAGCAAGCAAAATGATTTGAAAAAATTATCCATTTTAAATGCAGTAATTATTGAATTGTTGTCCACATGTGACATTTGTGCAAAGTAGAATGTGAATAGAGGAACAACAATAGATCTAATGGGTTATTCAAGAACTTCATAGTGGATGTTGTGAAATGATAAAATTAATTTAGGGCAAGAGATACAAGTTTTTGGGCATGGCAGTTGTGGTAGATGAGTGAAGGTAATTCCATTAGCAGAGCAGGAAAGAAGGAACAGTTATTACATTTAAGACAAGAGAAGTCTCAGATTTGCAATACCTTCAGAAATAAGTTTAATGTGTCTGCATTTAAAAATAAATTAGAGTAATGAAAGTCAATTAAAGTGAATAAAGGTAATTAAGTAGATAAATAAGTGGATATGCGATTCAGTGAATAGATAAGTAAATGTATTGATAAAGTGTTGGAAATTGGAAAGAAAATTGAGCAATTACACATAATTGTAAGGAATTATTGAAAGAGCTAAAGATGATTCATCAAGGCCTAGTTTAACAAGATGTGTTAAAATAATATACCTTTTTCATTAATGATTGCATGAAAACTGACAGAAACAAGCAACTAACATTGCATGAAGTACTATTGGGTAGACCCTTGCATGTAATCTCGCAAATAACTTCGCATATAACCGTTTGGAATGTTTGGAGAACATTTCTAATGCATTGGAAAGAGGTTTGGTCTTTTATGAGGAAACTAACTGCCATGTGCAAAGCAATATCTGTACAGGAAACCAGAAAGGACCAGAAGCAGGAGATTAATCTGGTGATTGAGTATATCTGAGGTGTTCTGGAGAGAGTGGAGTGAAATCAGGAGAAATGGACCTTATGCCAAGGTTACCAAAGGGGATGCCATCAACTGGATACCATCTGGACCACAGCACAAGACAGCCAAAGGAAAAAGCTCCAGCAAGAGAAAGCTAACGGGAAACAGAGGAGGCAGAAAATCTTGAAGCTCAACGAATTGCAAAGTGTGGCAGAAGCAGTTCATCAGAACAGTTAAAAGAGTAATTCTGATTATATACCTGAGTGAGAAATACTGAAAGTGCCACAAATTCAAGTGATGATAATCACCACAACTTCAGGTTATAGACTCTCAACATAAAGTCTTTATCAACATTTTTTAAGGCCAGAACGAAACAAAGAATGCTCGCAAGTATGTGCCAGATTTAGGGTCAAAAAGATGAACTAGTGCTTAAAATTTTTATAGTTTAGATAAAGAAGAGGATGATGAAGAGGATCCATGCCTTGGGTGCTAAGTGCTAGTAACCTCTACCCCAAAACGGCGGCTCTCTACGATACGCAAAGTATCTGAGCTGAAGATCAACGTACTCTACGGATTATGTTTTGTGGGTGTTAGATTAGAATATTGTGTTGTGACCCTAGATTGGGAGATTGTGCATGTTCATTTTTTGTTTTAGTTTTATTCTTTACTGTATGTTAAATAATCATGACCCCCAGAAGCAAATAGATAACTAATTGTATGCTTAAAAATACTACTTTTATGATGATATCAACAAAATAGAATCAAGTCTTTTACTGTGTCCTCGTCAGAACAGGACACAGAGGTTTGGCGTGATTCTATTCCAAAGTGCAATTACATGATTTGGTCATTTGTAATAATACTGTGACATATTTGTCATTAGGCTGAGGGCTAGATCATGAAGTTGCACTATGGGCCAAAAGCAAGAATATTAAGACTTAAAGTCTTAAGAGGAGGGATTATATGAGGTGGATTTTGTGCTCTTTGGAGTGTGAAGTTAATCTATATATTCAGGTTATATGTGTATAATCTGCTTGTAGACTTGCATACAATTAAAACAATTGGAAAGGGGAAATGGCCTGAGGAAACAACTAGGGGTCATAAAAGAAGGGATGAAAAGAGAGTGGTAAAAGAGCCTGAGGTGTCTCAGGAAACAGATGTCAGAGGTGGTATTTGGGGTCAGGGGTTAAACTAGGAGGTATCTTGTGTAATGTATGGAGAACAAAGGAAAATAATTGTTGTCAAAGTGTATTTAAACAGGCCAGGAGATTAGGGAGGCAGAATTTTTCTGACAGAGATGCTACTGGGGGTCTCCTGAAAGTTCTCCTTTGTTGTCGACAATAAAGTATATTCTTCTGATATTCATAACCTCCAGACTGAGTTTGATTTAGTAAGAGAATAACCAAGAAAACCACTACACCATCCACAGACTGACGGCCTTGTCGAGCGATTTAACAAGGCTCTGAAACAGATGCTCCGACGGGTGGTGGCAGAGGACGGGCGCGACTGGGACCTCATGATCCCGTACGTGTTGTTTGGTATCAGGGAAGTCCCCCAGGCCTCCACAGGCTTTACCCCCTTCGAACTGCTGTTTGGCCGCCAACCCCGAGGGCTATTGGATGTGGCTCGTCAAGCCTGGGAACAGGAACCAGCCCCCCAGCGGTCGGTGATTGAACACGTACGGGACATGAGAGAACGCATCGAGAAAGTCATGCCCATCGTCAAACAACACCTGACCGAAGCCCAGCGCGCCCAGCAGAGATTGTATAACCGGCCCGCCCAACCCAGAGAGTTCCACCCAGGAGACAAGGTGATGATACTCATACCTACCACAACTTCGAAGTTCCTCGCATCCTGGAAGGGACCATACACGGTGGTAGAAAGGGTAGGGCCGGTAAATTATCGAGTCCGTCAGCCGGGACGAAGACGGGAAGAACAGCTCTACCATATTAATCTTATGAAGAAGTGGGTTGCAGCTCCAGGTCATCTCGTTGCCTTCACTGAAGAAACTCTTCCCGTTGTCCACATAGGTGAGCAACTCTCACCAAACCAGAAGGCGGAGCTGCAAGCCTTGGTTGGTCAGTTCAAGGATGTGTTCTCGGAGAAACCGGGCCGAACCACCATCATCCAGCACAATATTATCACTCCACCTGGCACCATCGTCCGGCAAAGGCCTTATCGAGTTCCAGAGGCTCGCAGGCTGGCTATCGACGAGGAGATCCAGAAGATGAGAAGGTTAGGCGTCATCGAACCATCCCGTAGCCCGTGGTCCAGCCCAATAGTGATGGTCCCCAAACCCGATGGCACCCTCCGTTTCTGCAACGACTTCAGGAAACTCAACGAGATCTCCAAGTTCGACGGGTACCCCATGCCTCGGGTGGACGAGCTGCTGGATAGGCTGGGTGGAGCCCGATTTATCTCCACTATCGACCTCACCAAAGGGTACTGGCAACTTCCACTAAGTGACGACGCCAAGGAGAAAACCGCCTTCTCCACACCCGGTGGGCACTGGCAATACCGGGTTCTTCCCTTCGGGCTCCACGGGGCCCCAGCCACATTCCAGAGAATGATGGACATCCTGCTGAGGCCCCACCAGCCATATGCAGCAGCATACCTGGACGACCTCATCGTCCATTCCGAGTCATGGGAGGAACATCTATCCCGGTTACGGAGGGTGCTCTTAGATCTTCGACGGGCTGGGCTCACAGCTAATCCCAAGAAATGCCACCTGGGTCTAGCCGAAGCCAAATACCTCGGGTTCCACATTGGACGAGGTCTCATACAGCCACAACAAAACAAGGTCAAAGCACTACAAGAAACTCCACAACCCACCACAAAGACCCAGGTACGTGCATTTCTGGGGTTAGCGGGCTACTATAGATGTTTCATACCTAACTTCTCATCCATAGCCAGCCCTCTGACAGACCTGACCAGAAAGGGGCAGC
The DNA here is from genome assembly GCF_052040795.2 of Danio rerio. Classification (NCBI taxonomy): domain Eukaryota; kingdom Metazoa; phylum Chordata; class Actinopteri; order Cypriniformes; family Danionidae; genus Danio; species Danio rerio. Next base: position 16,365,255 of record NC_141027.1, on the reverse strand, counting down.
CGGAGAGGATAAGATGGACCAAGGAAGCCGACGATGCGTTCCGAGCCCTAAAGACGGCCCTCACGTCCTCACCGGTACTGCACGCACCTGACTTCGGCTGCCCCTTCATTCTTCAGATGGATGCTTCCGACTCGGGCCTGGGCGCGGTCCTCTCCCAGGTCCACGGCGATGAAGAACATCCCATCATGTACGTGAGTCGGAAGCTTACCCCCGCAGAGACCCGCTAGGCAACGGTGGAGAAGGAGGCCCTGGCGATCAAGTGGGCAATCCTGGAGCTAAGGTACTATCTCCTTGGCAGGAAATTCACTCTGGTGACCGACCACGCCCCGCTACAGTGGATGGCTACAGCAAAGAACAACAACGCTCGGGTCACCAGATGGTTCCTGTCGCTCCAGGATTTCAACTTTGACGTACAACATCGAGCCGGGGCCTCCCACGGAAACACAGACGGACTCTCACGGCTCTGGTCAGGATGGGCAGGTCTGTCAAAACATTCTACCCCCCCTCTCAATACAATGCTCTTCCTTCGCAGAATACCCAGGACCAGGACGACGCTAAGGGGGGGGGAATGTAGCGAGTCGGCTAGTACCACGTCGCCCTGGGCACAAATCCACACCAGCTGGATCACTCATCAACCCCGGATCGCTCACAGCTGGACCTCATCAGCCAGGGAGAGATATAAGCCAGCCCCACACAGGAGGAAACTGAGCTTCATTTCACATGACTCCCTGCGCTAACGCTTGTCTCTCTCTGTCTCTCCCACAGCCGAATCCAGCTCGTGACCGATCCAACACCATACCTCTCACCAGTCTTCACCATCTCCCCGGAGCACTTGAGCACGCACCTTTAAGAAGAGCACTCATTCACCCCATTACCACTTGTAAATAAAAGCACCCTCCGGGGCATTGTTTGTAACATCATCTACTGTGTTTGTGTTTTCCCTCTGCCTCGCTACAATATATATATATATATATATATATATATATATATATATATATATATATATATATATATATATATAATTTTTTTGGTTCTCCAAAGTTTAACGTGCAAAACTATGCAAACCTCAGTACTTAAATGTTATAAACCCACACACCTCAGAGTTTAAAGCCCTTTCAGAGGTATTCGCAGGCTTGATGACACGACCCTGGCCGACAGAGACCACTGGCCTTGAACCAGATTGGTTTGTCCTCTGTTCTGATGCATTATGGGGAAGGAGGAATTGAATACAACAGGACCGAGTGGTACGAAGGTCCACTTTGTGCTCCTGATTGTATTGAGAACGAGACCTGAGCAACATGCACTTCAGCCCAGGCTACAAACAGAAAATCAATACAGTGCAATTAAGCACAAAGCAAAGCTCAGAGGAGAAGCAGAGAGATTTATTTATTAAATTCAAACTCTTGGAGCTACTGAAGTTCATTTGACCTGGGTGCTTTCCAAGTCCCTCACTCAAGAAGAGGGAAGTTTTGAGGAGTACTAGAGGAACGTGAACATGTATGAAGGAGAATGAAAAGACGGAGGAGAATTCATGACAAGTCAATAGATGAGATCAGTGGAAAAGACTGCACTGCAAAGAAATCCATTTCTTACAGTTTTTGTCTCTAGTGAAGAAGCAAGTTAAGATGCGTTTTCCAGACAATTAAAATGTTATTTTTTATTTATTTTTTTTTTATATACTTTATAGAAAAAAACACCTAAAATAAAAATACAGCGACCAAACATTGACAGCAGTGGACACTGAATGGTAACTGTTATGTGGTTAATAAAAAGAAAATAGTCATTTACATCTAATCATTGAGCAGAACCTCAAGTGACTAACTAATCAATAAAATCACAAGCAATTAATCAATACAGACTCAGTGATATTGCACAAGTCAGCAGTATCAGGAAGCTGGAACCAGGTTCAGTCAAAAATAAACTTAAAGGGATAGTTCACCCAAACATTTGTACAAACAAGTCATTATTTACTTGTCCTCGAGTGGTTCCAAAGCTTTATAGTTTCTTTTTCTGTTTAACACAAAAGAAGATATTTTGAAAAATGTTATGAACCTGTAATCACTGACTTCCATATAGGAAAAACAAATACTATGGAATTCAATGGTTATAGATTTACAACATTTCCCAAAGTACTGTATCTTCCTTTGTGTTCAACAAAAAAAAAAAAAAAACTAAAAACCGAAGACACGCTTGTAACAAGTAGAGGATAAGTTAATGATGACAGATTTTTCAGTTTTGCATCTCTTTAACTCTTGTATGGCGCTTTTATCAGAATAAAATTGGTACAAATCATTATTTTATCAATCTCAGACTCACTGGCCTTGGCTCATTTTCTTTAAAGAGCTTAAATCTGAATAATCTTTCAATGACCACACTCACTGTATAACCGTGGCATGCGTAGGATCGAGGCCCAGCAGTGATGATATACAGCCACATCGCACTGCTAAAAGTGTGATATTGCATGTATGCAATAGTTTGACGACATAATCGTGTATATAAAAAGAAAGTCAAACACTTTTGTATGAGGAACCACTTTCTTCCACCATTCATACACATCTGCAGCTGACCGTCAGAACGGCTGAAATCGTTGCTACTTCACAGACATCACTTTAGAGCTAATATTTGAATGATTCTCTAGCATAATGTCTTAAGTGATGACAGAACAGGTGATTTTTCTGATACTTTAAGATTAAATGGCTGAACGGCATGAGATGCTATCAGTCTAGAGACATTTCCCAGTATTTCTATGTTGCAATTCCAATAATTATCCCGGAAAAAGCCAAAGCAAACCAAACACTACCAGATTACTGTGGTATAAATACAGCACTACAACATACAAAAGAGAAAGAATGACTTAGAATGTCATTTACCTGTTCTGTAATGATTTGGTTAGCTATAGTTTAAAAGGTATGCTGAAAAAAAGCAGTTTTTGTCCCTAAAGGACTTATTATGCAGTCTCTGTCGCCATCTTATGGCAGAACGTCAATTGTTTTTGCTCTGCTCAGTATATCAGGCTAAATGCCGCCAACATGCTGCATCTCTAAAATTATAGTTTTATGACTATTTAAACTGAAATTATGACTATTTAAAATAGGCACTATCCCTATGAATAAACTTCAAAGCTGCAATCTAAACAACTACATTTGCATGTAAAAAAATCCTCAAAAGTACATTATGTTGTCTAACAGCTACAATATGTGTCAAACTAGTCCTCTGCTTGCTTATATACAGTATATATCAGATTTGCATAAGAATTGGGCCACTTGCCAGCTCCTTATATAAAAGGGACTGATCCGCCTTCAAATATTTTTTGAGTGTGCGCAAAAACAAGCGCGTGCAATATTTACATGAGCAGATAAATTACAGTCTAAAAGACAGGACATTAAAAAAAAAAGCCTCTAGATGGGCGACGCAGTGGTGCAGTAGGTAGTGCTGTCGCCTCACAGCAAAAAGGTCGCTGGTTCGAACCTCGGCTCAGTTGGCGTTTCTGTGTGGAGTTTGCATGTTCTCGCCGTGTTCGTGTTGGTTTCCTCCGGGTGCTCCGGTTTCCCCCACAGTCCAAAGACATGTGGTACAGGTGAATTGGGTAGGCTAAATTGTCCGTAGTGTATGAGTGTGTGTAGATGATCCGCTGCGTAAAAACGTGCTGGATAAGTTGGCGGTTAATTCCGCTGTGGCAACCCCGAATTAATAAAGGGACTAAGTCGACAAGAAAATTTATGAATGAATAAGCCTCTAGATTAAAAGAATAAGGTCAGTTCACCAACAAATAAAGTCTGCTATCTTTTTTCAACCTCATTACAAAATAGAATGAGGTTAAAGAATGCTGAGAACCACTCAACACCAGTTTTTATCATGCTCGTCATTGGAGACAGTTTTCATTATGCGGACACATTTTTTCATTATATGGGCATCTCAAAATGTCTTGAAGAGCATCTCAGGTACACAAAAAGAAGAAAACAAAAAGAAGAAAATCTGCTGTTAATTTACCCACCCTCAGCCAACAGATGATGTAGTTTCTTTTTTTTATCTGCAAAGCATTAAAGAAGATTCTTAGATGGAAATGTGGTCCTTGGTGATTGATATGCAATGTAAATACTGGCACTTTGAGAATAAAGATCATATATAGGCAAAACAAATTTAACAGTTGTGGCTCCGATGGTACATTAAGAGCTTTCAAAGCAAAATGATCTGTCTGTGCAAAAAACCCTGAACATTATTCACAACAATATTAGTGTTAACAAATAAATTTCACTTTTATGACCCTTTGAAGTCAGGTCCGTTTATTTATTTATTTTTTGTCTTTTTTTTTTTAATCACCCAAAATGTAAAGCCAACTACCTCAGAGAGGACCCAAAAAAAATTATAAACAAAAAGTACACTCTAACTAAACACCCAAATGAAACTTGGCAAACACTTAACCGAAAATAAAAATACAAAATCTATCCCCACCTCCGTGACTATGTATACAAAGACGAGAAAATATTTACATAAAAAAAAAAGTGTGGCATCCAACACCCTGTTGCTTCTCACCATGAACAGAATGTAATATTTACTATATTCACAAACAAATAAACAAAGAAAAAACCAAGAGGGGGAAACACGGATGGATATACAACAAAAAGTCAAAATTACACACCAATACGGGTAACACATTTAAAAATGACACTTAGCAACAGAATCAGTTTTTATTGCACACCAAACGCAAAACAACACACTAAGCAAACTCGCTCTCCCGCTCCACGCCCGTTTTCCTGTTTAAAGGACGCCCATCTTAATGTACATCTTGACATCTTGAAAAAGCTTGATATTTTTCCGATTCAAAGTTTGACTCTTCTCTCTTCTGTAGTGACATCTTGAACTAAGACCGATGAAAAGTGAAAAGTTGCTTAATGGTTACATGATCTCCGGGTCTGATGGGAGCACTTTTAGCTTAGCTTGTTTTAGCATAGATCATTAAACCGGATTAGACCCAGGGCCGGCACATTCATAGAGGCGACCTAGAATAGTGAGGGCAGCGTCCACAACACCTCCATCCACCCCCGATCCCTCCTTGAGATGCTAATCCAACTTCTATGATTTATTCTAATCTACTTCTAATCCAATTCAATGATTTATGCATTATGCTAAACTAAGCAAAATGGTTGTTATGGATTAAATAATGGTAAAATTCAATTGTACAGCAGCAAAGTTCCTGGATTATTATGCCTGAACGTTTTTTTTTTAGTTGCTAGCAGTCTAATCCTATTGAATGATTTATGCTAATATAAGCAAAATGTTATGATTCAAAATTGGTAAAATTCAATTGTTTATCCCAAAGTGACTATTTCCAAAAAAGTGGAGTGTTCCTTTAAGACACAACTCACCCAAAAATATTATTCCATCATAATTTACAATCTAAACTTGAACTGCTTGTTTTTCAATGATAAAAAACAACACTTTGAATTCAGTTTTTCTTTTAAACCCAGGCTCATTCTGATTATGTACCCCTATATACATTTCTGGAGAGCACCAAATACATCCCAGGACCTACGTTTTTTTGCAGTTTTTGTTTTCATGAATCCACCAGAGGCTGCTGTGTATGTTTTTTAAGATCTCAAAATTCTCTTGCGAGTGCCATTCACGTCTGCTGTTCTCGTGTAAATCCACCAGAGGCCGCTGTCGACTGACTGACTTATTGATTGATCAATTGACCGATTCCCCCACCCTCCCCCTTCCCTAAACTCAACCAATATTGTTTTAAAAAGCACCGATTGACCCGCCCACTCTCTTCCCTAAATCCAACAGACAGCGTTTTCAGAAGCAATCCAGAAAAAGAAAAGCCACCTTATTTTTACCACATTTTCCAATTTTAACACGTTCTCACCCTGTTATTTTCTTGTTTATTTTTTTTTAGCTTCTGTTTTTTGCTAACCCAATCTCTGGAACCCTTTTTCACTGGACTCAAACCACGTTTTCGCAGTCAATTCAGCTCTGCGTCTCAAGTCCGCTGATGTACATGTCAAGCTACTGGACAAACTGGTAACAGTGGAAAAGCCGTCCATATATAGGAAAGTGGTCTGCTAGTAAGCGAGAAATGGAACGGCATCATACCGCCCCGATAAAAATGCAGCCATACACAGCTCTGGATACATAATTCGCGATCTCCAGAAATGTATATAGGGCTACTTTTTCAGAATGAGCCTATGTTGTGTTTTTATCAAATCACAGCATCATAGTCTCTCTACTTCCACTGTTTCCACACACAAAAAAGCACAAACTGCAGGTTATTTCTCTCTAAAAAAAGAGAAGAAGATCTTCCTTTATGTGATCTTTTTAACAATACCTAACAAGATCCATCGCTGGAAAACATATAACGCCATACAATAGCTTCAACACCTGCATGGACCAACTTGTCTCTCACAGACTCATAATGAAGTCGACATCCTCCTTTTCATTTCCTAGCCGGTACTGAAGAAGCGAAAAGGCCCATTTTGTTGTCCAAAGCTGATTGACGCGCGTTTACCAATGCACGAGCCTCTAATGGCTCTGTGTGTTTCCCTTTGACAGTGGTGTGTAATGAATGACCTTGCACGCTCTGCACCTCGGCAAACACCCCAAGGAAATTAGAGGCCTTGTGTCGTTGTTTTCGTCAACCTTGTTTCTTCATCTTTCTCCAGCGCTCGGCCTCTCTCCGGCTGTGAAGAATTTGATACAGGTCCGGGTGTGGAAGCAAGGGGCGAGTAAATGAAATATTGATCCGCTGCTCCGTGGCCTTGCCTTCACCTTGTCCCAGCGCTGTGAGTTACCGACTTTTTTCCGTTCTGCTTGTAATAGGAATTATTACAGAGGGCCTGGGCGAGTAATTACTGGGCATGGCGAAGGGGAGGGCCGCTGTCGTATATTTCTGTAAAGAAGTTATTTACCGTGCCTTCCCCAACACCAACCTGGCCCTTTTCCCTGTCGCTCTTCATCCGGCCCCCTGTCTTTCTTAACCTTGATTCAATTCAGCTAACTATCATTAATCATCCGAGGTGTCTGGGGAAGTTTATCAGAAGCAAGAAAAAAAATGCTGGTTTGAAAGGACCGTGTGGAGGAGTGTGTGCTGCAGTCTTTGACTTTGGTTATAAATTGAACAACTGTGGAATTTAAACTGAATTGACCCCCACGGGATGTTGTATTGAAATGTACTAAATCGCAATTCATAGAGGAACAGTTGTATTTTGGTACATAACTAGACCTACAGTATGATTGTAAAGTATATTAGGAACAGCCTTTTATACGTGTTAAATTCAGACACTGCAGTTATGGAAATGCCCCAAACATTTGTGTGTGTTTGATAAACTGTGATGAAAATGATTTCAATTTCTGTCTTTTTCAGTCCATTTTCATTCAGATATCTCAGATTCAAGTTCACTGATCGAAATGAGAGTACCACATTGTGTTTTTCAGATTATACCCTATTATGCAATGTGTAATAGCACATTGTCAATAAGCAGTACAGTTTGGTACAGTACAGAACATTATTCATTTATTTCCATTTCCACTATCAGAATAGCAAAATAGCCATAATCTACCATATTTTTGTCACCTTTCATAAGGGTTTCTTATAGGGTTGGGCCGATAGACGATGCCAACGTCCATCGCCGATGGCCAATAGACAACACGATGCTGAGCCGGCATCGCCGGTCCTCCACCCCGCCCTGGTTGCAAACCAGCTCGTGAAAAATACACACTTAGGCCCGGTTTACACTAATACGTCTTAGTGTTAAAATGGCATTTTAGAACGAAAATGATTCACATCCACTCTGTGTTTTACCTAGCATTTCTGAACAGCCCTCCGTCCCTTGAAAACGCACATCAAGTGACCACACACACACACACGCGCACACACGCACACACACACACACACACACACACACACACACACACACACACACACCCACACACACACACACACACACACACACACACACACACACACACACACACACACACACACACACACACACACACACACACACACAGACACACACTATCATGCACTCCTCTGAGCTCCAGAGTGCAGTGCACGTCAGACAGTTTATCAAGGATGTACCACAGGATCGCGTCTCACTATAGTTGTTAAACGTGATATTTAGACATCCCAAGTCTCCCGGATGTTCCGGGAGTCTCTATGCATTTGCGGGACTCATAATGCCCGCGAACGAGTGATAATCTCCCGGGAAATCGCATTTCTCTCTCCCTTCTCACACCCAGATCCCCCCTGCTCTTCAAACAAGTCGCGTGCACCGCCCCCCCCACCCCCGCTTTTCACATGATGACAATGCCATCATCCATCGGGATGTTTCAAATTATAGCATATAATAATCAGCATAGTGAAAAACGATTAATAAGGATTAACCTGATCATTTGCAACTCTGCTAGCTCTGATGAGTGCTACAAGGATCACACGGTGCATCAGTGTTTTCATATCGAATGCGTGATGATGTTTTTCAGACTGAAATAGAAAGTTGTTCTGTTTCAGAACCAGGTTCTAAATTGTTTTCACTCTCTCCTGTTTCAAATTAGTTTATGGATATTTTAATAATTTGCTTACTGTTATTATTGAATATTTAAATATGTTCAAGATTGTGTCTTCTTAAGAAATCACACTGATACTTATACTAATTAATTATTCAATTATTATTAATGATTCACCTTCATTATCATGTCCAACTCCTGTCTCTATCTCTTTATACAAGTCATTTTATAATCAGCATTTTATGCCAATGGCCAGTGCCTTAGATCAGAGGGCCTACTGACCACCTCTGTACACACTGCTCTCTGGTTTAGGAAAGGCTTTCCTCTCCACACCAGCCATCTCAGTCCCCAGTGAAAGAGTTTTTCATCAGCAGGGGACATTGTAAATGTGCAAAGACCAGCTTATGCCAGAAAACATAGATATGCTGATATTTCTTTTAAAATATGTCAAATCCCAGCACAGTGAAATTAAAATATGTCAAATATTTGTAGAAACAGAAATTGTTGAAAAATATAATTCAGGGGGGCTAATAATTCTGACTCCAACTGTATTTTTTAAAAACTATATCAAAACCTACATTAAAACATATATGTTTATTTATGAAGATTAGAAATATTCCTCTAAAATTTGTATTTTTATCAGACTCCTGTGTGTATGTTCTGTAATATCACTTTTAATGCAAAGAATAAGTCATTTGCCTGGTTTATAAAGTTAAATATCTCAACATAAACTGAGGAGGCTGAAAAAAATGCCATTTTCTATGGAAATTTTAGACGGCTAATAAGAGATTTTTTGCATCTGAACTCTTCATATGTTCTTTCCGTGTGGTAATCTTCATAAAACCGTATAAGAAAGACTTTTTCAATTCAAAAACCATATTTCAGTTTGATTCTTAACTCGTTTCTGAAAGCTGCATGACTTTGGTCAGGTCAATGTGAGAGTGTGGTTCAACCTGATCATGTATCTTTACAAAATATGTGTTTGTGCACCTGCACCTGCTGCCATACACATAAAAAAAGAAAAGGAAAAAAAAAAAAGATCTATGTTGGTTTTGATGTATACCGGCGTCACTTCCAGAAGAAATGGCCGTTTATTTGGCTGATAGATAGGGTGCACCAGTGCCCTTGCTCTTGCTTAGCAGAAAGGAAAGGGTGCGTGTTGGATCAGGGCATGCACTGTATGTACCCAAGGTCACTGTCGAGAATAGATCTAGTGGGGGTTAGTGGGGGATTCATCTTGGGTATGAACTCCTGAGGGGACAACGTGACATCCCAACTTAACCTTTTCCTGACATACAAAGGTCTGTTCCTGCAGAGCACCATGCATTTATGTAGTTCACAAGCTGGAAAACAAGACTAAATAGAGGTTGATCACAAGATAGACTTGACTAGATTAATAATGACAACTCTTCCATTCCAAGCCAAGAGTTAGATTTCTCTAGACTTCAGGATGGGCTTAGCTTTACTGTCAATCAGGCAACATAATACCTTATAAATATGTTATAATGTTGTTGAGTATTGCGATTACAATATACAGTATTTTGTGATATGGTTTCCTAAATAAAATATATATTATTTAACCATTCATCAATCCATCCATCTGTCTGTTTACAGTATCTATTTATCCATCCATCAATCCATCTATCCATCCATCCATCCATCCATAGTATTTATCCATCCATCCATCCATCCATCTACAGTATCTATCTATCCATCCATTCATCTATAGTATCCATCTATCTATCTATAGTATTCATCCATCTATCCATTCATCCATCCGCCCTCCCGACCATCCATCCATCCATCCATCCATCCATCCATCCATCCATCTATCCATCATCCATCTGTAGTATCCATCCATCTATCTATAGTATTCATCCATCTATCCATCCATCCATCCATCAATCCACCCAACCAACCATCCATCCATCCATCTATAGTATTTATCCATCCATCCATCCATCCATCCATCCATCCATCCATCCATCCATCCATACATCCATCCATCCATCCATCTACAGTATCTATCCATCCATCCATCTATAGTATCCTTCCATCTTTCTATAGTATTCATCCATCTATCCATCTTTGTTTATTTATTTATTAAATATGCTATAATAAAAAACTGTTTAGTGGGCAGCACAATGACTGGTTAGCACATTTGCCTAATAGCAAAAAGGCTGTTGGTTCAAGTCCCGGCTGGACCAGAACATCTTTCTGTGTAAAATTTGCATGTCAAAAATATTTTAATATCTTGTTTTTAACTTATTTTAATTTGGTTCAGGAATTAAAATGACCACTTTGAATGAACAACACTGAAAAAAAAATTCTTACTTCAATTTATTGTCTTGTTCTAGTCCAAATCTCTGAAATTACTTAATTCAAGAAGCATTTTCTAGGCAAGCAAAACATATTGTCTTGTTTTAAGAAATAATATGCCGAAATTAGGTGAGTTTTTCCTTAAAACAAGCTAAATAATTTGCCAATAGTGTAAGCAAAATAATCTTATGCCAAAAGGAAAAACAAGATAATTTTTTTTACCCCATGTCAGGGTTCTGCCACTTTGGTCTTGTAAATTCTTGTTTTGGTGGCAGAGCTCGGACACTACCCATGTCTGGTCCTGTTTCTGTCTCTGTGTGCGCGCGCGCCGTCGTGGGTGTACGCAGAGTGTGCGCGCTCCTGCTTGACGCGGCCGCGCGCGCGCTCTGCGTCCCTCAGACGCGTGCGCTCTTGTACTCATGTTTGTATTCGTCTGTCAGCAGCGTGGTGTTTCATTCCCAGCGTCTCAGTCTTGTTGGTTTCGGTTTTGGTCGGCGCTGGGATGAAGCATGCACGCTGCGTGTGTGAACGCACGGTGAGTGCTTTCATTCATTGTGTGCTCGTGTCTTGCGTCTGTTGTCAAAGCACGTGGCTATGTGTTTACATTGTGGTCACGTGCTTTTGTCGTGTGCTTCAGTGTTGTGTTTGTGTTGTCATGAACATGCGGTTAATGAGTTCTCTCATTGGCTGCATGTTCTTGTCCTGTGTATGTGAGCGCATGGCTTGTCTCGTCTCTGTCATGCGCTCTCCCGTCTATTGTCTTGTCCCATCCACCTTGTTATCCTGTTTGTAATTATTATTTTCACCTGTCCGCCTGTCTGTTAATTGGTTTGTCTTTCCTATTTATTCTCCTAGTGTGCTCTGTTCTGTGCTGGTCCGTTGTTGATTGTTCCCTTCCCTGTTGCTGATTTCTATTCTACAACAGTGGTTTAAAGTATTGTCTTGCCAAGTTTCAGATCTTGTCTAGTTGAGTGTGTAATATAATGTTGTGTTTTTCCCCACATGGGGAGATTTGAGTTTTGTTTTTGTTTTATTTTTCATTAAATTCTTCATTCCCCGCATTTGGGTCCTCGCCTCCTCTCCATCCACCCCCATATCGTGACACCCCATTGGCAAATTATTTTACTTGTTTTAAGGAAAAATTTCATTTTGGCATTTTGTTTCTTAAAACAAGTCAGTAATAGAAAATTCTTCTTGATATTTATTTATTTTTTTATATTTGAGCTCAAATCGAGACAAACTGTATAGGAAAAACATTTTTTGCAGTGAACTCAGGTGAGTTGCATAATACCAACATGATCTTAGCTCTATCAGATAGTGTATGATAATTTCTCTATGTAAAAATGTGTAAACTGTGTATAAATGAACAGTTGTCAAAAGGCACATCTTGCTGACTGTCTTGCATAAATACAGTCAGATATGGTTTACTGTAAGTGATTGTAAAATGGTTGCTGTCCAGTTCTGAAATCTTTCAGCTTTCCATGTAAAAGGATTTTGTGGTCACTTAAAGTAAGTTTGTCTGTTTTGTGAATATGCCCATTCTTTGTCCAATAAATAATAAATCAATAAATAACAAGGCCTAAATACTTTCTGTTTTTTAAGTGTAGCTTAAATAAATTGGTGTTATTCTAGAGTCCGATCTGAGTTTCAGTAGTCACGTCAAAGCAGTAAGTAAATTAGCATACTTTCATCCTAAAAACAACATTGCAAGAATAAGATGCTTATTCTTGTTTCCAGTGAAGACTTAGATAAACTTGTTCATGCTTTTATTACCAGCAGGCTGGATTCCTGTAATGGACTCCTCACTAGCCTTCCCAAAAAGACAGCCAGACAGTTGCAGCTCATCCAGAACGCTGCGGCCAGGATTCTGACTAGAAAATCCGAGCACATTACACCTGTCCTCAGGTCTTTACAATGTCTCACAAAATCAAATAACTTAGAAATTCCAAGAGTTCATTCAAAGCAGGGTGAATCTGCCTTCAGCCGGCAGCTAGCTCTCTGCAACTTTCACATGGTTGCCCATTGAAGCTAAGCAGGGCTGCGCCCGGTCAGTACCTGGATGGGAGACCACATGGGAAAGATAGGTTGCTGCCGGAAGTGGTGTTAGTGACCCGCCCAACCTGCGGTCTGTGTGGGTCCTAATGCCCCAGTATAGTGACGGGGACTCTATACTGCTCAGTGAGCGCCGTCTGTCGGATGAGACATTAAACCGAGGTCCCGACTCTCTGTTGTCGTTAAAAATCCCAGGATTTCCTGGCCAAATCTGCCCACTGTCCTCTGTCCATCATGGCCTCCTAACCATCCCCATATTCAATTGGCTTCATCACTGTCTCCTCTCCACCAATCAGCTGGTGTGTGGTGTGCGGTCTGGCGCAAAATGGCTGCCGTCGCGTCATCCAGGTGGATGCTGCACACTGGTGGTGGATGAGGAGATCCCCCCATTGTGTAAAGCGCTTTGAGTGCCCAGAAAAGTGCTATATAAATGTAAGGAATTATTATTATTATTATTAGCTACTATGCCCCTCACTGCTGGAATCATCTTCCAGAAATGATCAGATGTGCTCCAACAATAGGCACATTCAAATCAAGACTGAACACACATCTGTTTAGCTGTGCCTTTACTGAATGAGCACTGTGCTATGTCCGGCAGATTGCACTATTATGTCTTTCATTTCTTTTTCATTCTTTTATAACTTGTTTTAACACATTTTAATATGTTTTAAACCATTTTTAATTCTTTTAATATTTTTTATAGTCTTATTTCTTTTATTCTTGTTTAAGTAAAGCACTTTGAATTACCATTGAGTTTGAAATGTGCCATAAATGTGCCCTAAATTGTATAATTTTAGTCTATTTTTTTTTATGTTTAATCTTAGTTCATCTCATTTTATTTTATTTACTATCTTTATTCCATTGCATTTTATTTTGTCAGGTGTTATGGCTTTATTATTATTTTGATGTTATTGAACTCATATAATATTGATAATTACATATGCTATTATTGAAATAACAGTAATATTATTGTGGGGTCCTGCTGTCAACCACACTAAAGATGCTATATACAGGTTCAATTTGAAAGCAAGTGCAAAGTTTGAGGAGCAAGAAAGTGAAAGATGTTTTTTTTCTAATGCAGAGCGTAGAGGACAGGGCTTGATTTGATTCATTTGGAGAATGAATGAGAGGATAAAAGCAATAGAGATGGAGAACAAAGGGAAGGGAAGAGAGTCGATAAAGGTATGAGTGATGAGTGGAGCGAAACCAGGATCAAGGGCAGATGGAGAAAAATGCTACTGCATATAAAAGACTGTGAGAAAGAGAAACAAAAAATGCACAAATATTTGATTAATACTAAAAAGGAAGACCTAAAGGTGCTGTATGTATTGATTCTGAAGCATAGAAAAAATGTTAGCAACATTCTATGTTTACATAGTTGTTTCACTGACTAAAATCAAAATCAAATAAATAAAATCCATTCAATCCTACAGTTATTCTATTATAAAACGTGCATTCAATGTCGGAATGTCTATTTTTGTCTGAATGGCATTTCGTTTCTATCTCTCGTTCTGTAAAGTAATTTACAGTGCATTACAGATTAAACCGAATGTGTGCAAACCTTTATTTCACCAAAGAAATAGATCAGTTCGGTGGTGAACTCAAGAAGATGAAAATGTCTACACTCTGAATGTATCTCAACAGCTAGAGCAAAGAACCACAACTCAATGCCATACAGTATATCTATAGACAACCTAAAGCCATACAATGAAGCTTTCATAACAATATTTGATGCAAGAAAAAAGAGGGGTTTCTTTTAAAATTAGCTTAGTAACATGTCAAGTGCTCATTCTGGCTTTAGAATGCAATATCACAAACACCTTTCTTTGCTTGAACCCAACAGCATGGCACAAACAACACCAAGGTCATGGCTTTGACTTCCAGGGAATTCATGAGTTGAATAAAAAAGATATAACATGAATGTAATGTGAGCTGCTTTGGATTAAAGCATCTAGCAAATGTATAACTATAAATGCAGATATCAGGAAATTAGGTTTGAAAATGTGCATTTAAAAAAAAAAAAACAATAGTGGTATTGTTTAAAAAATAGTGCAAAATTCAGTTTAAACTAGAAAAGTGTGATTTTATGTTGTCTACATTTAGATTTAGTAATTTAACAGATGCTTTTGTCCAAAGTGACTTTCAATTGAGGAGGCATTCAGCGATTCAACAAGAAGAGTCAGAAAAGGAATCGCTAGAATTAGGAGGGGTAAAGGATTATTACATAGAAAGAATAGTGTTTCTACAGTTGGTTGGTTAAGCCACTGAAAATTTATTCGCCAAAACTGTTATTCCATTTATTGGACCCTCTAATTTTTGTGGCTTCAGTCATTGTTGGGGTACTCTTTTAAATCTGGAAGAATTAGCAACTCATATCAAAATATGTAGAGTTATTGTTCAATATGGAAAATAATAATCGAGATAGCATTTTTGCCATATCGCCAAGCCCTAGTGTGAAGCACGGGTTTTTTTTCAACCAAGGCTAATTCTGAAAACATACCACTATATACATTTCTGGAGAGCACCAAATGTAGCTACCCAGGAGCTACTGTATGATTTTTTTTGAAGTTTTTATTTTCACGAATCCATCAGAGGCTGCTGTGTACGCTTTTTGAGATCTCAAATTTCTCTCGCAAGTGCAATTCACACCTGCTGTTCTCGTGTAAATCCACCAATGGCCACTGCTGACTGACTGACTGACTGACTGACTGATCAACTGAACCACCCTCCTCCCCTAAACTCAACCAATAGTTTTCAAAAGCACTGATTAACCTGCCCACCCACTTCCCTAAATCCACCAGAGGCCGCTGTCGACTGACTTGACTGACTGACTGATCGCCTGACCCAGCATCCCCTTCCCTGGACCCAACCAATAGTGTTTTCAAAAGCACTGATTGACCCACCCACTCACTTCCTTAAACAAAACCGACAGTTTTCAAAAGCAATTCAGAAAAAGAAAAGCCCTTGCCTGATTTTCACCACGTTTTCAGAGTTTACCACATTCTCACCCTGTTACTTACTTGTTGTTTTATGTCCTGGTTCATTTTTGGGTGAATTATACCTAAAAGGGGTGGTCCTCTATAATATCATATTTTAAACTTCAGTGGATTTGTAATGTACAGTTGTGAACATAAACAACATCTCTGAATATAAGACGCTCAAAGTTCAATGTGAAGGGAGATATTAGCTTTTACATAATTAGTTAAGCAAAGCCTACAGGGAACAAAGTTTGGGGACTACAAAACAATACATCCGGGTTAATGATGTCATAAACCCTTCAGGTTACCAGGTGGCAAGATGGGCTGTAATGTTTTGGCAGAGACGCTTCCTGGTGAGATGAAGCCAATCTGCAAATCAGAGCCTCTTGAGTGCAGGCTTTAACCAAGGACTATAAATTCAGCTACAAATCTTCTTAACTGTTCAACCTACAGTGAGTAAATGACCAGAAATCTTTCATATTTTGCTGAATTATACCTTGAAAGGGTGGTACACAGCGATATATTTTAAACTTTACTTGATGTGTAATGTAGCTGTGTGAGCATAAACAGCATCTCTGGATGTAATATGCTCAAAGTTCATTGCAAAGGGAGACATTGGCTTTTACAGAGTTAGCTCAACAAAGCCTACAGCGAGCAAAGTTTGGGGACAACAAAAAAATACATCCGGGTTAATGATGTCATAAACCCTTCAGATAATCTGCATACACCCCACACAGCGAAGGGGCGTGGCCAGATGCGCTGTAATTTTATATCAAAGACGCTTCTTGGTGAAATGGAGCCAATCAGCGAATCAGAGCTTCTTGAGGGCGGGCTTTTGGGGGAACTAGGAAATATGACAGTCATTTTCATGTTAGCTGAGTTGCTGTGTATAATAAAAAAAACAACATGATTTTTCACACATGAAGTGTGAGCACACATTGCTTTTCACCCAATAAACTTTAAAAACACACCCTGGACCACCCCTTTAAGGCTGTGTTTCCACTGAATGTATTTTGTATATGCAAATATGCTGCAGATGCTCAAAACATACAGTGCTATCACCAACACCAACAGAAAACAAATTTTCAGCTTGGGAAAAAAAAAAAACACTTTGGGACTTTCTGAATTTGAGTATTGTTCCACTGGGTCCCCTCAAGGTTGTTGCCTTTCACCTCTCCTGTTCATCATGTATACTAATGATTGTCAGAGTATGTACGGCAATTGTCATTTCATTAAACATGCAGATGATTCAGTGATTGTGAGTCTACTCCACGATCAGGATTTGGGACATGGTCCTGTTGTAGAAGAATTTACTTCCTGGTGTGATAGATTTTCTCTCTAGTTAAATGTAAATAAAACTAAAGAAATGGTAATAGATTACAGGAAGGCTTCGCTTATCCCCAGCATAACACATATTAAAGGCTTGGACATTGAAATTGTGGATAAATATAAATATCTAGGGGTCGTTATTGATAATATGTTGACATTTCAACCTAACACTCCAACTTCAACAAGGACTGTTTTTTCTGAGGAAAATAAGATCGTTTCAGGTTTGTACCTCTATGATGACTGTTTTATAAACTATTTATTGAATCTGTTTTATCGTTTTGCATTGTAGCGTGGTACAGTAATCTGAGTGTGTCAAATAAGAACAGGTTGAGCAGCCCGGTAAGGGTGGCAGGCAAGATCATCGGTTTTAACCAAACTGGTCCAATGGTTTTTAAAGAGAGCTCAGGATATCCTATGCACCCCGGATCACCCATTGTCTTTTATAACGGTGGCCATTAAGTCATTAAATAAGTCCAGAGGGGAGGGAGATGCACCTACATAATGATGTATTGTATGTTGTGTGGTAATATTTTATTAATGTGTACATGGAACTTCGCCTGTGTTATGGCACCTTGCTGCAATTTTAGTTTTCCTAAATGGGATAATAAAGTTGAGTCTGAGTCTGACATGCAGCCTTAAGTTCTAATAATATTTCACAATATTTCTCTTCTAACAGTGTGTTTAGTGTTAATGCACTCTTGGAAAGCATAGTGACATCTTTCAAAAACTTTGATGGTCAAAAAGGAGTCATTTCAACATCTTCAAATACACAGCTGTCCACTTTTACCCATCCAAGCCCTAAGAGCTACTATTTCAATACCACAAACATCTCCAGGCTGCTCTCAATTTACAGAATGCACATATTGATAGGGGTCAAGACAGAAAGCGCAGGAGAGAGATTGCGAAAGACTGAGCTCCACTAAAAGCCTTCGCTTCAATTCAGGCAAAGCTGCACCTTTGATTTTTTCCCCTCCTTATGGAGTCTGTCCAGAACTTGCCCTTCTAACAAGATCAAGTCCACTGCTCATAGATTCCATTACCCTCTCCTCAATTAAATTACATCTACATTTGTGCAGGTTAAGGACTGGCGCGTGCTGCCAAGACTCAAGACTTCATTGGACGCAGAGAGATCCTGGCATTCGCCCTCCCTGACACGGGAGTGAGTAAAAACAAGCCAAGAACACGAGAGAGCAGGGAGATAGAGAGAAAAAGAGGGGAATCAAAAAATCAATAGAGCAGGAAAACAGGCATGAAGATTGAAGGGTGGGACAGAAGGAGAGAGAAAGGGTGATTGCGAGACCACCGCAGTCTCAGATGCGTCTGACTGCCAATCGCCGAGAGCATATCGATGAAAGTCGGCAGGGAGAGGTTTGGTAGAGGTGACCCAGCGTCTCTGGGGACACACAGAAGCAGTCTGCCCTGTCAGATGGGTCTGAAAGTAGAGGTTATTGAGGCCTGTCTCCCTTTAGCAATTCCCACCGCTCAATTTAGGTGTGTGTGGAGGGCATCTCTGTACTTTTAGAGACACCGCACACAGCCCTTCGGGGACCTCCTGAGCCCATCCGGGACTCTTTTATCTGGCCAAAAGCTGTGACACTAAAGCAATGAGGTGGAATGTTTGAAGACCGAAGTCTCTGACTGCCTGGATACAGAACAGTGTGTGAGAGTGGAACTAGCTGTATGCCAGTTTCATTTAAGAAATGGTTCCTCTGAGGAAGACAGGTACATGTTTAGTTGCAATGAGAGAAAAAAGGAGCCATTGAATTATTATATATTACTTTTAAATGCTAGTTGACTTTCAGTTTAAATTGGAAAACATTTAAACAAGACCCTTTCAAGCAAACATCCATATTATGTGTAAACAAACTTAAATTTTCGACTTCTATTTTAGTTTTTATTAGGCCCTGGGCACTGGCACTGCAGGGACTTTTCTGGAATTGCTCCTGTTATTATTATTAATATTTAGCTCAAAAGTAAATAACATTTTAAACATCTAAACATGCTCGGAATCTCAAACACAAACCAAAAGTGGTAAAGATGTATCTCATTATGATCATTTTCAACAAAGTGACACTCGAGCTGCATTTCCCATACTGTACATGTACAAAAATTGAAAGACACATAAAGGCACAGGACATCAATATGATGTCAACTTGACGTTGCACCCCAAGGTCGTGGGATGTTGCATCGGGTTTACGTCAGAACCCAACGTCAGGCCAGCATCAATGTCCAACATCAGACAGACGTTGCATTTTGGTTGTATTTTAACACAACCTAAAAAATTCCAAATATCAGCCTCTAATGATGTTACAGCTTGACGTATTGTGGATGTTACCACTGTGACGTCTATCAGACATTGGATTTTGGTTCCCATGCCTGATGAATACATGTCAGTATTTGATATCAGTATGACTTTGGTTTGAGATGTTGGTTCAGCGTTGGATTTTGGTCACTTTCCAACACAACATAAAAGCCCCTTTCACACAGTGATACTAGTAAATATCCGGAAAATTTCCGCAACGGGCGATGCAGTGGCGCAGTAGGTGGTGCTGTCGCCTCACAGCAAGAAGGTTACTGGTTCGAGTCTCGGCTGGGTCAGTTGGCATTTCTGTGTAGAGTTTGCATGTTCTCCCTGCATTTGCATGGGTTTCCTCCAGGTGCTCCGGTTTCCCCCTCAGTCCAGAGACATGCGGTATAGGTGAATTGGGTAGGTTAAATTGTCCATAGTGTATGAGTGTGTGTGGATGTTTCTCAGGGAGGGGTTGCGGCTGAAAGGGCATCCACTGCGTAAAATGTGCTGGATAAGAAGGCGGTTAATTTTTTTAATTAAACCCCAGATTAATAAAGGGACTAAGCCGACAAGAAAATTAATGAATGCAGTGTTTCCTCTAGGATTTTTTCCAGCTGTGGCGGCAGACCTTTTTTTTTTTACAGAGATCTACCTATGGCGTCATTGCAATGACAAATGTCATGAGTGCAGAATTAGAAGTCGAGATCGCATTTATGTAATAGCCTACAGCATGCGGATCTCTTTGCTTGCGCGCCGATTTCCTCTGCTTGTGCACAAAACTTCTTGAACGCCCCCTCAAATGTAAGCCGCTTTAAGAGCACGCAGATCTTGTGCGCTCTCAAATAAACACTGCTAAAGTGCGATTTAGTGCGTTTATGTAACGAGTATGTCTCCAGCATTTATTAGATTTGCTAGGAATATTTATGAATGTCTCCCTAATAAACCCACAGAGCGATATTAATGCGTCCTGAAGTAAAGTGAAATGGCTATACGTAGTGTTACGTAGTATACGTAGCGCCTGTCAGTCAGCCAGTCAGTCAGCACGTCACCTTAAAGGGGTAAACAAATGACGCACAGCACTACTACGGTTACAGAAAAGTTTGCGCTGTTATAATTCACTTACCCTTTAATGCATTTTGGTGCGATTATTACCCGCTATTAAAAAAAATAAATGTTTTGAATGAGAAGCTGTAATGTAGCAGCGGGATGAATTTTGGCGTGGCGGAAACCATCTGTAGCGGAAACCATGGAATGAATGAATGAATGAATTTCCGGAACAACTTCACCAGTAAATTTACCGGTAAACAAACAGTGGTTTATCATAAGCATTTTATTAATAATTTTTTTACACAGATTACATTAATAATGATAATACAAACAATATACGACTAACATCTAGTTGCTAAATGTGTCAATGAAATAAAAGCCTTTCAATATTTTTCAAAAGAGCATGGATGTGAATGCGTCTGAACGTTCTGATTGGCTGGAGTAGACGTCTCATGTGAACTTGCACTTTCCTGCAATTTTCCTTCTGTGTTCACACAGAGCAGCATTCCGGCAAATTACCGGTAATGTTACAACTTCTCTTTCTGGAAAATTGCCAGGATGAATTTATTAGTACTTTCAAAAAGGGCCTGTTCACACATGAACGCTTTGAGGGAAATTGGCAGTAATTTTTCAGAAAAGTCTAAAGTCAACAAAATATCAATGTCATTTCACGTCTTTATTAGACATCAAAATAACATTGTCCTTAGATGCTGGTGACCTAAATCTAACCTAATATTATATGTAAAATTACTTTGTGTGTCTGCTGGGATGGGACATCTCTAAAGGAAGTCAGTTATTTTTACTTAAATCACATCAACACCAGATTAGGGCAGTTATTTCGATTTTTCGCTGAAGCGTGTGTCTGTGGATGCCTTACAAATTTAGCTTTGCCATGGAACAGGACATCTGATTGTCATGACTGTTTGTCCACCAGATGCCACTGTAGTTCGCCAGCAACCCCCAGCGGACTACAGTGGCTTTAGAACTACATTTCCATACATTCTTTCGCACACACACCCGGTCTGTCATTTACACTGATTTACAACCACAGCTGTCTCTGTTCTCCGTTGAATACCTGGACTATAAATTCAGTCATTCATCCTCTGTTTGTCAGTTGGTTGTTGTCGTCGTTGGTATGTGTTCCTGATCTTGCTCTAGTATCTTGTCTCAGTTGTTTAAGTCTAGTTCAAGTTTATCTGTTTGAGTTCCTTATTTGTTTGTTTTGTTTGTTACTTTGATTATTGTATTTTTGTCACTTTCACTGCACATAAGCCATTAAAATCTCCACTTGGATTCTACACCCGTTTTTGTTCCTGTTTTGATCACTCTAAAGTGACACTGATAATGTAAGCAATGTAAGTTTATGAGCGCAAACAAATATTTACAAATGAATGACTGTACAGATACATCCTTTAAAACAAGAACTACTATATTCACATAAAAATATAAGGAGTACATTTTTACGACTTTAACTTTAAGCCAACTATCTAGCCTACTCACTCAGGCAGAAAGAAAAATGGGGGAAAATTCCCAAGAATGACAAATAACAAACGCATTCATGAGATGCTAACCAACTCAACTCAACTAACAAACTCAAACTTGTAGAGTGCAAGCAAAAAAAGGCTATAGACTAATGAGAGAAAGAATCACACAGAAAAGGTAGAAGAACAAAAGGAAGAAAACGTCAATTAGCATACTTTAATAATAAAGCATACCTTTTGAAATGATGTAATGTAATGTGTATTTATATAGCACATTTATCGTGTATGGCCATACACCCAAAGCGCTTCACAATCATAAGGGTGGTGTCTCCACACCACCACCATTGTGCCGCATCCACCAGCTATACGGAGAGTGGAGAGACAGTGATACAGTCAATTCAGTGGTCATGATCTGTAAGGGCAGATTAAGAAAATTTGTCCAGGGCACTGGGGTTACACCTGTACTTGAGAAATTCACGAGAATTGCCATGGGATTACATAACATGCAATAAGCTTCATTCTTTGCCTGAACATGATCTGTGCTGTTCGAAATGGACGTGTATGCTGGTTTTATCACAACCTGCTTTTGGAGGGAGAAATCGAGACACCGTGGGAAAGATTTTATTGTAGTTTCATGACCTACATTTGCCATCCTGCCAGCCTACTTCCAGAGCAGCGCTAATGAATATTTCCCTTTGAGTGTACGAACTGAAAAAATAATCCCACTCTCATTTCCACAGAAAGATCTGATGTTTGACATAAAAACATGGGTGTAATGTTGTCCATGTTTTCCTTTGTTCTGTGCAATTCATGTTTCTAGTGGCATATCAATCACCCTAGAGCCACCAAAAATATGGAAGACTAATAGACAAAAGTACTAGAAGCTGCCTGATAATCAATTTTCAGAATGCAAAAACAAGGTTTTTAGGCTATAGGTATAGGTTTTTAATTGCTTTTGGTTTTAAAAACTTTAATTTAGTTTTCTCATTTTATTATGTATTAATAGTTAGTGAAGTAATGTAACAATGTGTATTTATAATAGGTGAACAAAGATAATTTTTTAAAATCTAGATTAATCTCACTGTATTCTTGGAATTAATCTAGTTTAAAATGACTCATTTGAATTCTGCCGAAGGCGTTCAGAATATGTGTGCTACCCAAATAATTACTAAATATAAATCTTCGAAAACGAGTTTCTCAAGCCAGGTGGTGCATTAGACCAGGGGCTCCGCTCCGGCTTCCAAAATGCATCACAAACTGCTTGAGAAACTGTTCTACTAAGATAATTGGTGATGAAAATAAATGATGTTCAATAAGATGTACTTGTGTTTATTCAGTTAAACATGAATTTTGAACTGTAGGCCTACATAAGCTCTAAACATCAATTTTTGATCACCTTAATTTGACTACAGTCATAACTGAACTAAACAGAAATGGAATTAAGACGTGGAGTATGCAGATATTAGTGGCATTATTGAAGTAAACACTGTAATCAAACTATTACCCTCATGTGTGACTTTTCGCCATATTTTCCAGCAAGATCCACACACGGCTGTCAGTAAAGGACCACACACACACACACACACACACACACACACACACACACACACACACACACACACACACACACACACACACACACACACACACACACACACACACACACACTCACTCACACTCACACACACACACACACACACACACACACACACACACACACACACACACACACACACACACACACACACACACACACACACCGCAAAATGCTGAAGTTTTTGTTTTTGCAATTTGGCGTGCTTTATTAAATTCCATAACACACTCACCAGTCCTTACTCCCTATTTACCTCTTATACCCTAGTTTGTCACGGGGGCATGAATGAAATGTTCATGAGTCAAAGTGAAACTGCCGAACTGCAGTTAAAGTCACCCAAAATTACAGGAAACTCTTACATGAAAGCACTTCAAGTAAACACTTTAATTTTATTATTGTCTATAAAGGCAAATAACTAGATTAAAGATGTCCATGTAAACGTAGTCAGTATGTCTTTGAAGTAAGTGAAAGATCCAGAAGGGCATCATGCTGATGCCAGGGCACTTTTTTGTCAGATGGCTAACCAGTCAGGTTTACATCCGTGCGAAAAAATCAAGGTGAAAGTCGTCATAGCTTGCGTAGAATAGACCCAGCTCCCAACCCAACTTTGAGAATAGGTTAACAGCGATATTTTTTATTGCGCGATAAGAGTCTCGCGTTAGCGCAGCACGTTAACGCTGATAACAACCCACCACTAGTATTTATATAGTGCATTTATTGTGTATAGCCATACACCCACACAGCTCTATCCACACCACTACTAGTGTGCAGCATTCACTTGGATGATGTGACGGCAGTTTTGTGGCTTCACAACAACTCAGTGAATGTTCTTGAGTGGTCTAGCCAGAGCCCAGACCTAAATTCTATTGAACGTCTCTAGAGAGATGTGAAAATGGCTCTACATCGTTGCTTCCCATCCAACCTGATGGAGCTTGAGGGGTACTGCAAAGTGGAATGGGCAAAAATTCCCAAAGACAGGTGTGCTAAGCTTGTGGCTTCAAAAAGACTTGAGGCTGTAATTGCTGCCAAAGGCACATCAACAAAGTATTGAGCAAAGGCTGGCAATACTTATGTACATATGATTTTTCAGTTTTTTTTAAATATTTAAGAATATTGCAACAATTAAAAAAAATTAACATTGTTATTATGGGCTATTGTGTGCAGAATTTTGAGGAAATTTCTTTAATTTAAGCCATTTTGGAATAAAGCTGTTACAGTACATAAAAAATTGAAAAAGTGTATCGCTATGAATACTTTCCGGATGCACTGTAAATCATTGGACATTTAGAGTGTACTATGACTGTCAAACTTACAGGAATCCCCCAAGGCTCGAGCTCAGGTCCTCTTCATTTCCCAGCATTGCTTCAGGCCTTGTTTTACTCTATCATCTGGATCAAATGGGGGGCTGGTGGAGAAGATTACCCCAGAAAAGATGCTCTGTGGCCTGGGCTGGAAACAGCTGGCAGATGGGGGTCCTGCAGGCATCTCTGGAGTCATGCTGATGGCAGAAATGGCAAACAGGATGGACACAGATGATGAGATGGTGTCCACAGGGCTGTTACTGATGCTAGGCTCACAAATGAAGCACATCTGAGAACCCTAAGGGCAAAAGAGCAAAGATGCGATGAAAGCACATCATGCATTTGATGAAGCTCAATGTTATGTTCGGTAAACATGTTTGTAGCACAGCATCTCAAAATTATACCGCGGACAATTTCATACTAATAACGGTGCTTGTGAGAAGTGCTGTGATTTTTGAGATATTAAGAAGATGTGGTGGGAATGGAAAATGTAATGTAGTAAGTATGAGGATGTGGAACCCGAGGCTAGTTGTCATATTTTTTACAAGTGACATGGATTTATTTTTTATTTAATGTTATGCAAATGCTTAAACCTTAAATTATTGGTTACAAAAATTTACATTATGTATGTAACATTTGCTGTTCTCTACTAATAACATAGCTGCTATTAGGTCAAGTTTTCACAGTGGGAACTTTTTTGTTTGTTTGTTTTAAAAAGAGTTATTATTTATATTGATTTATTATTATTATTACTATTATTACTATTATTATTATTTTGTAAATATTAAAGGGCATATATTTGACCCCTAATATTTTTTAAACATTTTTATAATTTAATATAATTCCTTTGTGTCTCTAGAATGTGTCTGTCCAGTTTCAGCTAAAACACCCATCAGATTATTTATTATCCCTTTCAAAATATTGGAATTTTCTGCTCAGATGTAGCTGCGCAATGTAGCCATTTTGTGTTTTTGCGTCTTCTTTTATAATTGTACTGACATGCGGCTGTGGTGATAAATTACAGCGGTTTTACTCTCTTTATTACAAACATGCACTGTTTTAGAAACGTTTTAAACTTGTAAAACTCATTCTTGACCACATTTGATGATGATTGATGATCACAGAGCGCTGAACAGATCTTTTAATCCCAGTTGCTATGTGCACGTCCTGTCTTGTGGATATGTTATACTCGTTACATGTTAATACGCAGCTGTCAATCAATTTGGTGGGTGGGGAAACCGCACTCTTATGTCACGTTGCGGTCGGCCTCAAAATGGGAGGGATTTGGAACCTATTTTAACATCAGGAAATTCAGAAAATAGACTTATTGTCTTTATATCACCCAAATAAGACTGTGGACACTATACCTACACACAGTCCTGTTTAAACAGCTTCCAAAAGTTGATTTCTATCATACAGTAGGTGCCCTTTAAACAGTAAACAGCTTCTATCCATTCAAAAATGAAATACATTTATTATATTATTTATTATATTAACATAACATTACTTAAATTATTTTTTAAATAATTAATTGCATTAGAATTTAAAATCGGTCTAGAGACTTACTTAATTTTCCTTCGGCTTAGTCTCTATATTTCAGAGGTCGCACAGCGGAATGAACCACCAACTATTCCAGCATATGTGTTACACAGCGGATGCCCTTCCAGCTGCAACCCAGTATTGGGAAACACCCTTACATACTCATTCACACACACACACACACACACACACACACACACACACACACACACACACACACACACACTATGGCCAATTTAGTTCATCCAATTCGCCTATAGCGCATGTCTTTGGACTGTGGGGGAAACTGGAGCACCTGAACGAAACCCACATGAACACAAGGAGAATATGCAAACTACACACAGAAATGCCAACTTGCCCAGCCGGGACTCAAACCAGCGACCTTCTGGCTATATGAGGCAACAGTGCCAACCCCTGAGCCACCATGCGCTCGGCCTAGAGCTATTTAATTAATAAAACAGGCTTTCTTTATTTAGTTTTAAGCCGTTTCACCAATTCAGCCAATTATGAAACAACATTTATTTTTCAAAATATTTTAAAAACGTAATAAACAATCTCAACATATCTGCCAAATGAGTTTTTAAATGAACTTTTACCAGTAGAACAATATTGAACTGCAATAACAGCCTGTTTATACAAACAATGGCAGACTGGAGTAGAATCAAAATCTGTCCAATGCAGTTAATTTTTCAGTTTTTAGTAGTTCAGAAATTACACACTACACCTAAACCAAAACCTGCTACTCAATTGATTTATTTGCAATATTTGTACATCCATTTGAAATGGAACTTCAGTGCAAGCCAACACATTTCAGTGATTCAGCATGTACATTTAATGATGTTAAAGAGGTTTAATTTGTATTAATTAGATTATATATTTTTAAATCATTTGTATTATTTGTTTTCATTTTCTTATACTTGTCTCTTTTATTCCTGTTTATGTAAAGCACTTGAATTGTCACTGTGTATGTAATGTGCTATATAAATAAACTTGCCTAAAAACCTTAACATTTCGCTGGAGTGCAGTGTGTGCACTATTTTGTGCTTCTGAAGGTCTGTATTTGTCGTGTTTTGTCTGGTGCAAACAGCCAAAATGCTTATCACTGCATATCTCGTCATCTAGCGTGTTGTTAGGACACAGGGACACAATGTAACCTGCTCACCTAATGTTTAAGTTCATAATATTTATATTATTTGTAAATTAAAAACCACCTGATGAGGAACTTTGAATCTGCTTCTCATTTCGGAGGCTGCTACTGTCAAGTATGCTTTAGAAGAGTCAAAAAATTACATATAGCACTTTTACATTTTCGACATCAAGTAGACAGAGCAGAGATCAAGGTCCTATAATGCAACTAAGAACCGTAAATAAAAGGAAAACACTTATGAATCACAAAATCCGGAAATGTTAATTAACAGATAGTGTTTACAGTACTACACTGCATCTCTAGCCATATAGTTATATAGTAGTTCATCATTTTAAACAAACCCAGCATCCGATACTTCAGGCATCATTCATAGTGTCAGCTCAGTCACACACTGGCACCTCATCACCTCCAGCTGTCTCTCCTGACACTCTTTCCTTGGGCAGGAGACAATTTAAAGCCAATCGATAGCATTTCTCCCCCGCAGCACGAGAGGCAGGTTTAGCGATTTCCCTGCTTCTCCCTGTCTCACCTCATTGGCATTTTCTATTTCCATTCCATTTTCAGCTAAATGCCGTTTGGCCCGCATTAAGCCCAGAACACAGCCGTCACTAATTCAGCACACAGGGAGAGCTGGCGCTGGGTTGAGTGGGCTTATTGCTTGAATGGAGCACAAATGGATTTAATACCATTCTAGCACGAGCTTACCTGAGTTCAGCAGCATTTTAAGTGCTCAGAGCCGGTTCTGCATCCAAAAATGCAGGTTTAGTGTGGATTACTTCACATAAACATTTGATATGAAGAGAGAATTAAAGCTCTTGTGAAATCAGAGTGAGTCTCATAGCTCACACAGCACATCACTAGTCTCTCACAGACATGTTCAATTCAATTCAGTTCGATTCAAGTTTACCTGTACAGCGCTTTTCACAATAATTATCGTTAATTATCGCTTCACAATGTGCACATTATTACATTACAATCAAAATTTAAATAAGTTTAAAGGAGCTGTGTAACAGTCTGGCAGTATATTAACATATATCTGTTAATTATCAGTTTCTGTATATTTTGTGTTTTCCGTCTATTTACAGTTGTGAATTGCATCTCTGCTTTGTTCACTTTGATTTTGAGATTTCAACTCTAGTTTAACAAAGTGACTTTTATTGACATTTTAGTAGTTTAAAATAATATAGGAAATAATATATAGAGAAACAAGTGTGCAAAATAACAGAAAATGAACTCTCAGCTTATTCTGTACCATAATGTACAACAGTGTTTCTCAACCACGTTCCTGGAGGATCACCAGCTCGGCATATTTTCTGTGTCTCCTTAACCAAACACACCTGTTTCAGATCATCAGCTTATTAGCAGAGACTGAAAGACCTGTAATTGGTGGATCAGACAAAGGCTTCAGACATCCAAATCATGCAGTGTTGGTAGTTCTCCAGGAGCGTGGTTGAGAAACACTGATATTCAACACCAACCTAGACAACTTATCACTTCAACTATTAAAATTGCTAATAAAAGTCACTTTTTTGAACTTCTCAAGTTTAAAAGTTGTCAGAGGAAAGATCAAGATCCCATAATGCAATTCATAAGCAAAAATAAAAGAGGAAATATAAAAACATAAATCACAAAATACAAAAAAATGCAAATTTATGGATCTTTTTTTGTATTGTAACCTGCAGTTAAACAGTAATGTCTTTTTAAAAGAAATAATATTTACACGTGGTAATAATGATGTTGTAATAATAGTGTTTGATGTCTTTGAAGATCTTGGATAGTGGGCATTATGTATTTTGAAATACTACTCTTTTCACATTTCCAGGTTTGTCAGTAGCGGGAAGCGTCACAGTTGGGTAAACTTATAGTGCTGTGAATCTAAGAGTACAACAGATTATTTTTCTTGCGATTTTTTTTGCTAAAATAATAAAAGAAAAACTCTGTGATGGTGTAAGTAAGACTTCAGAAAAAGGAAAAAAAAAATGTGTGAGACTGATACCGACAGCAAAATGGATATTTACTCTCAGCCCCAGATGCTGCATTAGAAATACCTTGCATAGACAGCAAATTTTTTTTTCTTTTTGTAATTTGACCCAAAGATGACACAAAACATTCATAAATGCATTTTTAAATGTTTTTTTTTTTTTATAAAAATATTAAAAACTTTCAAAGATTTAAGATTTTGATGACCGTTAAACGCGTCATAACAGTCTTGTGAAAAGGGCCCATACTGACAAGTTTTGCTTAAGTTCTCCAATACTAATCACATAGTGTAGGTATGCAATTTAAAATAGTTTTAAGACAAATTTTCAGAGCTGGATCTTTCTGATCAACTGATGTGGAAATAGTTAAAAGACATTTCAGTCTACAAAAAAACTAACATTTACCATGGTTTAACCATAACATTGGCTGACAGCATGGTATTGTGACAGAAAAGTATAATATTCATGTTGAGTTATACTTACAAAGCAACTTGTTACTGTGATCAAATTACTTTTCTGCAGAAAAAAAAGTGATTAAATTTCATTTCTATGTGATTTAATTAGAGTTACTTTTAATAAAATTTTCCTTAATTTTCCAGTTTGACTCAAATTTATAGAATTAAGAGATCTGTCGTCAATGCATTGAGATTTATGTCGACTGTTTTATATTTAGTCAAGTAATTAATTTATTTATTGAACCAGTGACCTTCTTGCTGTGAGGCAACAGTGCTACCCACTGCGCCACCGTGCCACCCCATGATCCAATTAGTCATTTATAATTAATTACTTATTTAAAGTAACAGTGATTTAATTAAAAATAGAATAAATAAAAAATAATATATTAAATATAATAACGGTATTAAATATAATATAATATAATATAATATAATATAATATAATATATAATGTAATGCAATATAATATAATATAATACAATACTTATAATATAATATAACATAATATAATATAATTTATTAATTTCTATTATATTATATTATATTATTTTATATTATATTATATTATATTATATTATATTATATTATATTATATTATATTATATTATATTATATTATAATATATTGTTCAGTGGCTAGCACTGTTGCCTCGCAGCAAGAAGGTCGCTGGTTCAAGTCACGGCTGGGTCAGTTGGCATTTCTGTGTGACGTTTTCATGTGTGAAAGAGTGTGTACGGGTGTTTCCCAGTAATGGGTTGTGGCTGGAAGGGCATTCACTGCGTAATATGCTGGATAACTTGGTGGATAATTCCACTGTGGTGACCCCTGATTAAATTAATGGACAAAGCCAAAGGAAAATGAATGAATGAACAATATAATATAATATAAAAAATATAATAAATACATATTTAGTAGTAATGAAACTTAATCACAGGAATTTTTAACATTTTGTTGTACATTTTATGATGACAAATGTACAACAAAAAGTAAAGCTGTTATAATAGTTACAGAAACAGATTTGCTTATTAAAATTAACGTACATTTATGACCCCAACTCAAGCTCCGGCTTTCGTCTCAAGCTACTATCACATGTGCATTTTATATATTGCTGTGGTTGTTATGTGTCCAGGATGATTACAAGAACAAACCTTCTCAAACGTATATATATTCTAAAAACACATTCCAATAACATTTTTATGTGATGCATTTCGTGTGTTTGACAAGAGCTGGAGTCTTTTATTACAATGTAATGAATTGATATTCTCCAAGAGAGAGAGGAATCCTACATGGTTTCTTATGTCAGCAGACGCAAGACTCTTTTTCTGTCTTGTTTGTTTGTCTTGTTTTATCAGTCTCAAAACTCAGGAGCAGTCAGTGGGGGGAGGGAGTGATGTATTGACAAGTCACAGAATTACATGCAGAATATAGGGTAGAATGGTGAAGAAGTTTACACTGTGTGAGCACAAACATTTCAGATTTTGTTCCACACTGACAAACCCATGTACTGCGAAAACTGAAATTACTTGTATGCCCTTGAATAACACACTTAACCCCAAGGCGGCATTGAATGAGACTTTGATTTCTTTGCAGTTTAAGAAATGAATGTCACAGTCATGAATGATAATTTGTGAAAAAAAAGTAAAATAAAATAGAAGTAACAATGTAGCATCTTCATTGAACTGCAAGAATATGTCTTTCACATGAGCCTTTATTGTGACTGAGAACTACGCTGGGGGAAAGGTTACTTATTACTGTAGTTTAAGCTGCCTAATTAGAAAAAAAATACAAATTCTTAGCAACTTATTAATCATTCTTATAGGAGATTAGTTATTCCTACAGAGATTTTTCAAATATTCCCATGACTTTCAAATGCATTCAATTCAGTAGATAGTATATATATAAGTATATAAAAGTATTTAAAGTATATTTTATATTTTAATAATAAAAGGTAATGTCAAATTTAATGCAATAAATTCACAAATAAAAAAACAAGTTCATAAACTATGTAGTTAATTAGCTATTTTTGTGATTAGTGATTAGATTTTATTATAAATAAATAAAATGTAAAAAAATTTAATTTACAATCAATAAAACTAATCTTGTCACCATTATTAATATGTTCTGAATAATTGCTGTTTGTGAATCAGCGGCTGTTACTTTTCAATGAGATTTGTATTTATTTATTTTATTTGAACAGGCCCTCTCTTAACAAGCTCACAGCGCTCATCATCTGACGAGCGTTTCGGACAGAAAGCAGGATCGCAGAGGTAGCTGCGTTTCATTGTATGTCTTATTTCTACTTTCCCCCGAATGTTCTCAAAATTCTTACTCTTGCACACTCTACCTAGCTCTACCTCAGTTCGTCTATTCTGATCGAATGTATAAGAAATAATTTGGTAACTTGATGGTCCAATTGAATATTAGTAGACTGTCTGCTTAATATCAGTTGATACTGTTCCATCAACAGACATTTAACTGACTATAAGAATATTTGCAAGTACATGTCAACTTACACTAACCATAACCTTAACCCCAACATTGTAATGTAACAGAAAATGTACTGGCACTAAAAGGTTTTTGTACAATAATATACAACACCAACCCAGATAAGATATCACTTTAAATGCTAATAAAAGTCACTTATTAAAACTTTTCTCACAGAAAGTCACACAATACAATTCAAAAGTATAAATAAACTATAAGATAATTAAAACATGAATCACAAAATACCGAAAACTGATCATTTACAAATATGTTTTACAATGTAGGAACAAAAAAATCAAGAAGTCAATTATTACTGGTCTCCAGCATTCTTCAATCTTTTTTTTTTGCGTGTGTTCTTGTTCTCAACAGAAGAAAGAAACTTAAACAAGTGAATAGTGAGTGCATGATGACAGAATTTTCAGTTTTGGGTGAACTACAGTATCCCTTTAAATGAAGCATTATTTAATATGCATTACTAAATATCTAGCTGTGAATACAAATCTTATATTTTTATTTCGCTTTCTATTAAGATACAGTAAAGTGCCTCAGATACTCACTGTATAAAGCGTTCATGTGACAGACTCCAGGATCTGAACTTCTCGCCTCCACTTGACCAGTCATTCAGCAGAGGTCTACAAGCAATTATATCCAGTTCAAACCTCAGGCAGAGGAACCTGCAATGACTTCAAAAAGGTAGGAATTACTTCAATGGTGTAACACTGACTGCCAATTTCATTTTCATTCAAAGGGAAAGCATGAAAGCTCCTTAAAGAAAAACACTCATTCAAAGGTTTACAGGAACACATCTGCATTCTCTATCAAAATAACAAGACAGACAGTTTGACAAAATAAAAAGAAATACCCACCAATGTGCACTTGCCAACTGAAAAGAAAATTGGCGCAGAATCTCAAATCCTCAAAGCAGTCTCACCACCCGATGTTATGAAAACTCCTGCAAAGAAGAATTAAAAAAATACATTAATCATTTGGAATCTTGAACACAGCAAGCTGAGAAACAAACATTAGCTGTTTATACACATCGTTTTGCATAAGCTTTAGATTATGTGATGTTTACTCAAAGGGGCTCATCTGAACGCATGCAATAAATTCTGGGTGCCATGCAAATGCTGTTATGCATGAATACTTCATGAATGATACATCTGAGGCTGTCATGTTTTTTTGCTTTTCTACATGCGTACGCTGATACTGATAAGTGATTCGGCTTAACAATGTCTCTTTAATGCAACAGATGCAACGCAGCAATAAATTTTCCCACAAGGCCAGCGGCGGGTGTGGAGAAGCCGAGGGAGGAGATGAAGGAGTCAAGGATGAGAGAACAGTTGCAGTTTTATTCTCATCTGTCATGATTGCTGTGAGACAACTTTGATACTGCAGTCAAGGTGCAGACTTTATGTCCTGGTCTGTGTCCTCATATAACATACCAGTTCACTACTGTTCACAATAGTTTTATCCTCAGATGGGATGAAAACAATCTATTTACTAACCATCTGATTCATAAAGCAGTTTGTCAGGTAACAAAATGTTTGTTTAAGGTGTAAGTATTAGATTTTGATTTTACAATTTTACAATTTTACTGTGTTTTGATCAAATACTTGCAGCCTTAGTGAACAGAAGACACTTATAATAATAAAATATAAAAAATAAATATTACCAACCCCAAACTTCCCTTAAAGGGTACCTATGATGAAATTAACTTTTGTAAGCTGCTTGGACAGAACTGTGTATAGGTATAGTGTGTTTACAGTCATACTTGGTTGATTAAAAAAACAGTAAGTCTCTTTTTTAATTTCCTAACGTTAAAAATAGGATCCAAATCCTATTTTGAGGCCGACTGCAATGTGACGTAGTAATGTCATTTCCCAGCCCACCAAATTGACTGACAGCCGAGTGTTAACATATCCCCATAGAAACGCGCATAATCCACAGGTCGCGCAAAGCAACTGGGATTAAAAGATCTGTTCAGTGCTCTGTGATCATCAATCATCATCAAATGTGATCAAGAATGAGTTTTAGAAATTTAAAACGTTTTTAAAACAGTGCATGCAGGCTATTTATGCCTTTATTTCCACACAATTATTCGATCAGTCATTCATTTTCTTTTCGACTCAGTCTCTTTATTAATCTGGGGTCGCCACAGCGGAATGAACTGCCAACTTATTCAGCATATGTTTAACACAGCCGGAAACCGGAGCCCCTGGAGGAAACCCATGCGAACGTTGAGAGAACATGCAACATGCAAACTCCATACAGAAATGCCAACTGACCCAGCCGAGGCTCGAACCAGCAACCTTCTTGCTGTGAGGCAATAGCACTACCTACTGCGCCATCGCTTCGCCTCCACGCAACTAGATTATTGTAATACTTGATATATTAGTCCACCCTTATCTTCTATTTCTAGACTATCAATAGAAACTTAAATGGTCCAAAATGTGGCTGCCCATTTGCTCACGAGAAGCCTAAAATATGACCATATCACACCAATATTGCGATCACTACATTGGTTGCCGGTTTATTTCCGAATAGATTATAACATTTTACTCTTTGTTTATAAAACTTTGTATAACCTAGCGCCATTGTATCTTTCCTATCTGATCACTATTAAGGCCCAAACTCGATTGCTTAGATCAAATTCTGACTGCCATCTATTGCAAATACCTCGATCTCGTCTCAAATGCAGGGGCAATAGAGCCTTTGCAGTTATAGGTCTGAAACTATGGAATAAGTTTCCAGTAAAAATCAGAATAGCACCTACTCTATCTATTTTTAAATCAATGCTAAATACTCATCTTTTTTTCGAGTGCATTTAACATTCCCTAATGGCGGTTTCAGTCTATATTAAATTGATTCTTTCTTGAAAATTTTTACTGTTGTTACTATTGTTTTATATTGTTGTTTTTATTGTAGTGTATATGCTGTTTTTATCTGCTACTGCTATCTTTGTGAAGTTTATTTATAAACAAATTTCCAGAGAATCACGTGCTTATGATTGTTCACAGCTGTTCCAGCATCAGCTCATGACTAATTATACTATCAGACGATTCTTAACTCACTATAAATAACAAGAGTTTTCTCATCTCAATATCTTGGTCTTGAAAAAATCCCCCCACCCAACCCTACTTTACCTTCTTTCAAACCGACAACACGGTGGCCAGTGATTGGCACTGTTGCCTCACAGCAAAAATGCCCCTGGTTTAATTCCCTTTCAAACCAGGCGACATGTCTGTGTGGAGTTTTGCTCATTCTCCCCATGCTCGTGTGGGTTTTCCCCGGGTCCTCCGGTTTCCTCCCACAGTTCAAAAACAAGCACCATGAACGATTAATCCAAAATATTTTTAGCCAAGCTCTGAGTACACCTCTTCTCAGCATCTATATATGACACTTAGCTACAATAAGCAAGGGGGAAGTCATCGAGATCTACCTGAGCTCAAACTCCCCTCTCGGCATGCAACGGGAGGGATCCCAGGGCTCAAGGATCTTATAGGCTCAAGGGTCTCTCGCGGGACAGCATGCCAAACAAGCTTTATTATCAATCATCACCTAAGTGTAAACTCTTTAATAAACCTTCATTTTTTTTCGTGAGAGTGACAATACCAGTAACCTTTTTTTGAATCTGCCGCTATGCTGACGCATAGGTGTTTTTAGCTCCATCCTCTTTTAAAAAGAGCAAATCTCATTTGTATTGAAAGCAACAGTCAACTACATTTGAATCAAAGCTTAAAAGAGGCAAAATGTTACCAAAAAAATATTCACGTAGGGTATTTTTAGCCAAAACTTCATCTAAACAACATAAGGACAATATTGTAAAAGGGGCATAATAGGTCACCTTTAAAGGTAACTACTATTTCAACTAATGTTAACATGTACAATATTATTTAAAATACATAAATATATTTAAAATGGTCTGTTTGTTTGTAAAGTACTTTAAGCATTTTTCATTTCTCACTGTAATTTTGTCTCTATTTCTGTAAATATTTCTTCCAGAAATTATTATTTTCAAGCTAGCACTGAGGTTTGTCACATCCGAAAGTAAACCATATAAACACTACATCTCATTTTTGAAAAGAGGTTGTCAAGAGCAGGAAAGCACTCGATTCACCTATGATGTGCTTTTGCTTGATTTTAAGTGCTTTTTCCAAGAGCGTGACACACAAATAAGTTTTTTTTTTCTTGCAGTTGTCATCAACCCTTTACCTCCCAGTGAAAACCAATTCCAAAAACACACAATAGTGAATATAATTAAGCTGTATTTCATTCAATAAGCCAATTAACCCAAGCCAAATGTTGCTCTAAATATTTCAGCAAAAGGTATGACCCTGTCACATTTTGAGTTAGCTAGCCACTCGTAGCCGTCCTTGGTCTACAACGCTGGGCTGTGACCCTCCGTCTTTGTGTGGATGTTTGCTTTTGTTAACACCAAAATTAAGAAAATCCACAGCCTTTAATTCAAACTCAATGTGAAATTTCAGAAAGAGAGACTTGTGCATTTACTGACTCAGCTTTTAATGTGCGTTGCTGCTTCTTCCCATCTTTGGAAATCAGAACACGTGTAACTTTAAAATTAGTGTGTACTGCTCAAATCCCAGGTCAGAAAGATATAACTTGCTATTCTGTACTTTTTTTTAATGATAAGGCTAAATATCCCCCGACTAAAGAGAAAGAAGAGCAGAAGTCATCTACTATAGCATTCACTCCCTCATGGACAAGCATGCATTAGGGTGCAAAGGTTTATTCATTAAAAACATCAAGAGTCTTCACTTCTTCAGTTCGGTTTTTACAGCTATTCAAATCAAGGTTTTCTGTGCTAAAGAGTTTCTTTTCATTAGCAATGCCTGTTGGCTTCTGTACAATTCGTCGACCTTCATTTTGAGAGAAAATTACATTTTATAGTTAAAAAAAGTGTCAAAGCACTTGATTTTTTAAGTTTTCCAGTTATATAAATTTGACACACACACACACACACACACACACACACACACACACACACACACACACACACACACACACACACACACACACACACACACACACACACATTTTTGTGAATTGTGGAGACAGGTTTCCATTGTTTTTTTACTGTACAAACTGTATTTTCTATTGTCCTACCCCACCCTACCCCTAAAACTAACCCTCACAGGAAATTGAGTACAGTACTGCGCATCAGCAATGTCCTCATATTTCACCACCTTTTTATAATATCTGTGACAAAAAAAGCTAACCAAATTTGACATTAAAAAATATACAAAAATGACATTTTAGATATATTTTTACCTCAAGGGAACATTTCATAATCATTTTTTTAAAACCATGTAACAAAAATAAATAACTAAATAAATAATTAGTGGCACAGTGGGTAGCACATTTGCCTCCCACCAAGAAGGTCGCTGGTTCGAGGCTCGGCTGGGTCAGTTGGTGTTTCTGTGTTTGCATGTTGAGTTTGCATGTGCTTCCCGTGTTGGCATGGGTTTCCTCCGGGTGCTTTGGTTTCCCCCACAAGTCCAAAAGGTGTGGTACAGGTGAATTGGGTAGGCTAAATTGTCCGCAGTGTATGAGTGTGTATGGATGCTTCCTTGTGATAGGTTGCGGCTGAAAGAGCAAGCGTAAAACATATGCTAGATAAATTGGCGGTTCATTCCGCTGTGGCGACCCCAGATTAATAAAGGGACTAAGCCGAAAAGAAAATGAATGAATGAATAAATAAATAAATAAAGTGCAACAAAACTTTTTTGTTAAATGAAATTGCGTAAACTAAAAAAAAACGCTACAGCGCAATGAACCGCCAACTTATCCAACAAATATTTTACACAGCAGATGCCCTTCCAGCTGCAACCAAACACTGGGAAACATACATACACTCTCATTTACACACATACACTATGGACAATTTAGCTTACCTAATTCACCTATACCATATGTTTTTGGACCAACTGACCGAGCCGAGGCTCGAACCAGCAACCTTCTTGCTGTGAAAAAATCATGCTACCCACTACCCGATCTCTATTTGCACAGTTTTAAATTATTTCAGCAAGTTGCCAACCAATAATTCATTTTCATATTTATTTCCATTTAGCTTAAATAAATATATAATAATAATTACAAAAAATTGATTACACAAACTGAAGAAAAAATCTAAAACTAAAATGAATCAAATTATTAATGAAATGATACCACATTGTCACCTTTCAGAAAATAAAAATATAATAATAGTAATGATTTAAGTAAATGATCTAAATGTATTTATATGTATTTTTATACTCTGGGTAAGAAAACTAAAAAATGTTCATCCAATTAAACATTGTCGGGCCAATAATTCCCATATTTCTGATAAGTAGCCAAAACTGTCAAATGTAGATTTGTACAACGGCGCATCTCTTTTCTCGCAGATCACCAGGCGGCTCTAGATGACCAGAGGCCGCTGTTGACTGACTCACTGACTGACCAATTGAGCGATCCCCCCATTCTCCTCCTTCCCAAAACCCAACCAATAGTATTTTGAAAAGCACCTGACCCTTTCAGCCCTTACCCTTAACACAACCGTAGTGTTTTGAAAAGCAATCCAGAAAAAGAAAAGCCCTCGCCTGATTTTTACTAAAATTTTAAATTTGACCACATCCTCATTCTGTAATTTACTTTTTAATTTTATTATTAGGCTTCTGTTTATGTCTTACCCCCTTACTGGAGCCCCTCCCCCCCATCTCTGTCAACTCCGCTCTGCATCTAATGTCAGCCGACATACTGTACATGTCAAGTTAACTGGTCAAACTGGTAACAGTGTAAAAGCCGTCCATGTGCAGATAAGCGGTCACCTGGTTGGCAAGAATAAAAAGTACGGCATCATACCACCCAGTAGCATTCGTTTTAAAGACGAAATGAAGCCATACGTAGCTCTGGCTACATAATTTGCGATCTCCAGAAACCTATATAGGGCTACGTTTTCAGAATGAGCCTGTGTTGGTCTACTGCCAAGCAGCGGTTATAAATATGTAATGGATTTTGGAGGACAGAATACATTCAAATTACTCTAATTTAACAGGTTTTATTCGATACATCCCTTTTGACAACTTCCCATGTGCCAACAAGCTCCGGTCTCCAAAATAATGTGCAATTTAAAATCTCCTTATGTAGAAACTCATCAAATTACTGTTTAATTCCTAACTGCATTTTTTCATCCGGAGGCTGTGTATTTATATATGTCCCTGTATGTGTACAAAATGATTTATACTGATCATTTCATTCCAATAAACCCTATTCCTCTCTGAATACACGGCGGATCGCTCTCGAAAGCATGGTGGAGAAAAACTGTCTTATTAGTGCAGTTCATTAAAATCATTAATAGTCATGAAATGAGAGTCACCAGAGTCCAAAAGGCTTAATGCCCTATCCATATTAATTAGGCACCAACAAATCCGAACTAAAAGAAGAAAAGGATAGAGAGAATTGATAGGGGGATGGGGGGAAAGAAAAAAAAGAGGAGAGAAGCAGCACTGACAGCACATGGATTACGCCACGCTAATAACCTCCC
The DNA here is from genome assembly GCF_052040795.2 of Danio rerio. NCBI lineage: Eukaryota > Metazoa > Chordata > Actinopteri > Cypriniformes > Danionidae > Danio > Danio rerio. The sequence goes on along the minus strand of NC_141027.1, from coordinate 16,325,218 downwards.
TTGCCGGACGTCACCCCGTCTCCCCCCACTCCGATTAAAATTCAGTTTAATTAAAATTGATTATATTAAGGGACTCATGTGCTTAATTAACTGCAGTCCGTTCTGCTGGAACTGACAGAAGCGTTGTAGTACACCTGAGCGTGGAAAGGTGAGGGCATAGGGAGGACTTCTGATTTGTGTTACCATCTGACAGAAGACACATTTTGACAGCTTTCTCCTTTGCTTTGTGTACATTTTCTCAGTGAGTAACCAAAAGTTATATAAAAAAAAATTCACAGTAATCAAATTCAGGCCATGTCCACTTGTAACAGGCCAAATGGGGTTTTCCCAGCTTTTGTTTAAAAAAAAAATTCTCTGTCTACATGACAAAGCAAAAACGCACTGTGATGCATGTTAATGCAAGTGTATCTGTCTGCGGACTGCAAGATAAGTGCGTAACATGAAGGGGGATGACTTGTAGTATGTTAGAGAGGAGTAACTTGCAGTTATTGAGATCCCATTGAACCATGTGAGATGTCACAATGAGATGTTGTTGGCAAGATGATGGAAATACTCACCAGAACACTCTTTTACCAAATGTTTTCATATGTATTATGCTTTCATATTATTATATTCATTTATTTTGCAACTCCACCATGCAACTCCACTCGCTGACTACTTCATTCGTTTTGTCACGACAGTTAGCCTACTCTGCGTCGGCCCTTGTGGTTACAAATAACAGTACAATGGCAAGCGCGTCAAGTATGAAAGCCTCTGCAACTCGCGGCTGTACGTTAATAACTGTGATGGTTGGGTTTAAGGTTGGGGTAGGTGTAGATGTTAATAACTGTGTGGGTTGGGGGTTGGGGTAGGTGTAGACATTAATAACTATGATGATTGGGTTTAGCTTTGGGGAAGGTGTAGACGTTAATAACTGGGATGATTGGGTTTAGGTTTGGGGAAGGTGTAGACGTTAATAACTGGGATGATTGGGTTTAGGTTTGGGGAAGGTGTAGACGTTAACTGGGATGATTGGGTTTAGGTTAGGTAAAGTTTAGACGTTATTAACTGTGATGGTTGGGTTTAGGGTTGGGGAAGGTGTAGACGTTAATAAATGGGATAATTGGGTTTAGGTTTGGGGAAGGTGTAGACGTTAATAACTGGGATGATTGGGTTTAGGTTTGGGGAAGGTGTAGACGTTAATAAATGGGATGATTGGGTTTAGGTTTGAGGAAGGTGTAGACGTTAATAACTGGGATGATTGGGTTTAGGTTTGGGGAAGGTGTAGACGTTAATAACTGGGATGATTGGGTTTAGGTTAGGTAAAGTTTAGACGTTATTAACTGTGATGGTTGGGTTTAGGGTTGGGGAAGGTGTAGACGTTAATAAATGGGATGATTGGGTTTAGGTTTGAGGAAGGTGTAGACATTAATAACTGGGATGATTGGGTTTAGGTTTGGGGAAGGTGTAGACGTTAATAAATGGGATGATTGGGTTTAGGTTTGGGGAAGGTGTAGACATTAATAACTGGGATGATTGGGTTTAGGTTTGGGGAAGGTGTAGACGTTAATAACTGGGATGATTGGGTTAAGGTTTGGGGAAGGTGTAGACGTTAATAACTGGGATGATTGGGTTTAGGTTTGGGGAAGGTGTAGACGTTAATAACTGGGATGATTGGGTTTAGGTTAGGTAAAGTTTAGACGTTAATAACTGTGATGGTTGGGTTTAGGTTTGGGCTAGGTGTAGATGTTAATAACTGTGACGGTTGGGTTTAGGTTTGAAAAAAGTGTAGACGTTAATAACTGGGTTCAGTGTTGGGGAAGGTGTAGATGTTAATAATGATGATTGGGTTTAGGGTTGCTGTAGTTATAAACATTAATAACTGTGATGCTGTGGAGTAGGTGTAGACATTAATAACTGATGGGTACAGCACCATCTTGTTGACAACCTAATTGACATGTGGGTCTCCGTAACTTCAAGTGACCATTCTACAAGTTATGCCCCTTCATGTTACACCCGTCTTGCAGTCCACAAAAGACCCTACACTGTTAGGGGCAAACCAAACCAACAGGGGGGCGATAAGGACACTTTTATGCTTGGTTCACACTAAACAGGGAATTACGTTTTTTTGTGATTAAATTGCATACAAGTCAATGTAAACGCGAGAAGAAAACTGGATTACAGTCAAGTGGGTGAACGACATGAAATGTGCGATGGGTTAGCAGCGAATGTGCAATCAGAAAGGAGAAAACAGCGCACACGCTGATGTCATGAGGCGAAACTCTAGTTGTAGTGTCTACAAGACCACACTGTACCCAGAGTTGTGGAATAACATCACTCTGGCTGGGGTTTTTAGAAAGTTTCGGTTTTAGTCGCCTGAAACTGCGTTTTCGTGTGGACAGCCAATCTGCATAGCAAAAACTGTGGTTTTGAAAATGCCCATGTTTGTGGACAGGCCCTTAGTTGATCGAATACTATCTAGATGCAGACTGCATATCTCAGTGATGCAATGTCAGACATAATGCACTCAATGGAGCTAGTCACGTCACTGCGAGGGATAGGGTTAGGGGTGGGTATAGGTGAGCGCATTAAAAAGCATTGGATGCAGCTCAGATTGCACTGCACCAGGTCTGCATCCAGACCGCTCTCAGATGATCTAGAGTTGCTTAGAAATAACAACACCGATACAAAATCACTAAAGTCATGTTTGTTTTCCAATCTTATCTTTTGAGCATATCATTTTGACCACTTTACATTTTTACATGCAATGAGTTGCTGCATTCGATTGACTGATTAGATATTTGCATTAAGCTGTTGCACCAATGTACCTAATAAAGTGGCCACTGAATAAACACACAAAAGCTAAATATTATTGTGCCGCTTTTGCTGCAATCTTATGTCGTGGTAAAACTAGAGTTTGATCATTCGAAATTCTGTCACACAGTGCTCCGAAAAGGGGTGAGATTAAAAATGATTAGACATTAAAAAAAACTAGCGATAGGTCCATATTTTAAATTTCTGTAGAGAGAGGTCATGTTTTGGCCTTCAATTGCTCTCATACTATCACATGATGCGATTTTGTCTGTCAGAGTTCATTAAGTTTAAATTTTGCAATACAATCAACTGCAAAACTTGTCGCTCGAACTTGTGTTTCCGGTCTGTCACATTCACATGCTTATGAATGGACGTCTATAGTGCAAAAAAGTGCAGTGTGATAGCAGATTCAATCTTATTTCCTACTTATGGAGTTTTGTCATTTATGCAATTCATGATGATGGATGAGGAGATTCCCCCACATTGTGCAAAACGATTTGAGTGTCCAGAAAAGTCCTATATAAATGTAAGAAATTATTATTATAATCAAACCTACTACAAACTAATTTAATTTAAAAGAATACATATTCAGTCAAGAATTACTACACATACAGTGATACAGTATGTACAAAACCAACCAAGCATATCAAATAAAAGTCAAGAATTACAATATACACTTACACACTTTTTGACAGTCTACTCGTGTCCAAATATGCACTCTTTCCTTCTATGTTTTGTCTTTCTAATTTGGTAAAACAAAACCAGCACAGTTAGTCACTGGTAATATTTAAAGCAAGTTTATGCAGCAATAAAAAGCCCAAACAGTCTTTAAAGTAGAAATGGCAAAGATACAAAGAGAACGCTGTGATTAAAAACAACATCTTTACGAGCAAAAACTAAACACAGTGTCTCTGTTAATAGAGCTTACAATTGGCAGAGATATTTTGTCTTTGGTTGCAAGTTTCTTTAGTCAACAATAGCAGTAACCACACTAGTTAAATTGTTGGTATTAATGTTCTCATTTATAAAAGCACAATTGATGTGGTTATACAAAATGTTCATAGTGGTTATACAAAATGTCAGTAGCCAATTGCATTTTTGGAGTGATTTGTGTTTCACACATAAAGAATTCCCTCCTGCATTTGTGAGCTGTTGTAAATTTAAAGATGTAGAACAAATGTGTCAGCTCCAACGAAGCAAAAGTTTAAGTAAATAGATTGTTGCAATACTCTGAATGGATAACTCTGATTGGAACTAAACATGATTTTTCAACACTAGAGCAGTGTTTTCTTGGAGTGACAAAGTGGCGCAGTGGGTAGCGCTGTCACCTCACAGCAAGAAGGTTGCTGGTTCGTGCCCTGGGTGGGTCACTTGGCATTTCTGAGTGGAGTTTGCATGTTCTCCCCATGTTTGCGTTGGTTTCCTCCGGTTGCTCTGGTTTCCCCCACAGTCCAATGACATGCGCTATAGGTGAATTGAATAAACTAAATTGGCCATGGTGTATGATTGTGTGTGAATGAGTGAGTATGAATGTTTTCCAGTACTGGGTTGCAGCTGGAAGGTGCATCCGCTGTGTAAAACATATGCTGGATAAATCTGTGGTTCATTCCGCTGTGGTGACCCCTGATTAATAAAGGTACTAAGCCGAAAAGAAAATGAATTAATAAATAATTTTATTCCAACTTTGATTAATAATTGAACATAAGGCCAAGCAGTATTGGCATGATCTTGTGTTCAAGGTCTGATCTTTATTGTTTAAAGGATGTGTTGTAGGATTTACTGTGTTTACTTGGTTGTTGTTTACTTATGTAAACACCTTAATAATATTATTATCCTATTCAGATTAAGGCAAATTATTTGGTTACTGATGTCCTTGTAATACTAGTCAATAATTACTATTTTTATGTTACTGTTAGGGGTACGCACACTGTAAAACATGATTAGCTGGTTTTATTTAAAATAAGCGAATAAACATGTTGCTTTTAAAACGATTAGATGACTTTACCTAAAAAAAAGTGAGTAAATACGTAGCCTTAACATTTTTAAGTAAATGAGCTACGTGCATAATTATGAAAAGTAATGTGTCGAGAGCTGTGGGAAAAAAACAATACGGGCGTTGAGTAAAAACGAAAAGCACCTGTGTGGAAGAAACCCATTCATTCAGATGCCAGGATGGCTCTCACGGCTCTTTCCCTACCGGTGGTGAGCCCCACATCCCCTGCTCCTCCCATGCTGGGAGAGGGCAGCAGGCAGACCTTTTCATTGCCTCTTGCCACCCCGGCACCTTGGGGCAGACGAACGGGTTTTTCCCCTGCCCGGGTAACTATCAAACACTCACTTTCCCTCTCAGCAGCAAAAGCATCCGAACAACGTGTCCCTCCATCTCCCGGGTTTTCAGCACCACTGCTTTTATACGGCCTGCTGGCTGTTGGGAAGAAGGAGGTGGAGAACCGACAAAATTTAAAGAATTTATTTAAGAAAAACCAAACAAACAGACGGTAGCTCCTCATGAAAACTGCCATCGAACTGAAAACAAACACAATGTAAACGTGTCCAGGCCTAGACCTTTTTCCTCATCCTCTGTCGTCACTCCTCCTTTTATTATCCAGAGCTCCTCCGCGGGACTCAAGGCTGGTGTGCGCCACAGGTGATTCTCGTTCTCACTCAAGCACCGGCCTCGCTACGTTCCCACGGCTCTCGGAGTCACGCCTCGCCACAACTAAGTAAATCCACGTAACACTTCCAAATAACAATGAGTTTACTCACTTTTTTTTAAGTAAGGTCAGCTTCTTGCTTTTAAGGCAATGGGTTTACTCACAGTTTAAGTAAAGTAAATAATCACTTTTACAGTGTATACGGTTGGGGTAAAACCCATTTTAAATGATAATATAATAAATAATATAAATAATTCTCATTAACTTCAGGCCGGAGCTGAATCCCTTCTAGCAGCAACCCTATATGTTAGTAAGTTCCTTTAAATAACCAACTGCCCCAAAGACACCATCTTCAATAAAATCCTTCCATGCATTCAGAATAATCGACCCCTAGTGGAGCTTAAATGAACAGCATCCGCTTGTGTTCCCACTGCCCTCATCTCTTTTCTTCCCTCGGTCGAGTGAGAACTTATGGGTTCTGGCCAGCAAGATGACAGCGGTACAAACGCTGGATAGATAAGGCTGCGACCCAAGGGCCGGCCGGAGGATGAGATGAATACATTACTCAGACAGCGACGAGGGACTAGGGTCAGTGCGGTTCAAGAACCAGGGCGCCCTTAACTAAATCTGCTGCATCTGTAACAAGGAGGGCCGAGGGAGAAGCGGGCACAAAGCATGTAGAGGAGAGAGAAAAACAGAAAGGGTGGGAGGGAGGGGTTTGTCCTCCAGAGCCCCCTATGGCATCTCGCCGCACTCCGGCAAGGTCTGCAAAATTGGCCGACGTCCCAAATGCAAGGCCTTTTTACCACAAGGCCCCACTCTATCAAGTCTGCAAGTCGAGATGATGTGTGTGTGCGTGTGTGTGTGTGCCAGCCAATGGCATCATTTATCCAGCAGGGCAGACAAAAACAAGCTGCTGCCAGTATTGATGGGCCCTCCTCAGGGCCCTCTGCGGATTGGGGTCGCCAGGTCAGCGGTCGCCAGCAATCTGGAGGTAAATGGAAACTGGGGGCTGTTAGATGTATGACCGGCCACCACAGAACAAAGCCCAGGTGTGTGAGTGTGTGTGCGTATAAAAGCAAGTGGCTCCCTTTCTACTATATTGTGCCGCTCTTCCTCTAACCCTGCCCTCTGTAGATAACCGGATTAAGTTCTTGTTTATTGCCAGGATTTTGACCTCACTTACTCTCATAACTTCATTGCGCTGCCTTTTCAGTGTAGTGCGGTATAGCAAGCTGGGGCAATTTAGAAGAATGGCATTGTGCTGCGAGGCTCACGCTTGGAGAAGTGTACCTCTTTCATTCGCTCTCACTGCATCTGAATGGCTGATAAAAGTGGGGGTGACGTGAAGGTGCTAGATTTAAAGTGGTTGTAATGGAGAGTCTAGACTTTTGAGGAAATATAGAAGTAGATTTTGAGGAAGTGAAAAATTTAAGGAAATCTGAGTGGCGTTTCACTATGCAACACTCACCAGCAACATGCTAGAGTGTAGTGAATGGGTTTAACGGTATTGATGCTGTAGATTGTTAGCATGCAAGCATCGTTGCAATCTTATAAAAGGACTAAGCAACCATCTATAGCAGGGATCACCAAACCTGTTCCTGGAGGTCCGGTGTCCAGCAGATTTTAGGTCCAATCCTAATCAAACACACCTGAACAAGCTATTCAAGGTCTTACTAGGTATACTTGAAACACCTAGGCAGGTGTGTTGAGGTAAGTTGGAGCTAAACCCTGCAGGGCACCGGACCTCCAGGAATGAGATTGGTGACCCCTGATCTATAGCAATGGTCTCAAAACTCAATTCCTAGAGGGCCACAGCTCCAACATAGGCTCATTCTGAAAACGTAGCCTTATATACATTTCTGGAGATTATTAGCCACATGTAGCCAGAAGTATAGACTGCATTTCATTTTTAAATGAACAGTATGGTGTGGTATGACACAGGGGCGGACTAGCTATCTGGCAATTCTGGTAAATGCCATAAGGGCCAGACCAATTTTTAAATGTGGGCCGGTCAGTTTTTTTTTTTTTTATATGTATTGTTTTTAAGTGCAGACAGCTTTTATTTCTTGCTAGATGCTATTATGTTGATGATAATAATAATAATAATTAATGTTAAGCATTTGACCCAATCAGCAATTGCCGCCTGGTTTCAAGATGGGCGACCCAATCCGAGGTTACCTGGACATAATCAAAATCTGGCAAGAATGTCATATTATTTCACCATCTGTACATTAAAATTAATAGAGAATGTGCGTGTCGGTGAGTGGGGCTGTGTCGGTGTGGTAATTTGTGTCAGTGTGGTAATTTGTGTGGCTACAGTGCCAGGGCTGATTTTTGTCCCAGTCCGCCCCTGGTATAACACTATTCCTTTCCAGTTGACCGCTTACCTTAAATTATTTTTCATGAATCCAACTTCCAGCTGTGCAAGAAAACATACAATCTGATGTGAGGGAAGTCATCTTTCAGTACTGACCTGCTGTATTGTTTTTAAATAGAGGAAACATTTTACAAGTAACTTTAATTCTAACTCGTTGACCTTATTCTTCACATTTCTTTATTCTAAATCTTTAGGAAATAATTTGGTACATCAAAAAGTGTGGTTATGATGACCACCCAACAAGCTAATCCAGCTAAAAATTATGCTTACTTTAAAATATCACTAAAATGCAGTATGTCAGTCTTATAATTAAATAGAAAATGACTGCCCACTTTTTGAGAAAAAGAAAACACCCATTTTACCAGACTGGCTACAGGCTTGTAATTCATTGTAGTTTTCATTTAGTCCAATTAAATCCTTTTAAATTTTACCTTAAAAATCATCAGCTAGATAGGGTGTAGTAGATGGGCTTAATGGTATTAATACTGTAGAAGCGGTTGTCCAAACTCGGTCCTGGAGTGCTGGTGTCCTGCATAGTTGAGCTTCAACTTCCTTCAACACACTTGCCTGGAAGTTTTAGTATGCTTAGAAAGAGCTTGATTAGCTAGTTCAGGAGTGTTTAATTGGGGTTGGAAATAAAATATGCAGGACACTAACCCTCCAGGACCGAGTTTGGGCACCCCTGCTGTAGAAGGTTTCTTAGTCTCTCTAGAACAGGGGTGCCCAAACTCGGTCCTGGAGGGCCGGTGTCCTGCATATTTTAGTTCCATGCCCAATTAAACACACTTGAACCAGCTAATCAAGCTCTTTCTATGTACTTCCAGGCAGGTGTGTTACAGGAAGTTGGGGCTATACTGTGCAGGACACCAGCCCTCCAAGAAGTTTGGGCACCCCTGCTCTAGAACATTGGTCTCAGACTTGATTCCTGGTGGGTCGCAGCTCTGCATAGTTTTGCTCCAACCCTAATCAAACACAGCTGATCCAACTAATCAAGGTGTTCATGACTACTGCTTTTAAGCAGGTGTGAGTTGGAGGTGGTTGGACCTAAACTGTGTAGATGCGGCCCTCTAGGAATTGAGTTTGAGACCATTGCTCTAGCACTTAATGTATCATTTTCTTTTTAAGGTCAAATCAAAGGGACAAAGCGGACCAAAATACAAGTGTAAACAAACGGTAAAATGTATTAGATAAGCTGTTGGGTGCTTTAAATATAAGGGCTAGAAAGATTTAAGCACTTTAATGGCCATGCCAAATTCCAGCATCTGGCTGCTAGATAGCACTTGCATTCAAATAATTCAACTTTCCATTTTAGCCTAATCTGGAGCAGAGCACAATATATTCAGTAGTAATTTGTTTAATTTAGGTTTATACATTCTATATCAATCTTTCTACTAGAGCTAAAGTTTACTAAGCTTCAATTGATTACTAAACAGCAAGCACAAAAGATGCAAAAGGGACAACACCTTTGCTGCATTCAGTGTCTGAATTCAATCTTTCAAATGGACTATATATAATTGATCTAATGTGGAGAACAGGGAATGAAGTACAGTGGCAGTTTTGAACACAGCCAGGGTCTATTTTTTGCCCATTTGATCATCTGCCAAGTGAAAATCATAAATCAGTTAAACAGCACGCCTCTGTTCTTTGCAACAACAAAAAAAGGAAAAAGAAAATTGTCATTTATTCATGTCCTTGTGGTTCCAGTTGTGTTTGACTTTCTTTTTTAATCCATTAACATTATTTGACTTATTACATTAACTAACAATAAAAAATATTAAACTATATAAAGAATTATACATTTAACACCTGCATCATTTGGGATGCATCTTTATAACAAAAAATAGCATGTGTAATGCATCAACATTTATATATATAAATGCATAACTTATATATGAAGAGTTCATCTGAAAGTTTCTTTTAAATTGAACATTTTTCTAAGGCTCCTGTATGTAGGTTCAGTAATTTTACTTGTATGGTGAAAAAAAAGTTGTTTTTTCATTGCCTTTAATGTGAAATATCTGAACATAAACATGTCTGAGAAGGCTGAGAAAAATGCTAATTTTAAGGAAAAAAACGTTTTATATTTGAACTCTTCATATACACTAACCGGCCACTTTATTAGGTGCATCTTGCTAGTTCTGGGTTGAGCCCTATTTTTGCATTCAGAACTGCCTTAATCCTTAATGGCATAGATTTAACAAGGTACTGGAAATATTCCTGAGATTTTGGTTCTTATTGACATTATAGCATCACGCAGTTGCTCCAGATTTATCGGCTGCACATCTATTATGTGAATCTTCCGTTCCGCCCCACATCCCAAGGGTGCTCTATTGGATTGAGGTCTGGTGACTGTGAAGGCCATTTGAGTATAGTAAACTCATTGTCATGCTCAAGAAATCAGTCTGAGATGATTCTCACTTTATGACATGGTGCGTTATCCTGCTGGAAGTGGCATGTGCGAATTGTAGCCTCAGTTTCCTGTTCTAGCCCATCCAAGATTCGTGTTGTGTGTTTAGAGATGATCTTCTGCATTCTTCGGTTGTAACGAGTGGTTATTTGAGTTACTGTTGCCTTTCTACCAACTGGAACCAGTCTGGCCATTCTCCTCTGACCTCTTGAATCAACAAGGCATTTGTGCTCACTGGTAATTTTCTCTTTTTCTGACTATTCTCTTTAAACCCTAGAGATGGTTGTGCGTGAAAATCAGCAGTTTCTGAAATACTCAGACCAGCCCGTCTGACACCAGCAACCATGCCACGTTCGAAGTCACTTAAATCACCTTTCTTCCCCATTCTGAGACACTGCTTGCTGCAGAGCCACTTGGTCTCCAATGAGGGGGAGCTTGAGCTCCAACTCCTCCTCCTGTAAGCTTTTTTAATGCGTACACCCACCCCACCTCTAACCCCAACCCCCAGTGCATCACTTGTAGAAGAAGTGCAAGGAAAGAGGAGCTGGAGCTCAAGCTCGCCCTTGCTGGAGCTCAGCTCTGCCCAAGTGGCTCTACAGTGAGTACCATTTGCCCATTCTGATGCTCGGTTTGAACTGCAGTAGACCATGTTGACCATGTCTACACGCCTAAATGCACTGAGTTGCTGCCTTGTGATTGGCTGATTGGAAATTTGCATCAACAAGCAGTTGGACAGTTGTACCTAATAAAATGGCCGGTTAGTATATATCATAAATAGACAATATTCAGGATAATAAGGAAAGCTCTATGTGGTCTGTTTTTACACAATGTCAGTGTTTATGGGTTTATTAAAACTAGATAAAATGCTAAAAATAATGTTTTCTAAGATATTAATGACTAGTGCATTGAGAAAAACCCCAAAAATACAATAGGCACATCAGTTTTGTCGGATTCTCTTCTTGCCAGAATCTTCTCTATTCTCTGCAAGCTCTAATACTTATGGCTATGTGGTTTTGCAAGCTCATTTAATAAAGGGAATCATGGGGGAATGTGAAAAGGGGACAGCAAGATGGCAGAAGAGGAGGAAATGCTGCTGATGGGAACCTGAGACGGTGCCCTTCCATTCACTCCGGTATCACTGTAACACATCATCCAATTTTCCGAGAGCCAGAGAGGGGAATGGGCCTGCATTTACATAATGCTGCGTCCTCACTATTTTAATTCAGTTCAAGCGCAGCCATGTGTGTGTATGCCACCGCTATTGCTGTTTGCGTGAGTGTGTAGCTGTGTGTTGTTGCAGGGCTCTTCAATCCTAATGCTAGATGAACTCTCAGATAAGTTCAGCATATAGTGCTCTTCAGCTGAAGTGCTGCCTTAGAGAGATGAGCATGTGCTGCCAACATATTTTCCACTGCATTATTAAACAGCCAATACTATGGAACGACTTGATACCATGACATAAATTAGGCCTGATTGAAAGATAAAATAATGATTAATATGGATTATGGATATGGATAGTCATAAACTGTCAAACATTCGTGTGCTTTGACTGTTTTTGTTATCATGAGCTGATATGAGATGCTGACAGTATGATAACCTTAGAAAAAAATATCACGATATCATGATATTGTGCTTACTGCTCTACAATATGTTCTTTTTAAATGTCTGGGTAAAAAACAACTACTTTATGACCTTAATAAAATGTATAAACTAAATAAAATAGTCGCAAAAAACACATACCACCATAGGAATGGTATAACAAAAAAAAAAAACAGCAGTATTAAAACCTTGTTTTTGCAAATCGCTGTAAACCTTGAAGCCGAATATGATCCAATGAATAAATAATTCTAATGATAAGAAAAATTTTCACCTTATAACTAAGAGCAGTGTATGAATTATACATTGACGATCGGGAGGTCAATCAAATCAAATCAAATAAATCAAATTCATTCATTTATTTTCTTTTCGGCTTAGTCCCTTTATAAATCTGGGGTCGCCACAGTGGAATGAACCGCCAACTTATCAAGCATATGTTTTAAGCATATGGCCTTCCAGCTGCAACCCATCTCTGGGAAACATCCATACACTCTCATTCACACTTTAGTTTAACCAGTTCACCTGTATCGCATGTCTTTGGACTGTAGGGGAAACCGGAGCACCCGGAGGAAACCCACACAAACGCGGGAGAACATGCAAACTTCACACAGAAACGCCAACTGACCCAGCCGGGGCTCGAACCAGCAACCATCTTGCAGTGAGGCAACAGCACTACCACCGCTTCGCCATGAATCAGATTTATGAAAGTATTTATATTACATCTAATTCATTAATAAAATGTATACGTTTTCAGTGTTTTGAGGCATACTGTATAGCGGCTATTTTAGAGGTTACTCTAGGTCAAACTATACAAACTCTATTTTTTCTTCTTTTTTTTGGCTACATGCAGATTTTACAAGAAACATGTTTTGTGAATACTTAAGATGTCTATCGGTGCTCTGAAACTGCCAGTTTTAGACTGTTGAATGATATTTTTACTAGCATTGATTGGCGCGATTATGTATAGAAGCCAAAAATAAATAAATAAATAAATAAATACAATTTTTAGAAAAATTATAAGGTCAGAATTCTGATTTATAAAATCAGAATTGCAAGTTATTAAGTCTATTTTCTGAGTTATAAAGGCAGAATTGCAGGTTGTTAAGTCTGAATTCTGAGTTATAATATCGCAATTCTGAGTTATTAAGTCAGAATTCTTAGATGTGAAGGCGGAATTGCAAGTTAATAAGTCTGAATTCTGAGTTATAAAGTCACAATTCTGAGTTATTTTATCAAAATTGCAAGTTATTAAGTCTGAATTTGCGATGCGGTGGTGCAGTAGGTAGTGCTGTTGCCTCACAACAAGAAGGTTGCTGGTTCGAGCCTTAGCTGGGTCAGTTGGCATTTCTGTGTGGAGTTTGCATGTTCTTCGGGTTCCTTCGGGTGCTACGGTTTCCCCCACAGTCCAAAGAAATGTGGTATAGGTGAATTGAGTAGGTTAAATCGTCCGTAATGTATGAGTGTTCATTCATTCCGCTAGGGACTAAGCCGAAAAGAAAAAGTATGATTCGATAAAAAAGTCTAAATTCTGAGTTATAAAGTCAGAATTAGAAGTTATAAAGTTAAAATTCTGAGTAATAACGTCGCATTTTCGAGTTATTCTGACTTTATAACTTGCAATTCTGACTTTCATTCATTCATTTTCTTGTTGGCTTAGTCCCTTTATTAATCTGGGGTCGCCACAGCGGAATGAACCGCCAACTTATCCAGCAAGTTTTTATGCAGAGAATGCCCTTCCAGCCGCAACCCATCACTGGGAAAGAAATTCTGACTTCATAACTTGCAATTCTGACTTAATCATTTTTATTTTATTTATTTTTTCTTATTATTATTTTTTATTCAGTGGTGGAAACGAGCTTCCATAATTGTGCATTCACAATTGTATAAACTGTTGTAGGGGATCAATGTATATTTATATTATACATTTTTAATTATTAATAATTAAAGATATAGATCAGAGAAAGCTATTTCTTACTATTAAGAAGCCACTGAAACTAATCACAGAGCCTGATACAGGTACTTCGAATCATCTTGACCGTCAGTCAATATGTTCACATTCAAAATATATGCTTGTCTGTCTTGTTTTAAAAGGTTTGGTTTAATCATGTGACTGAATTAAACATAGGTAAGCATCTGCTATATTTAGCCATTTTAATTTCTGTCAGCTTCGCGTTTAATTGAAGAATTAATAAACTATTATGGATCAGAGCAATGTTTTGTGAGTAACTGTTACAGTTTGTCGTATGTAGCCGTGTAATAAACAGGATAAAGAACATCAAGGACGGGGTTTACATAGAACAAAGCCCTTCAGACTTATACCACATAAGCCTGTCAGGTTTTATTTCACGATAACAATCTCCTGGATGTGCTTTATATGCTGTATATAAAATATCAAGATACACAATATGTTTTTATTATTATTTTCAAAAATGTGTTTTCTGGGTTATGTTAACACTAAGTCCAAGATTGATGCACATTAAAAATAAATTAGACCTCACAATGTGTCAACCCCCCTTCCTTACATCTTATTTTTATGTCCTTCAGGGGGGATCAAGCGTTAATTAGGGGGTCAACCCCCTTAAACTTCGCACTTGTACATTGAACAACATTCAAATAATAGTAAAGAAGAAAACGAGAAACAGCTAAAGCATCTCTAGTTCAACAAATTCAATAAACTGGGGTCAGTTTGACAGTGAAAACACATACTTTAGCGCCACCTGCTGTCGAAAAAGATACACTACGCGTTTTCAGGCGCCCGTTTGCACATTGCTTCTCAAAACTCACACAATTACTTGTACTAATTATATTTTAGTTAGGCCTATTAAATGCTAACGTTAAAAGACAACAAAAACAATCAGGATTAGCCTATCATTTATCAACAAAGAAAAATGTCATACTCACATATTTCTGTCATGAAGCGATATCAAATGATGCATCTTGGGCTGAAGATCGCTTGTAGGATGTTCTAGTTGTTATTTCCAAGTTTAAAACTTAATTTTCCGAGTTATCTGTAATGTAGCGTAAGCTAACAAAAACAAACCACGTCAGGCACGTCATCATCATGCCTCGCGCGCTTCTCGACACAGAGTTCAAATGCAGAGATTTCGACAGGCCTAACTTACATTAATTATACTCATAGCACACAAGAATAAACTTATTTTTTTTCACGAGGAAAGCAAAAACATTTGACATTTTATTACATTTCATTTTATTCCTCTCTTTAGAGCAGTTAAGTGTCCACAAGAGGGAGGCAACATACAAGCGTCACCAGCTACTGTAACGTTAGCTACATTGAGCTTTTCCTGCAAAGGTATGGGACTTCAAATAATACATATTCTTAAGGGATGTTTAGTACATCAATCAAATACTGATATTTAAGATAGGTATTTATAATTCTAATGCCATCCTGTCATAGAGGAAGCAGTATTCATATGTCTTAATAGCATTTGAGCTTGTGATTTATGTAATACACCATAAAACTGCGCACAAAGACACCTGACTCAAGGTCAAAGTCTTACACACAACATGGTTCTGAAGGACAGTTTAATTTGCCTTTGCTTTTGAAGACAATCGACATCCATCGTTTTAAAAGGTTTGTGAAATTCTCTACAGGTATGTACATGCTTAAAGAAGTATCTAGTTCCTCTAAAGTTTGTATTTTAGTTTGGTCACAATCAAACATTGTAAATTAGACGATAAAATTGAATGCAATGAATACCAGAATATTTTAATAATGTAATGAATTCATCAGAACTCTAGCGGGTTTTTTTTTTCCTTTGTTTTTTTCTAACATAAGAGCTGTATATAATGGTCAGTTTTAGATCCTAATGATTTACATTCCATTAAAGCATTACTTTCACTCACTTTACTGCAATTTATATCAAGCTTCTAGGCTATTTTACCAGAATAGCTTTAAAATAGCTATTTAATGGCTTGACTTAACTTGATTTGTAATGAAATGTGTTGTGTAACTTTTTTCAAAAGGCTGAAAGAAAAGAAGAACAATGACAGGATTACTTCATGCACAAAAACTCAAAGTCAAAGACAGTATGGATGAGCCTCCATGTAAGTGAAAAACAAAATGACTGAATAAATATAGAAATCTAAGCATTTAATTACAGCTTCAAGTCTTTTTGATTATGATGATACAAGCTTGGCACGCCTATTTTTTAACAGTTTCTAAAACCTTATCATGTTTGGATGGAGAGTGCTCAGCCATTTTCAGATCTTTCAAATGATGTTTAAATAGGTTCAAATCTGGGCTCTGGCTAGGCCACTCAAGGACATTCACAAAGCTGTTCTGTAGCAACTCTTTTATCTTGGCTTTGTGCTTAGGGTCACCGTTCAGTTGATAAATGAATGGCTCGGAGGTCCAGAGCATTCTGGAGCAGGCTTTCTCTAGAATGATTCTGTACATTGCAGCAGTAATCTTTTCCTTGTTTCTGACTAGTCTCCCAGTTCCTGCCTCTGAAAAACATTCCCACAACTGATGCTGCTACCACCGTTTTGATGATATCAAAAGAGACTTGAATCTTTATTTTATCAGACCAGAGAATTGAGTTTTTTTGTGGTCTGAGAGTCCTTCAATCACCTTTTGGCAAACTCTAGCCAAACTGTCAAAGAATTTAGCTACTCTAGTTGTTTGTTGGACGGCTGCAGAGATGGTTGTTCTTCTGAAAGGTTCTCCTCTCTCCACAGAGAAAAGCTGAAGATTTTCTTTATGTACCCTTTCCCAAATCTGTACCTTGATACAATACTGTCTCAGTGGTCTATCCACTGTTCCTTGGATTTTGGTGCTTGGTTTGAGCTCAAACAGTGCATCTAGAAGTTATTCATAGCGCTTCACTTTTACCACATTTTGTTTGTTACAGTCTTATTCCAAAATGGATAAAAAATCATTTATTTCCTCAACATTCTACACATAATACCCCATAATGTCAATGTAAAAAAAATCACATTGCAAATTTATTAAAAATAAAAAAAGCTGAAAAATCACATGTACATAAGTATTCACAACCTTTGCGTAATACTTTATTGATGCATCTTTGCTAGTAATTAAATGTTTTGCCCATTTGGCTTCCGTGTGGCCACTCTATCATATAGGCCTGATTGGTGGATTGCTGCACAGATGGTTGTCCTTCTGTAAGGTTCTTCTCTCTCTAAAGAAGAATGCTGGAGCTCAGACATGGTGACCATCAGGTTATTGATCACCTCCCTGACTAAGGCCCTTCTCCCCAATCCCTCAGCTTAGATAGCTGTCCAGCTCTAGGAAGAGTCCTGGCAGTTCCAAACATCTTCTATTCACAGTATGGATGATGGAGGCCAATGTGCTTAGTGGAACTTTCAGAGCAGCTTACATTTTTCTGTAACCTTCCCCAGCCTTGTGTTCAGAGGTCCACAGACAATTCCTTTGTTTTCATGCTTGGTTTTTGCTTTGACATGCACTGTCAACCCTGGGACCTTATATAGACAGGTTTATGTCCTATCAAATCATGTCCAAACATCTGAATTTACCACAGGAAAAAATCTTATTAAGCTGCTGAAGCATCTCAAGAATGATCCGTGGAAACAGAATGTACCTGAGCTCAATTTCAATGTACCTGAGCTTCACGGCAAAGGCTGTGAATGCTGATCTACATGTGATTTTTTTAAAATTTTTTTTTAGTTATTTTTTTTTATAAATTTGCAACAGTTTAAAAAAAAAATCTTTTTTTCACATTGTCATTATGGGGTATTGTGTGTAAAATTTTGAGGAAAAAAAAATCTTTAATCAATTTTGGAATCAGACTGTAACATAAAAATTGTGGGAAAAGTGAAGTGCTATGAATACTTTATGGATGCACTGAATATGTACTGTTAACTGTGGGCTCTTACATAGACAGATGTGTACTTTCTCACGTTATATTTAGTCAAATGAATTTACCACAGGTGGAGTCCAAATTGTGAAACATCTCAAGTATGATCATTGGAGACAGGAGCACCTGAGGTCAATTTTGAAGGTCTAGGCCAGAGATGGCCAACCCTGTTCCTGGAGAGCCACCTTCCTGTAGATTTCAGTTGCAACCCATATCAAACAAACCTGAACCAATTAATTAGGACCTGAACACATCACATGATAATTACAGGCAGGTGTGTTTGATATGGGTTGCAACTGAAATCTGCTGGAAGGTGGCTCTCCAGGAACAGGGTTGGCCACCCCTGGTCTAGGCAAAGGCTGTGAATATTTATGTACTTGATATTTTTCAAAAATTTGCAAAGAATTAAAACAAACATCTTTAACATTCTTATTTGGGAGTATTGTTTATAGAATTTGGAGAAAATAGAGATGACAAAATGTGTAAAAAGTGAATTTGTGTGAATTTTTTTGATTCTGTGTGTCTAAATCTCTGTTTTTATTGTTTCTCTCCAGCTCTGTCATCCTCTAGGGGTCATTTGTTTGAGGAGCTTCAGTGTTCAGTGTGTCTGGATGTGTTCACTGATCCAGTCAGCACTCCATGTGGACACCACTTCTGTAAGAGCTGCCTGAACAAGAGCTGGGAGAACAGTCAGGTCTGCAGATGTCCATTGTGCAGAGAAAGATTCAGTGACAAACCCAGTTTTAAGATCAACACTGGACTTGGAGAGTTTGCTCAACGCTTTAAGCAAAGGTTAAGCCTGCGAATATCTGAGGTCCTCTGTGACATCTGTGATGGGAGAAAGATGAAAGCCTTGAAGTCCTGTCTGGTGTGTCAGACTTCTTACTGTGAAACTCACCTGGAGCCTCATCGAAGAGTCCCGAACTTCATGAAACACAAACTGATGGAGCCTGTGATAAATATAAAACACTATATATGCCAGAAACACGAGAGACCTCTGGAGCTGTTCTGTAGAGATGATCAGATGTGTGTTTGTGTGTTTTGCACTGATGGAGACCACAAGACTCACAACACTGTTCCTATACAAGAGGAGATCAAAGTGAAGAAGGTATGAGTTACTAGCAGCTTACTTCAGTAACAAGATGTTTTGGCAGATAATGGAAAAATTCATGCAGAGAATTAAAATACCGGTGTATTTCGGTCTGTCTATAGATTCAGATGATGAAGACTCAGAGAGACATGCAGCAGATGATTGATGAAAGAACCAAGAAGATTCAAGACATCAAACACTCAGCAGACCTCAGAAAGGTAAGTTAAAATGTTTAACATTTGATGGATAATGTTTAAATTTTTCTTCTTTAAACTAAAATATTTTTCAGGAAAGCACAGCAAGAGAGAAAACGTCCACTGTTGAGCTCTTCAGTGATCTGCAGCGCTCCATTGAGAGATGTCAGGCCGAGCTGCTAGAGATGATGGAGGAGAAGCAGAAAGCAGCAGAGGAACAGGATGAAGAGCTGATTCAAGAGCTGCAGCAGGAAATCAATGAGCTGAAGATGAGAAACTCTGATTTGGATCATCTCTCACACACTGAGGATCACCTCCAGCTCCTGGAGGTCAGTGTCTCTCTGTCTGCTCACATCACAGGACAACACTCACACTCCTCCAGCTGAATGATTTCTTCTCTCTCCTGCTGTAGATTTACCCATCCATATGCAGCCCACCAAACATTAAGAACTGGCCTGAAACCAGTATGAGCACTGATGTGAGCTTGGAGACTCTGAGGAGAGCTCTGACTCAACTGCAGGAAACTCTGAATGAGAAAGTCAGCAAAACTGGTAGGTCACTATCATATACAGAACCCACATAATTTGACAAGTAATTGTTAAAGTTAGAGATTATATAATATATACATATGATGCACATATATCAAGCTTGTTCACAAAAATCCTAAAATCATATTATTGTGTTTTATGATTGACTTACCATTACAGTGTTGAGGAGGATGCAGCAGTATGCAGGTACAATGTCTGATTTTCACTTTGCTCATACTGTAAACAATACATGAACAGTAGTACTTTACATTTAACCCTCTATGGCGTGAATTTTTGTTTCAGGAGGAAATAAATATTTCTTACTAATTTTTGGGTGCTGGGGGGTCCCTTATAATAAATCAACGATAAATTGTGCTCCCCCTAGTCTCCCCATCAGATTTTGGTTTGTTGCCTCAGGGCAACAACGTGCAGTTTGGGCAGTAAAACACTAAGGTTTCCTGTATATTATTGTATGTGAAATCAGGTACAAACAAGCCATTTATACATTAGAAAGAAATTAATTTAACATAATATCAATAAGTAATATTTCATCAATAACTAGCCATAAATTATGTATTGTATGTTCCTGTGGGTTACCATTTGAATGTACTTATTCACCAATCTTTATTACTCACTCAGAAAGCATTTGTTGGTACATGTGAAGCAAAGGTGGGTGCCACATTTTTCTCACCTGGCTTTAGGTTAAGGGTGCCCAAACTTGGTCCTTCCGGGCCGGTGTCCTGCAGAGTATTGCTCTAACCCCAATAACACACCTGAACGAGCTACTCAAGCTCAAACTAGCATACTAGAAATGTATTGGCAGGTTATCAACTACATTTGGTTGGGCACCGACCCTCTAAGACAGAGTTTGGGCACCTTCCTTTAGATCAGCGGTGTCCAAACTCTGTCCTGGAGGGCCAGTGTCCTGCAGATTTTAGCTCCAACTTGCCTCAACACACCTACAAGGATGTTTCTAGAAAGCCTAGTAAGAGCTTGATTAGCTAGCCCAGGTGTGTCTGATTGGGGTTGGAACTAAACTTGGCTGGACACCAGCCCTCCAGGACCGAACTTGGACATGCCTGCTTTAGATAAACCTTTGCATCCAGGCTCTCTGTATCTCCCTTATTGTGTATCCATGATCATCAAGTAGGCTGAATCCAACCCTGCTTCAACACAATTATCTGTAGGTTTCAAACAAGCCTGAAGAACTCAATTACTGTAGTTTAATCAGGTTTTTTAATCCGGGTTAAAGAAAAACTGTGCTGAACTGTGGCTTTTTACAAGTTTAATTAGCATCTTTGAATGGAAACAGCTATTGTGACTCTTTAAGCTCGCTGTCAGAAGGAATGAGCCTCACTGCTCAATTTTGTTTTTACCTCCATAAAATGTTTCAACATCCATTTCCTGTAAGTAATAGTTGACAGTAAAACACAAAATCTATATTATGCTTATAACTACATTTCTGGACATTTCCATCCTGTTATGATAACCAGCGATCGCTCTCCGGAGATCGCTGGTTTCCACTATACCAGGACTACACTTTCGCATATCCCAGCACTACATTTTCATACATGCACTTCTTCCAGACACGCACGCCTGTTCATTCATCTAGCCTGATTACAATCACCAGCTGAACCTTGTCACAGACTGATAGCATATCATACAAGTCCCTCATGCACCCTTCCAGTTGGCCGAGTCTTGTTTTCCCTAGTGGGACATTACAACGCGTTTCCATGTCTTGTTTCTCCGTGTTAGACCGTAGCCTAGTATCCTTGCTATCCTGTTTGGCCGCCTGCCTTACGACCTATTGCCTGTACTTTGATTACGATTCTGGACTGTCCACATATACCCGTTTGCACCTGTATGACCACTGCTTGCCTGACGCTGAATAAACCAGCATATTGGATCTTACCTTATTGTATCTGTCACTCCCTCCCCGGTCGTTACACATCCATAGGTTGTTATTGTTTTACAAAAGTGGTCTAACTGCACAATGTTGTCCTAAGGAAACAAATGAAAAACTACCATTTTAGTATATAGATAATAATAAAAAGTGTATTTTTTTCAATCAAACATGCTTCTTTACATATCCATGCATATCACACATTTTAACATAAAGATAATTAAATTTAAACATGCTAAAAAGTGAAATCTATCATACATTCTGCTAGCAGTGTGCCCAACCATGTTATGGTCTCAAAAATGGATCTTTTGCCTCCAATGGACAGGTAAAACCTACACCCACCTCAAATTTCATTGGTCACAAACTTATTATCAGAGTTTTTTTGTTTTGTTTTTTTTGTGAGTTGTTCGTGGGTCAAAAATCTGGTTTGTTGCCTGAGGGCAAAACCATGCCATAGAGGGTTAACTTATCAAATGTATTAGGATATTTGCATTATGAAGATATGATTCATATTCTATGATCTCCTTTTCAGTGGATGTGACTCTGGATCCCGATACAGCTCATCAAAAACTGATTCTCTCTGATGACGGGAAGCAAGTGAGCACTGGGGACACTAAACAAAAGGTCCCAAACAACCTAGAAAGGTTTGATAAGTGTATCTGTGTTCTGGGAAAAGAGGGCTTCCTGACAGGGAGATTTTATTTTGAGGTTCAGATGAAGGGAAAGACGGAGTGGACTTTAGGAGTGGCCAGAGAATCGATTAACAGGAAGGGGAAAATCACAGTGGGTCCTCAGGATGGATACTGGGCTGTGGGTCTGAGGAATGAGAATGAATATTGGGCTTATGCTGCTCCAGCTGTCCGTCTTTCTGTAAGAGAGAAACCACAGAAGGTCGGTGTGTTTGTGGATTATGAAGACGGTCTGGTCTCATTCTATGATGTGGAGTCCAGATCTCACATCTACTCTTTCACCGGTCAGTCTTTCATCAATAGACTTTACCCATATTTTTGCCCCTTTCCTAATGATATCTGTAAAAATTCAGCATCAATAAATATCTCACCTGTTAACTGCAGTGGATGATTAAATAGACCTTAAATGAAATGCACAATGAAAACAAAGCATTGCTAGACTTATTTATCAGAAATTAATATTTCCTGAATTAATTTTCACATCTAATTTGCTTATTAGACACAGGAGACTACTACTTTTATATTTTTAAATCTACTTATTAAATTCTACATAACATAAAATGGGAACATTTGCAGTTTGACAGTGTCCTGTACATTATTGCAGACTTACTGAATCATTAGGAATAATCCAGTACGCAAAATATTCACACATGACTGAAATAATAAAATCCTGGGTCTTTCCTTACAATTTTTAGTGAATTATGCAAACTGTACAATGCTTTGATTCCAACTCAAGTGAACAACAGTGGGGATATTACTATTACAGGGGCAAATTATTGATTAATAAAAACTTTTTTTCTCGTTCAATAACCCAGTTAAACTCTGCAGGACATAGGCCCTCCAGGACAGAGTTTCCCCACCCCTGCAATAACCTGTATTGCATGTTGTATTTGCAACATGGATGCTTGTGTATTTAATGTGTAACTATAGGCTGCCATTAAGTCTAAACTGTAGACTTCTAAGTTGGTGAGATTGTGTATAATGTGTATGTGTGTTTGTGGTATACAGTAAGCTTACAAAACAATTCAATAACATTACAGAATACAAAACAGTGGAATAAATGTGAGTATTACTTTAGTTTGAGGTTTTGTACACAATATGGAGACGATTCAAGCTTTACTAGCTATTGTGCTGTTGTACTGAGCTTGCTTCAAAGAGTTAGGACTCCAACAATCCATGATTATAATTGATTTTATAACAATAACAACAACAAAAAACAGTGAACTTTGAGTTTGTGTATTACAATATCATGTTGTTCTGAAAACAGTAAGAATTCATATTTATAATGATATTAAATATGCTTTAATTTAATCTCCTTAAAACAAAGCCTAAATACACCTGATACAAGGTCAAAGTCTGATGTGTTTCAGACAAAATGGTTCTCAGTAGACTTTAATGTGTTTAATGCTTTTAAAAACAACCAAATAATAAAATACCAATATGTGCTGAGGCTTTTTAAAGATGTGATATTCATTTCTAGGTAAGTTACCGTATTTTACTTGCAGTAATGTGTATGTAAATATGGGTTCATGGACCGTTTAGAACATGTTCGGGCTGTATTTGTTTTGTGTGTAAGTCTAGGAAGTTAAATGAGTTACAGGAAGTTACAATGCTCCTGTACAGGAGGAGATTAAAGACAAGGAAAGATATTTATTTTTATATTCTTGGTTTAAATACTCCAACTACACCACATACATCAGTCTACAATTAAATATTTTTCAGTCCATGTATAAATTACGTAAGTGGAGCATTTAAAGACATATTCATCTGAAAGGAATATATACAGTGCTGTATGCAGCTGCTGTTTGTCGAATAATGAGGACATATACTATACCATCTGTTTTATAATTATACAATATCTGAAATCTTACATCAAATAAAATGTATGTTTCCACATTAAAGAATGTCTTATTGAATAATTATTTAATACCAAGATATTTTATAGCCATATGTAGCCTGCAACTATCAGTGTAAGAAAACACTGCCATAGTCACTTTCATCATGCTTTGGATAAAACTCCATGCAAATAAATGTATCATTAAATATTTATTGGATTCCTGTAACTGAACTTGATTTTAAACATCTTCTGAATTATTATTTTTATTTAATTTTTTAAAATATTAATGCTCAAATGATACTGAGCATGCATTTACCTTTTTATCTTTGTACAAAATGGAGACAATATCTTCAATATAAAAAATATAAATCTAGAAAAATTCTGTTTTAGAGTCTCTAATTAATTCATTGTGGTGAGTCATTTATGATTCACAAGAGGCTTCTAGAACGAGTATTTTAATTATAATATCTTTCTGGAATTTGTGTATTAAAAATGTTCATTCTTTATACTGGCATTACAGTTGTAATAAATGTGTGCATATAAAAATCAAGGAGGAATTGTGTGACTCAGAACACATGGCAATTACAGTTTGTCCTGACCAGAAAGGGGCTGCTTAATGTCACAGATCATGTTGTACCATTAGGACTTGTTTAACAATCGTAAACAGTTCCATGATTCACAGCTTTAAAAAATGCCCAAAAAATGTTCAGTTTTCAAAATTTAGGCTACTGTAAGTGGGACTGATTGTGTCCAGTATTGGCCAACGGGTCAACAGTCTCCTCTACTGGTGAAAAAGAGGAATCACATATTGAACGGTTTTACCCTGTTTCTGCCGTTTGCCTGTTGAACCAGTTTGCCATTTTAGTTATCCATCATATAAAGAGTATTTCCTAATCACTACATTGGGCTACAGTCTATGCCAGAGGTGCCAAACGTGGTCCTAGGGGGACCTGAAAAGTTTAAATCAACTTCCATTTTTAAAACACCTAATTCAGTTCTTATTCATACGTACATATATAAGAAAGATGAAGCTAAAATCAGGACGTTGGAACTTCAGGGCCAAGGGATGTCAATTTCTATTAAACGTTATTATATATATATATATATATATATATATATATATATATATATATATATATATATATATATATATATATATATATTAGCCTATATATATATATATATATATATATATATATATATATATATATATATATATATATATATAACAATTCAATTCATCTTTAATTGAATAGTGCTTTTACAAAGTATATTATGTTAAAGCAGGTTCACATAGAAGATTATAGTAAATTGAAAGTGTAGTGTAGTTTAATTTCAAGTTCAGTTTAATCAGTTCAGTGTGTTTTAATATTTACTGCTGAGAGTCCAAACAATGAACAGTAATTCATCCAAATAACACTTAAAACCGCTTTATTTCGTTAATATTTGTTCATCAACCATTGCTTTCATGTCACTTGCTATCATTCTCACTCATTTACGAGGCGTTTGCGGTGTCCTGTTACCATAGTTACAGTATGATGTGTAGAACGTCATTTAGAACGCGTTCCAGTGGAATACTTTTGGCTGTGCAGCTCAGAGAATCTTTTGTTGGTTTGTAATAGTTGCGGTCGATATTTCAGTTTCAACAAACAGCGAATTTTCATCAAAAATGTCTTGCTTTCTGTTTAGAAGAAAGAAAACTACGAAGGAAACACCTGAGGGTGAGTAAATAATGAGTGGAGAGCGGGAATGAAAGTACTGTTTATCATAAAAACTTATTTTTAGGTAATGTTTAAGACAGAAGTATTTTTGCTGTTGTTACAATTAGTGTAACTTACTAACTCATGTGCGGCCTATCAATGTAAGGTGATATTTTGAACCAGTGTAGAACAACTTCAAAATAACTAACACCTTATTAATTTTAAGTTTTTTAAGTAATTTTCTTATTTTAATTTTTTTAATTTTAAGTAATTTTAAGGTTCTCTCCAGGGACAGCATGCCAAACCTGCTATTATTATCAAGCAATATCTAAGTGTGAACTCTTGAATTTCTCATTTAGGTCTGGAGGAGGAGAGAAAGAAGGAGAGGGAGGAGGAGAAGAAAAAGGAGGAGAAAAAGAAAGAGAAGGAGGAGAAGGAAAAGAAAAAGAAGGAGGAGAGGAAAAAGAAAAGAAGCCGGATTGCTTCCTTCTTCAAATCAATGTTCTGCCTCTCTCTGGGTAATTCAACAGAAACATGCTATGATGATGAAAACTCATATTTACTTCTAGATACATTTTAGACTGTAATGCTTTAAATAAACTGTACTTTATTACCTGGTCTTAGAGTTTAATGTCTGCATGAAAATGACTGTGGACAATGTGTAAACTGCAATCATTTCTCTTTTAACAGATGTGGAGGAGAGTATAATGGTGGTGGAGGAGGACAAAAATCAGGGAGAAAACTTGGAGGAGGAGCAAAAAACACTCCCCATGTCAACAGAACAAAGTTCTGATGGTAAATCAACATATATACGTCTATATATATATCAATTTGTCACTAATGTTATAATAAAATTGTTATTCTAAATTGTTATTTTCTCCTCATCTGGAATTTAACATCCTCTGAATGTGTAAACTGCAATCATTTCTATTTTAACAGATAACGAAGAGGAGATCATGAAGGAGGAAGAGGAGAACTTGAAAGAAGAGGAGGAAAGAAAGATGAAGGAAAAAACTCTGAAAGAGAAAGAGACAATAAAAGAGGAGGAGGAGGAAATAAAGAGAATTAAGGTGGAGGAGAAGATGGTGCAGACAGAGGAAGAGGAGATGGAGGAGGTGAAAATCAAGAAGAGAAGGAGGAGGAGGATAATGAAAGAGGAGATAATACAGGAGGAGGAGAATATAATTGAGGAAGAGGAGGAGGAGGAGATGAGTGAGGAGGAGGACAAGAAAATTCAGGAAGAGAAGTGGAGGAACAAGAGACGGAGGAGGGGGAGAAGTCATGGAAAGAAACAGAAGGAGACGATAAAGGAGGGGAAGAAGAAAAAAGTTGTGAAAAAGAGGTCAAAGAAGGAAAGACAGAGGAGGAGATGGAAAAGTAAGAGAATGAATTTAGAGTGGATGAACAAAGAGGACGAGAAGATCAAGAAGGACTGGGAGGAGATATTGAAGGAGGAAGAGGAGTATGTTGGGTGTTATGTGAAGTCAGCATTACATGCTAAAGCACAGACTGTTTTGTTGCAGTGTGGGGGTGACGGACTGTATAAAGTGTTATAAAGGGCTGGGGGCTGACTTTCCTTGTTTTTGTTCAATGTTAAATAAACTGAATGCAAAACTCAAATACTGTCCTTGTCATTTTTTCACATGTTTTATTTTCACGCTTTCTCTCCTATTTATTCTGATAGAGGTGAAATAGTAATATGTGTTTGTTTAATGTTCAGCCACTTGAATAAAAAATGACAATCAACATCCTCATATTGTATTTAATTGAGGTTTAAATATTCAATTTTAGTGACATTTTATGCAGGAATTTGTGTGCTGCACTTGCTGCTGCTTTTTGACTCTTTGTATTTGATTATCTTTTTTATATACACGATTATGCCATCAAACTGTTGTGTTAACGTAATATCACATGAGTAATGTGATGTGGCTGTATATCGTCACTGGTGGGACACTAAGGCACAACACACGCCTCCCAGCAGTGCTGATATACAGCCACATCGCACTGCTATTTGTGTGATGTGGCTCATATATATATATAATTATAATATATATAATATAATTTCTCAATTTTATAAATAATAAATAGACATGATTTGATTTAAATTATCAAAAAGAAAAATGTAATTAAAAACCTCCTGCTATGCAACATGTTTCACAAAATTAAATAAAAAAAAAATACATCAATATTTATTGACTTGCAGTATTTTATCTCTACACATCTAGTTTCAGTGCTCAAAGTGTCAGATATTCAACTTGAAATGTCTCAGAATGGTTAAACCGGTCCTGTTTAAAACTGAATTAAACAAATCAGTTGCAATGTTCTTTTCTAAAACAAACATAACAAATAATCTAACAGACGTCTATGTGGCACAAAATACAAATTGTATCTGAATTTATATATCTTGGGGTTGAAATTGACTCAAAATTAACTTTTAAATCACAAATTAAAAAGATATGTAACTGTGTTAAATTTAATATCTCTAATTTCCGGTTCAAAAGGTCACATTTATCACTGCAGGCAGCAAAAATATTCATACATTCAATGATTTTTTTCCACATATAACCTACTGTCTAAGAAGCTGTTCATAGGCAAACAAAACAACACTAAAACCCACAGAGTCACTTTACAAACGGACAATTAAAATACTGGATAAAAAGCCTCTAAGACGTCATCATTGTAACATTTTACAAAAACATAAATTGTTAAGCTGGGAAAATATCATTAAGTATTCAAACATTTGTCTGATGTATAAAATCATTCATGGTCTGTCATCCCCACCTCTCAGTCAGTTTGTAAACATCAGGAACACCACACACAGAGCAACACGAGGGGCAGCCAGTATTGACTGTATTGTCCCACTCCGGAAAAATACCTTTGGTCAGGGTGCCTTTTCAGTTACAGCTGCACAGGAGGGGAATTCTGTCCCTGGCAGCATCACAGATTTAACCCCCTTTAATATGTTCAAAAAACATTTCAAAATCTGGTTAATAGAGAATCAGACCTGTCATCATTCTGATTAGATTGAAACTAGCATGTTTCCATTTGTGCCTACCATCTTAATGATTTGTTGTTTAAATGTGTTTCAACTATTTTTACTGTATCCCTATTACAAAATGTCTGTGTTTTAGTTTAATTTGTAATTATATAATTTTTTTATTAACATCTACATAACTATGTATATTTTAGTTCTTCTTAGCTATGTTTGATTGATTGTATAATTCTTGCAGGGCGACGTAGTGGCGCAGTAGGTAGTGCTGTCGCCTCACAGCAAAAAGGTCGCTGGGTCGTTGGTTCGATCCTTGGCTCAGTTGGTGTTTCTGTGTGGAGTTTGCATGTTCTTCCTGCGTTTGCGTGGGTTTCCTCCTGGTGCTCCGTTTTCCCCCACAGTCCAAAGACATGCAGTACAGGTGAATTGGGTAGGCAAAATTGTCCATAGTGTATGAGTGTGTGTGTGAATGTGGGTGTGGATGTTTCCCAGAGATGGGTTGCGGCTGGAAGGGCATCCGCTGCGTAAAAGAATGTGCTGGATAAGTTGGTGGTTATTCCACTGTGGCGACCCCGGGTTAATAAAGCGACTAAGCCGACAAGAAAATGAATGAATGAATGATTCTTGCATCGTTTTTTAGGTTGTTCAGAGAAAACAGATGAAAAATATCAAGTACATAAATATTCACAGCCTTTGCCTAGACCAGGGGTGGCCAACCCTGTTCCTGGAGAGCCACCTTCCAGCAGATTTCAGTTGCAACCCATATCAAACACACCTGCCTGTAATTATCATGTGATGTGTTCAGGTCCTAATTAATTGGTTCAGGTGTGTTTGATATGGGTTGCAACTGAAATCTACAGGAAAGTGGCTCTCCAGGAACAGGGTTGGCCATCTCTGGCCTAGACCTTCAAAATTGACCTCAGGTGCTCCTGTCTCCAATGATCATACTTATATATATTATATATATATAATTATATATATATTCTGGCTAATTCTGGTGAATTTGCAAAAATGCTAATTAAATGTACACTGTCTCTGACAAATAAACAAACATTTCTGGGGATTGCAAATTATGTAGCCAGAGCTACATATGGCTACATTTTGTGTTTAAAATGAATGCTTCGGGGCGATATGACGTCATTACTATTCTTGCACACCAGCTGACCACTTACCTCCATACGGATGGCTTCCCTGCTAAAACCAGTTCATCCAGTGGCTTGCCATGTCAGTGGACTTGAGATGAAAAGAGGAGTTGACCACGATGACGGGGTTCAAGTTCGGTGAAGAACAGTTCCAGAAAGTGTGTAAGACAAAAACAGAATCCAAAAAAGTTAAAATAAACAAGTAAATAACAGGGTGAGAATGTGGTAAAATCTAAAAACGTGCACTGTAAAACACAACGTATAGAATCTTCCTAATAAAATTGAGGTAACAGTTTGCACTCACTTCTTTAGGGTAGATTCTATCACAAATATTTGGGTAAATAGTATCTAAATGTAATAGTGGTAACATACCAGAAGAAATTAGGTAAGACCTAACTAATAATTCTAATTAGTAATTACTTCTAAACTTGAGTAACATTTACTCTACTTTTAGCAGCAACAGTTCCTCACTACCATAATACTAATAATAAATTAATTAGCCAATACAAATGATTACATAATGCTTATTTTGTAGAGGGTAAGTTTAGTAAAATTGTCAAGACACAGGAAATACTATTAATTGCATTTTTATTGAACAAATAATATAAAAACATTTTGAATAATTAATATAGAGATACATTTCAAGCAAAATACAGTGTTACAATGCATTACAGTGTTACATAAATCTTACATAATCACAGAAAAATAAAGAAAAGTCTAATAATGCCAAAACATGCATAATTTAAACAATTTAAACCTAACAACACAAACAATTTAAACAATTATGACAACACTCATCTGCTGGGTCCTTCTCTGCTGTGGGGCTGTGAATCACCAACAACCTCATGATTTCATTTGTGTGGCCTTCAAGTTCGACCTCCTGTTGAAAATAAAATAAAATATAATACATTTTTAATGTCAATTCAAGGAAACCAGCATAAAGTTTGAATAGTTGTTTTTATAGGGTCACACTTTACAATAAGGTCCATTAGTTAATGTTAATTATTGCATTTACTAACATGAACAAACAGTGAACAATACATTTACCACTGTATTAGTTCATGTTAGTTAACGTTAGTTAATGGAAATACAGTTGTTCATTGTTAGTTCATGTTAACTCATGGTGCATTAACTAATGTTGACAAGCATGGACTTGGATGTTAATAATGCATTAGCAAATGTTCAATTATGATTAATAAATGCTGTACAAGTGTTGTTCATGATTAGTTAATGTTAGTAAATGCATTAACTAATGAACCTTATTGTAAATTGTTACCTTTTATAGTTAATGTCAACTGTTTGAACACAAACAAGATTTCTGTTAATCAGCACTTCAATACAAAAACAGGAAACTAATTAAAATCAAACCAAAATTCTTCAAAGGTAAAATATAAATCAATGTAAAGTTAAAGGTAAAACAAATGAATGACAACTTAAGATATTTTTAATGATAAATGACAGATTTCTGTCCCTCCACTGAAGTCTATTCATCCAAAACTCTGACATAAACTTCATAAAGACATTTTACAATAAATTCATTTGAAGTGTTACATATAAATACTCAGCAGAAAATGTGATGAAGATTTAACATACACTCAAAAAACTTTTGCTGCTTGTTCAAACTATCTATTTAAAATGAGCTATAACAACAAAATCCTTGTGCGTTTTTGGAAACAACTTAATTATTTTATGTTTAGTCCACTTAAATTAACTTAATTTCATCATGTTGTCCCAACACAAATCGATTATGTGGAACCCAGAATTTTAAAAATAAATGCTGGGTTAAACACAATCGATTTTGTGTTGGGACAACATGATGAAATTAAGTTAATTTATTCATTTTTAACAAATTTAAGTGGATTGAACAAAACAATTAAGTTGTCCCCGAAAACGCACAAGAATTGTGTTGTTTCAGCTCATTTTAAATTAGTAGTTTGAACAAACAGCATCATTTTTAAATGTATTCTTTTGTTATCATGTAAACAATGATCAGCACCAGTAGGGTTCATTCTCGTCTCAGCTGCTTTAAAAAAGGTGTGTTCTTTGAGCAAGTATGTTTGTGCTTCTTTTTGTTCAGCATCAAAAGGTTTGCATGAACAGATTTTCACTTGAAGGACGAATAGGTCTTACAATAAAAACAAGTATGCTACCTAAATACTCTGACTATTTACAAAAAATTAGGTAAAATTAGGTAATTTTTCTTTTATTATTTCAGCTAATTGGATTGTATTACATATATTGTATTTAACATATATATATATATATAAACATATATATTATATATATAATATATATAAGTATGATCATTGGAGACAGGAGCACCTGAGGTCAATTTTGAAGGTCTAGGCCAGAGATGGCCAACCCTGTTCCTGGAGAGCCACTTTCCTGTAGATTTCAGTTGCAACCCATATCAAACACACCTGAACCAATTAATTAGGACCTGAACACCACATGATAATTACAGGCAGGTGTGTTTGATATGGGTTGCAACTGAAATCTGCTGGAAGGTGGCTCTCCAGGAACAGGGTTGGCCACCCCTGGTCTAGGCAAAGGCTGTGAATATTTATGTACTTGATATTTTTCAATAATTTGCAAAGATTTAAAACAAACATCTTTAACATTCTTATTTGGGAGTATTGTTTATAGAATTTGGAGAAAATAGAGATGACAAAATGTGTAAAAAGTGAATTTGTGTGAATTTTTTTGATTCTGTGTGTCTAAATCTCTGATTTCATTGTTTCTCTCCAGCTCTGTCATCCTCTAGGGGTCATCTGTTTACACAGCAAAATATGGGGACCCAAAACAACTCTATGGGTGTTAATTTCAACACTTTGAAAGTGTCTCATGGGGTCCACTCAAAACAGAGTTAAATCAACACTTTCAAAAGGGTTGGCACATTGACACCGAAGTAAGGGTTAATTTTAACTCTGGGCAGAGTTAAAAATGTAACTATATTTAACACCGCCTGGTAGTAATTTTTTTACTACAATATATTGTTATTTTATTCAACTCTCTTGAGTGTAAATATGGTAAAAAGGTAAAATAGACTGTAAATTACAAAAGAAAAAATATTTTATTTGAAAACATTCACCACTTCAACAATTCATTCAGTTTTTAAAATGCAACAATGTCAAATATGCTTTAAATGTTTTATTAGTACAGACAGTATCAACAAAATATGTATGACCAGTGCTCAAAAAGGCTGTTTCAGTCCTTTGGTCCAAACTTGATGTGTTATCAGAGCAATTTGAAAGTTCAATATAGCGTCACTCATAGTTTTCTCTGAACTCATAGTTTTCTTCTGAACTCATAGTTTTCTTGTAAAATTACATTTTAAACAACTTGGTGTGCAAATCTTTCACTTCGGGTGTTTCCTTGGTCCTCCATATCAAACACAGCAGTTTAAATGAAGGTATAAATGCTGGAAACTTGTGTGAAAACAAACTGGAGCTAGGAAATCTCATCAAGCATGTCCTGTGAATGAAGTGCTACCCAGCCACAGGATGACCTTTTTATCCATGACGATGTAGCAGCTGCTGATCGCTCGTCTGGTGGTTCCTGATGCACGGATATAGGGTGATGCTCATCTAAGAACTCTTCAAGACTCCAGCATGGCTAAGAAAAATGTTTGAAAACAAATTGCAATCAAATTCTATGATATATTTAAAAGAACATTTAAAGTAAATAAAACATTCAAGAAATCTAAACTCACCTTTTGAAAATCTTCATGATGATCCACAACTTGACTCTCCCAGCTGTTTGAGGTGACAGGATATGGAAAAGTAGAAAAAACACATACATCACTGTTGGATCTCCAAAAACAATTAGGTTAACCACTATGACTAGAACTGGAAAAACAGGCAGCTGTCTGTCCAGAATCCTGAATTTAACACAACACTTGGAGCAAAATTTAGAGGAGCTTAAAATCTTTTATATCATTTAGTGATGCTGACTTCCCCAAAATATTGGCCACAGTGTAAAAAAATATTCATAAACTTCATAAACAACAGTTTTCTGTAAGCGTGTGCGTGCGTGCGTGTGTGCGCGTGTGCATGTTTCTTTACCAGATTCAACTTGTTAGGCCCTTTCAGGTCCAGTATTGACGCCACCTTTCCTGGAGTCTAGCAGATGTTTCAGGTCCAAATATAATCTAAAATATTAGGATAAGCAGAAGAGGAAAAGTGCAAAGTAAAGAGCAAAACATTATTTAAGTAACAGTTCACCCACAATACAAAACTTATCGCCTTCATGTCATTTGTTATTCTCTAATGCTCTAATACCCTCTCAGCTTATGTGAAACAAATACAGAACTTTATCAAACATACCTTCATTATTATTATTACCACATATGACCAAGAAGGTGTGCTTGGTCATTTCACCAACTCTGGAAATACACCATCCATCTCTAATTAGCCACCGTCACAGGGTCTTGTGTTATTGTATAGAGAACTGTGGCTGTTAAAAAAACAACAAAAAATTAGTATCTAACACATATGCATAACCTTCAGATAAAAAGGAGAGATGAACATCACAAAGTATGCCTCACACTTTTTCAGATATCTTTTGATTCAGATGTTGATTATTGATAACAAATCTACAAATGAAACCTGTATCATCATTAGGCTGCTCAAATATGAATCAGTTGATTCATTTTACAGACAGGTGGCTGTTTACAACGCACTAAATTGTCTTTAATAAAAAGAAAATGTTGTGTACAGTGCATGCTAAGTTTAGCCTATAGTTTTAAGCACAATATCATGCGGGAGAAAAAGCTTGACTAAGATGTTCCTGACTACATAAATAGCCTAACTTACTAACGTCAGACATCCCGAGTTGGGAAAAGTCATTTTCGGGGGATACAGAGTTGATTTGCGGGAGGTAGCGGGAGAGATGAGTACCTGAAGAGCAATAGGATGAGTTGCGCGCGACGTACCTGAAGAGCGGTGGGGGTGACTTGCGCGCGACGTACCTGAAGAGCGGTGGGGGTGACTTGCGCGCGACGTACCTGAAGAGCGGTGGGGGTGACTTGCGCGCGACGTACCTGAAGAGCTGGGAGGGATGCGGTGGAGAGGGGTGTGCAAAGTGTTTAATGACCGGGCGGGAGACGCGCGATTTCCGGGAGATTATCATTCATTTGCGGGCATCTACTTGGGCATCTGGGAGTCTCTGTGCATTTGCGGGATAACGTTAACGTTAGTCCCGCAACTTCCGAGAGACTTCTGTAACCTTAAATGTCTGAGAAAGTGCAAACGCGGTCATTTAAAGACATTAATGTTAACATTCCGACTTTAATGGTTGTCAACACTTAATATAATTCAAGCGTACGTTATCACGCGAGTCTATGGACTAACGGTATATGGACGGCCACGAATGAACCAGTTTAAAAGGGCCGCGGTGTTTAAAATAACTAAATTAACGTACACGAATAACAAAAAAATCGTATGTTTTAGTCAGGAAGCCTTTTACAAGTAAGCATATGTTCATTTACTCACCAGATATGTTTTAGAAACTCTCCAGAGCGTATGGAAACCGTCCTGTGTTGCCGTTAGCATCCGGGCAGAGTAGGCTAGGCTGCTCCGGGGATTCCCTCGCTAGTTTGCTTCGAATTAAAGGAGAAGTGTCGATTTTATTTTACAGATGGGTAACAACGCACAAAATGGCATTAAGCGTGACAGAAATGCGTTGAACATGTACATTTGATGTTTTTATGCACTATGTATGTGTGAGCATATATAAAAACATTCTTGAAAAGAAGTGAATAGTAATGCAGTTAAGCTAAGTTAGATACACAAACGACCATGAATGAACCGCAGAAGATTAAAATTGTCACTCCATTCTAAAGTTATTAACTTAACAATATGTTTACAACTGTATTTCCTCAAAGAAAGTCAGTAAAATACCAACATTTAGGTAGTTTGACTCACCAGTTGCTGTTCTAAACCTCAGATGGAAAATGGCGTCTGGAAAATTCTTCAGTGACTGGGGCTGCATGAATTCCCGGATGTTGAAAATAACACCACCAAGTGTAGAAAAGATAACTCCTTGATTTCGCACTGAATAAAATCAATTCTAACTCTTATTATATTCATTTATCAAAATCTAACTCTTTAACGTCAACACTTTACTCTGAAATGCTTCAACACCGAGAATTTAACTCAGATGAATTTGCTGTGTAAGGAACTTCAGTGTTCAGTGTGTCTGGATGTGTTCACTGATCCAGTCAGCACTCCATGTGGACACCACTTCTGTAAGAGCTGCCTGAACAAGAGCTGGGAGAACAGTCAGGTCTGCAGATGTCCATTGTGCAGAGAAAGATTCAGTGACAAACCCAGTTTTAAGATCAACCCTGGACTTGGAGAGTTTGCTCAACGCTTTAAGCAAAGGTTAAGCCTGCGAATATCTGAGGTCCTCTGTGACATCTGTGATGGGAGAAAGATGAAAGCCTTGAAGTCCTGTCTGGTGTGTCAGACTTCTTACTGTGAAACTCACCTGGAGCCTCATCAAAGGGTCCTGAACTTCATGAAACACAAACTGATGGAGCCTGTGATAAATATAAAACACTATATATGCCAGAAACACGAGAGACCTCTGGAGCTGTTCTGTAGAGATGATCAGATGTGTGTTTGTGTGTTTTGCACTGATGGAGACCACAAGACTCACAACACTGTTCCTATACAAGAGGAGATCAAAGTGAAGAAGGTATGAGTTACTAGCAGCTTACTTCAGTAACAAGATGTTTTGGCAGAAAATGGAAAAATTCATGCAGAGAATTAAAATATTGGTATATTTCGGTCTGTCTATAGATTCAGATGATGAAGACTCAGAGAGACATGCAGCAGATGATTGATGAAAGAATCAAGAAGATTCAAGACATCAAACACTCAGCAGACCTCAGAAAGGTAAGTTGAAATGTTCAACATTTGATGGATAATGTTTAAATTTTTCTTCTTTAAACTAAAATATTTTCCAGGAAAGCACAGCAAGAGAGAAAACGTCCACTGTTGAGCTCTTCAGTGATCTGCAGCGCTCCATTGAGAGATGTCAGGCCGAGCTGCTAGAGATGATGGAGGAGAAGCAGAAAGCAGCAGAGAAACAGGATGAAGAGCTGATTCAAGAGCTGCAGCAGGAAATCAACGAGCTGAAGATGAGAAACTCTGATTTGGATCATCTCTTACACACTGAGGATCACCTCCAGCTCCTGGAGGTCAGTGTCTCTCTGTCTGCTCACATCACAGGACAACACTCACACTCCTCCAGCTGAATGATTTCTTCTCTCTCCTGCTGTAGATTTACCCATCCATATGCAGCCCACCAAACATTAAGAACTGGCCTGAAACCAGTATGAGCACTGATGTGAGCGTGGAGACTCTGAGGAGAGCTCTGACTCAACTGCAGGGAACTCTGAATGAGAAAGTCAGCAAAACTGGTAGGTCACTATCATATACAGAACCCATATAATTTGACAAGTAATTGTTAGAGTTAGAGATTATAAAATATATACATATGATGCACATATATAAATCTTGTTCACAAAAATCCTAAAATCAGATTATTGTGTTTTATGATTGACTTACCATTACAGTGTTGAGGAGGATGCAGCAGTATGCAGGTACAATGTCTGATTTTCACTTTGCTCATACTGTAAACAATACATGAACAGTAGTACTTTACATTTAACCCTCTATGGCGTGATTTTTTTGTTTCAGGAGGAAATAAATATTTCGTACTAATTTTTGCGTGCTTGGGGGTCCCTTATAATAAATCAACGATAAAATGTGCTCCCCCTAGCTCCCCTAGGGGGACCCTAGCTCCTCCCCAGGTTTGTTTAATCAGGGTTAAAGAAAAACTGTGCTGAACTGGGGCTTTTTACAAGTTTAATTAGCATGGAAACAGCTATTGTGACTCTTCAAGCTCGCTGTCATAAGGAATGCGCCTCACTGCTCAACTTCGTTTTTATAAAATGTTTCAACATCCATTTCCTGTAAGTAATAGTTGACAGTAAAACACGAAATCTATATTTTGCTTATAACTGTACATTTCTGGACATTTCCATCCTTAGGTTCTTATTTCTTACTTCTTCTTTACATATCCATGCATATCACACATATTTTAACATAAAGATAATCAAATTTAAACATGCTAAAAAGTGAAATCTATCATACATTCTGCTAGCAGTGTGCCCAAGCAGATTATGGTCTCAAAAATGGCTCTTTTGCCCCCAATGGACAGGTAAAATCTACACCCACCTCAAAATTCATTGGTCACAAACTTATTATCAGAGTTTTTTTTTTTTTTTTTTTTTGTGAGTTGTTTGTGGGTCAAAAATCTGGTTTGTTGCCTGAGGGCAAAACCATGCCATAGAGGGTTAACTTATCAAATGTATTAGGAGATTTGCATTGTGAAGATATGATTCATGTTCTATGATCTCCTTTTCAGTTGATGTGACTCTGGATCCCGATACAGCTCATCAAAAACTGATACTCTCTGATGACGGGAAGCAAGTGAGCACTGGGGACACTAAACAAAAGGTCCCAAACAACCTAGAAAGGTTTGATAAGTGTATCTGTGTTCTGGGAAAAGAGGGCTTCCTGACAGGGAGATTTTATTTTGAGGTTCAGATGAAGGGAAAGACAGAGTGGACTTTAGGAGTGGCCAGAGAATTGATTAACAGGAAGGGGAAAATCACAGTGGGTCCTCAGGATGGATACTGGGCTGTGGGTCTGAGGAATGAGAATGAATATTGGGCTTATGCTGCTCCAGCTGTCCGTCTGTCTGTAAGAGAGAAACCACAGAAGGTCGGTGTGTTTGTGGATTATGAAGACGGTCTGGTCTCATTCTATGATGTGGAGTCCAGATCTCACATCTACTCTTTCACCGGTCAGTCTTTCATCAATAGACTTTACCCATATTTTTGCCCCTTTCCTAATGATATCTGTAAAAATTCAGCATCAATGAACATCTCACCTGTTAACTGCAGTGGATGATTAAATAGACCGGAAATGAAATGCACATTGAAAACAAAGGATTGCTAGACTTATTTATCAGAAATTAATATTTCCTGAATTAAATTTCACATCTAATTTGCTCATTAGACACAGGAGACTACTACTTTTATATTTTTAATTCTACTTATTAAATTCTACATAACATAAAATGTGAACATTTGCAGTTTGACAGTGTCCTGTACATTATTGCAGACTTACTGAATCATTAGGAATAATCCAGGATGCAAAATATTCACACATGACTGAAATAATAAAATCCTGGGTCCTTTCCTTACAATTTTTAGTGAATTATGAAAACTGTACAATGCTTTGATGATTCCAACTCAAGTGAACAACAGTGGCCATATTATTATTACAGCGGCAAATTATTGATTAATAAAGACTTTTTTCCACATGCAATAACCCAGTTAAACTCTGCAGGACATAGGCCCT
This sequence comes from Danio rerio, assembly GCF_052040795.2. NCBI lineage: Eukaryota > Metazoa > Chordata > Actinopteri > Cypriniformes > Danionidae > Danio > Danio rerio. Next base: position 16,286,025 of record NC_141027.1, on the reverse strand, counting down.
CCAGGACAGAGTTTCCCCACCCCTGCAATAACCTGTGTAGCATGTTGTACTTGCAACATGGATGCTTGTGTATTTAATGTGTAACTATAGGTTGCTATTAAGTCTAAACTGTAGACATCTCAGTCGGTGAGATTGTATATAATGTGTATGTGTGTTTGTGGTATACAGTAAGCTTACAAAACAATTCAATAAAATTACAGAACACAAAACAGTGGAATAAATGTGAGTATTACTTTAATTTGAGGTTTTGTACACAATATGGAGACGATTCAATCTTTACTAGCTATTGTGCTGTTGTACTGAGCTTGCTTCAAAGAGTTAGGACTCCAACAATCCATGATTATAATTAATTTTATAACAACAACAACAAAAAACAGTGAACTTTGAGTTTGTGTATTACAATATCATGTTGTTCTGAAAACAGTAAGAATTCATATTTATAATGATATTAAATATGCTTTAATTTAATCTCCTTAAAACAAAGCCTAAATACACCTGATACAGGGTCAAAGTCTGATGTGTTTCAGACAAAATGGTTCTCAGTAGACTTTAATGTGTTTAATGCTTTTAAAAACAACCAAATAATAAAATACCAATATGTGCTGAGGCTTTTTAAAGTTGTGATATTCATTTCTAGGTAAGTTGCCGTATTTTACTTGCAGTAATGTGTATGTAAATATGGGTTCATGGACCGTTTAGAACGTGTTTGGTCCGTATTTGCTTTGTGTGTAAGTTATAGGAAGTTATATGAGTTACAGGAAGTTACAATGCTCCTGTACAGGAGGAGATTAAAGACAAGTAAAGACATTTATTTTTATATTCTTGGTTTAAATACTCCAACTACACCACATACATCAGTCTACAATGAAATATTATTCAGTCCATGTATAAATTACAAAAGTGGAGCATTTAAAGACATATTCATCTGAAAGGAATATATACAGTGCTGTATGCAGCTGCTGTTTGTTGAATAATGAAGACATATACTATACTGTTTTATAATTAATAAAATGTATGTGTTTCCTCATTAAAGAATGTCTTATTGAATAATTATTTAATACCAAGATATTTTATAGCCATATGTAGCCTGCAACTATCAGTGTAAGAAAACACTGCAGTCACATTCATCATGCTTTGGATAAAACTCCATGCAAATAAATGTATCATTAAATATTTATTTTATTCATGTGATTAACTGAACTTGATTTTTAAATCTTCTGAATTATTATTTTTATTTCATTTTTTAAATAATAATGCTAAATAATAATGCTCAAATGATACTGAGCATGCAAAAAGAAACATTTCTTATCACTCAGTATTTTTAATTATGTCATTTTAAATGTTACTTTACCTTTTTATCTTTGTACAAAAAGGAGACAATATCTTAAAAAATTAAAAATATAAATCTTGAAAAACTCTGGTTTAGAGTCTCTAATTAATTCATTGTGGTGAGTCATTTATGATTTACAGGAAGCTTCTAGAACAAGTATTTTAATTATAATATCTTTCTGGAATTTGTGTATTAAAAATGTTCGTAGTTTATACTGGCATTACAGTTGTAATAAATGTGTGCATATAAAAATCAAGGAGGAATTGTGTGACTCAGAACACATGGCAATTACAGTTTGACCTGACCAGAAAGGGGCTGCTTAATGTCACAGGTCAAGCTGTACCATTAGGACTTGTTTAACAATCGTAAACAGTTCCATGATTCACAGCTTTAAAAAATGCCCAAAAAATGTTCAGTTTTCAAAATTTAGGCTACTGTAAGTGGGACTGATTGTGTCCAGTATTGGCCAACAGGTCAACAGTCTCCTCTACTGGTGAAAAAGAGGAATCACATATTGAACGGTTTTACCCTGTTTCTGCCGTTTGCCTGTTGAACCAGTTTGCCATTTTAGTTATCCATCATATAAAGAGTATTTCCTAATCACTACATTGGGCTACAGTCTATGCCAGAGGTGCCAAACGTGGTCCTAGGGGGACCTGAAAAGTTTAACTCAACTTCCATTTTTAAAACACCTAATTCAGGTCTTATTCATACGTACATAAATAAGAAAGATGAAGCTAAAATCAGGACGTTGGAACTTCAGGGCCAAGGGATGTCAATTTCTATTAAACGTCATTATATATATATATATATATATATATATATATATATATATATATATATATATATATATATATATATATATATATATATATATATATACAATTCAATTAATCTTTAATTGAATAGTGCTTTTACAAAGTATATTATGTTAAAGCAGGTTCACATAGAAGATTATAGTAAATTGAAAGTGTAGTGTAGTTTAATTTCAAGTTCAGTTTAATCAGTTCAGTGTGTTTTAATATTTACTGCTGAGAGTCCAAACAATGAACAGTAATTCATCCAAATAACACTTAAAACCGCTTTATTTCGTTAATATTTGTTCATCAACCATATTTGCTTTCAAGTCACTTGCTATCATTCTCACTCATTTACGAGGCGTTTGCGGTGTCTTGTTACCATAGTTACAGTATGATGTGTAGAACGTCATTTAGAACGCGTTCCAGTGGAATACTTTTGGCTGTGCAGCTCAGAGAATCTTTTGTTGGTTTGTGATAGTGGCGGTCGATATTTCAGTTTCAACAAACAGCGAATTTTCATCAAAAATGTCTTGCTTTCTGTTTAGAAGAAAGAAAACTACGAAGGAAACACCTGAGGGTGAGTAAATAATGAGTGGAGAGCGGGAATGAAAGTACGTTTGTCATAAAAACTTATTTTTAGGTAATGTTTAAGACAGAAGTATTTTTGCTGTGGTTACAATTAGTGTAACTTACTAAATCATGTGCGGCCTATCAATGTCAGGTGATATTTTGAACCAGTGTAGAACAACTTCAAAATAACTAACACCTTATTAATTTTAAGTTTTTTTAAGTAATTTTAAGGTTTTCTCCTGGGACAGCATGCCAAACCTGCTAATATTATCAAGCAATATCAAAGTGTGAACTCTTGAATTTCTCTTTTAATAGGTCTGGAGGAGGAGGAGAGAAAGAAGGAGGAGAAAAAGAAGGTGAAGGAGGAGAAGGAGAAGAAAAAGAAGGAGGAGAGGAAAAAGAAAAGAAGCCGGATTGCTTCCTTCTTCAAATCAATGTTCTGCCTCTCTCTGGGTAATTCAACAGATACATGTTATGATGATGAAAACTCATATTTACTTCTAGATACATTTTAGACTGTAATGCTTTAAATAAACTGTACTTTATTACCTGGTCTTAGAGTTTAACGTCTGCATGAAAATGACTGTGGACAATGTGAAAACTGCAATCATTTCTCTTTTAACAGATGTGGAGGAGAGTATAATGGTGGTGGAGGAGGAGGACAAAAATCAGGGAGAAAACTTGGAGGAGGAGCAAAAAACACTCCCCATGTCAACAGAACAAAGTTCTGATGGTAAATCAACATATATACGTCTATATAAATATCAATTTGTCACTAATGTTATTAATAAAATTGTTATTCTAAATTGTTATTTTCTCCTCGTCTGGAATTTAACATCCTCTGAATGTGTAAACTGCAATCATTTCTATTTTAACAGATTTTGAAGAACACATCATGAAGGAGGAAGAGGAGAACTTGAAAGAAGAGGAGGAAAGAAAGATGAAGGAAAAAACTGTGAAAGAGAAAAAGACAATAAAAGAGGAGGAGGAGGAAATGGAGAGAATTAAGGTGGAGGAGAAGATGGTGCAGACAGAGGAAGAGGAGATGGAGGAGGTGAAAATCAAGAAGAGAAGGAGGAGGAGGATAATGAAAGAGGAGATAATACAGGAGGAGGAGAATATAATTGAGGAAGAGGAGGAGGAGATGAGTGAGGAGGAGGACAAGAAAATTCAGGAAGATAAGTGGAAGAACAAAAGATGGAGGAGGGGGAGAAGTCATGGAAAGAAACAGAAGGAGACGATAAAGGAGGGGAAGAAGAAAAAGGTTGTGAAAAAGAGGTCAAAGAAGGAAAGACAGAGGAGGAGATGGAAAAGTAAGAGAATGAATTTAGAGTGGATGAACAAAGAGGACGAGAAGATCAAGAAGGATTGGGAGGAGATATTGAAGGAGGAAGAGGAGTATGTTGGGTGTTATGTGAAGTCAGCATTACATGCTAAAGCACAGACTGTTTTGTTGCAGTGTGGGGGTGACGGACTGTATAAAGTGTTATAAAGGGCTGGGGGCTGACTTTCCTTGTTTTTGTTCAATGTTAAATAAACTGAATGCAAAACTCAAATACTGTCCTGGTCATTTTTTCACATGTTTTATTTTCACGCTTTCTCTCCTTTTTATCCTGATAGATGTGAAATAGTGATATGTGTTTGTTTAATGTTCAGCCACTTGAATAAAAAATGACAATCAACATCCTCATATTGTATTTAATTGAGGTTTAAATATTCAATTTTAGTGACATTTTATGCAGGAATTTGTGTGCTGCACTTGCTGCTGCTTTTTGACTCTTTGTATTTGATTATCTTTTTTATATACACAATTATGCCATCAAACTGTTGTGTTAACGCAATATCACATGAGTAATGTGATGTGGCTGTATATCGTCACTGGTGGGACACTAAGGCACAACACACGCCTCCCAGCAGTGCTGATATACAGCCACATCGCACTGCTATTTGTGTGATGTGGCTCATATATATATATATATAATTATAATAAATATAATATAATTTCTCAAATTTATAAATAATAAATAGACATGATTTGATTTAAATTATCAAAAAGAAAAATGTAATTAAAAACCACCTGCTATGCAACATGTTTCACAAAATTAAATAAAAAAAAAATACATCAATATTTATTGACTTGCAGTATTATATCTCTACACATCTAGTTTCAGTGCTCAAAGTGTCAGATATTCAACTTTAAATGTCTCAGAATGGTTAAACCGGTCCTGTTTAAAACTGAATTAAACAAATCAGTTGCAATGTTCTTTTCTAAAACAAACATAACAAATAATCTAACAGACGTCTATGTGGCACAAAATACAAATTGTATCTGAATTTATATATCTTGGGGTTGAAATTGACTCAAAATTAACTTTTAAATCACAAATTAAAAAGATATGTAACTGTGTTAAATTTAATATCTCTAATTTCCGGTTCAAAAGGTCACATTTATCACTTCAGGTAGCAAAAATATTCATGCATTCAATGATTTTTTTCACATATAACCTACTGTCTAAGAAGCTGTTCACAGGCAAACAAAACAACACTAAAACCCACAGAGTCACTTTACAAACGGACAATTAAAATACTGGATAAAAAGCCTCTAAGACGTCATCATTGTAACATTTTACAAAAACATAAATTGTTAAGCTGGGAAAATATCATTAAGTATTCAAACATTTGTCTGATGTATAAAATCATTCATGGTCTGTCATCCCCACCTCTCAGTCAGTTTGTAAACATCAGGAACACCACACACAGAGCAACACGAGGGGCAGCCCGTATTGACTATTGTCCCACTCCGGAAAAATACTTTTGGTCAGGGTGCCTTTTCAGTTACAGCTGCACAGGAGGGGAATTCTGTCCCTGGCAGCATCACAGATTTAACCGCCTTTAATATGTTCAAAAAACATTTAAAAATCTGGTTAATAGAGAATCAGACCTGTCATCTTTCTGATTAGATTGAAACTAGCATGTTTCCATTTGTGCCTACCATATTAATGATTTGTTGTTTAAATGTGTTTCAACTATTTTTACTGTATCCCTATTACAAAATGTCTGTGTTTTAGTTTAATTTGTAATTATATAATTTTTTTATTAACATCCACATAACTATGTATATTTTAGTTCTTCTTAGCTATGTTTGATTGATTGTATAATTCTTGCAGGGCGACGCAGTAGGTAGTGCTGTCGCCTCACAGCAAAAAGGTCGCTGGGTCGTTGGTTCGATCCTTGGCTCAGTTGGTGTTTCTGTGTGGAGTTTGAATGTTCTTCCTGCGTTTGCGTGGGTTTCCTCCTGGTGCTCCGTTTTCCCCCACAGTCCAAAGACATGCAGTACAGGTGAATTGGGTAGGCAAAATTGTCCATAGTGTATGAGTGTGTGTGTGAATGTGGGCGTGGATGTTTCCCAGAGATGGGTTGCGGCTGGTAGGGCATCCGCTGCGTAAAAAAATGTGCTGGATAAGTTGGTGGTTATTCCACTGTGGCGACCCCGGGTTAATAAAGCGACTAAGCCGACAAGAAAATGAATGAATGAATAATTCTTGCATCGTTTTTTAGGTTGTTCAGAGAAAACAGATGAAAAATAGCCTTCTGGCTAATTCTGGTGAATTTGCAGAAATGCTAATTAAATGTACACTGTCTCTGACAAATAAACAAACATTTCTGGGGATTGCAAATTATGTAGCCAGAGCTACATATGGCTACATTTTGTGTTTAAAATGAATGCTTCGGGTCGATATGACGTCATTACTATTCTTGCACACCAGCTGACCACTTACCTCCATACGGATGGCTTCCCTGCTAAAACCAGTTCATCCAGTGGCTTGCCATGTCAGTGGACTTGAGACGAAAAGAGGAGTTGACCACGATGACGGGGTTCAAGTTCGGTGAAGAACAGTTCCAGAAAGTGTGTAAGACAAAAACAGAATCCAAAAAAGTTCAAATAAACAAGTAAATAACAGGGTGAGAATGTGGTAAAATCTAAAAACGTGCACTGTAAAACACAACCTATAGAATCTTCCTAATAAAATTGAGGTAACAGTTTGCACTCACTTCTTTAGGGTAGATTCTATCACAAATATTTGGGTAAATAGTATCTAAATGTAATAGTGGTAACATACCAGAAGAAATTAGGTAAGACCTAACTAATAATTCTAATTAGTAATTACTTCTAAACTTGAGTAACATTTACTCTACTTTTAGCAGCAACAGTTCCTTACTACCGTAATACTAATAATAAATTAATTAGCCAATACAAATGATTACATAATGCTTATTTTGTAGAGGGTAAGTTTAGTAAAATTGTCAAGACACAGGAAATACTATTAATTGCATTTTTATTGAACAAATAGTATAAAAACATTTTGAATAATTAATATAGAGATACATTTCAAGCAAAATACAGTGTTACAATGCATTACAGTGTTACATAAATCTTACATAATCACAGAAAAATAAAGAAAAGTCTAATAATGCCAAAACATGCATAATTTAAACAATTTAAACCTAACAACACAAACAATTTAAACAATTATGACAACACTCATCTGCTGGCTCCTTCTCTGCTGTGGGGCTGTGAATCACCAACAACCTCATGATTTCATTTGTGTGGCCTTCAAGTTCGACCTCCTGTTGAAAATAAAATAAAATATAATACATTTTTAATGTCAATTCAAGGAAACCAGCATAAAGTTTGAATAGTTGTTTTTATAGGGTCACACTTTACAATAAGGTTCATTAGTTAATGTTAATTATTGCATTTACTAACATGAACAAACAGTGAACAATACATTTACCACTGTATTAGTTCATGTTAGTTAACGTTAGTTAATGAAAATACAGTTGTTCATTGTTAGTTCATGTTAACTCAGGGTGCATTAACTAATGTTGACAAGCATGGACTTGGATGTTAATAATGCATTAGCAAATGTTCAATTATGATTAATAAATGCTGTACAAGTGTTGTTCATGATTAGTTAATGTTAGTAAATGCATTAACTAATGAACCTTATTGTAAATTGTTACCTTTTATAGTTAATGTCAACTGTTTGAACACAAACAAGATTTCTGTTAATCAGCACTTCAATACAAAAACAGGAAACTAATTAAAATCAAACCAAAATTCTTCAAAGGTAAAATATAAATCAATGTAAAGTTAAAGGTAAAACAAATGAATCACAAATTAAGATATTTTTAATGATAAATGACAGATTTCTGTCCCTCCACTGAAGTCTATTCATCCAAAACTCTGACATAAACTTCATAAAGACATTTTACAATAAATTCATTTGAAGTGTTACATATAAATACTCAGCAGAAAATGTGATGAAGATTTAACATACACTCAAAAAACTTTTGCTGCTTGTTCAAACTATCTATTTAAAATGAGCTATAACAACAAAATTCTTGTGCGTTTTTGGAAACAACTTAATTATTTTATGTTTAGTCCACTTAAATTAACTTAATTTCATCATGTTGTCCCAACACAAATCGATTATGTGGAACCCAGAATTTTAAAAATAAATGCTGGGTTAAACACAATCGATTTTGTGTTGGCACAACATGATGAAATTAAGTTAATTTATTCATTTTTAACAAATTTAAGTGGATTGAACAAAACAATTAAGTTGTCCCCAAAAACGCACAAGAATTGTGTTGTTTCAGCTCATTTTAAATTAGTAGTTTGAACAAACAGCATCATTTTTAAATGTATTCTTTTGTTATCATGTAAACAATGATCAGCACCAGTAGGGTTCATTCTCGTCTCAGCTGCTTTAAAAAAGGTGTGTTCTTTGAGCAAGTATGTTTGTGCTTCTTTTTGTTCAGCATCAAAAGGTTTGCATGAACAGATTTTCACTTAAAGGACGAATAGGTCTTACAATAAAAACAAGTATGCTACCTAAATACTCTGACTATTTACAAAAAATTAGGTATTGCATTGGTTGCTTAATTCATTGTGATCAATAAGGGAAATAAAACACTGTGTATCCAATGTGTAAATGTAAAAAAATGTGCACACTGAACTGACAAATCATTTATCAACATACCTGGCAGTCTTGGAGCTCATTTTCAAGGCACTCTGATGTAAATAAGCAAAGGCATGCATTTTAGTGACAATACAGTGACTCTGTGAGCTGTGCACTGTAACTTAAGAAAAAATATCATTGATATGAAAGCTTTAGCGAAGGTTCTACCAGGAAGACTGAGGTCAAGTCATTCATAATAATTATCTCGTCAGCCTATAACAACCAAGCAAGCCATGTATAAAAGCTCATCTAAACAATCTGTTTCGCTGTATTCAGGTGACGTTGCGGAAGTTTCGGTCACGTTGCGGAAGTTTGGACTGACAACGTCGTTTACGTCTCACAAGTTTGTTCATTTCTCTGTTCGTGTTCACGTAACAGCTCAAAGTTGAAGGTTAACAGCTTCGTCAATCACTTCATTTTCGTTATTGATTGATTTCACCATTTCGCCTTCATTATCCGCTGATCGTACAATTAAATATCCTTGCATCGGGTTAAGGTTACTAGCTTTTAGCACTTCTAACGTTAGCTCCTACTCGCAAAAATGTACCTCATAGCTGGAGACCAGAATGAACATGGAATTTCACCGAAAACAGCCAGGTTAAACACTCAATCTTCTTCATTGGGATTTCACGCCATCTTCATCTGTCATTCCATCTCGGTATACTCTGTGTTTATTAAGTTACCTTAAATTGTTACGTGTAGACATAAGCCCCTTTCACACATACAGACCTTTCCGGAAAATTACCGGCAATTTTCCGGAAAGGTTGTATGTGTGAACAGGCCCTTTTTGAAAATACCGGTAAATTCGTTCTGGCTATTTTCCGGAAAGAGAAATTGTAACATTACCGGTAATTTGCCGGAATGCTGCGCTGTGTGAACGCAGAAGGAAGATTGCCGTAATAAGCGCGTCCACGTCTAGAACGGGCTGACGTGAGACGTCTGCTTTAGCCAATCACAACAGTCAGACGCATTTACGTGCGCGCGGTTTATGAGAATAAAAGCCTTTGAATATTTTTTCCAGACACCTTTAGCTGCTAGATGTTAGTCAGATAATGTTTCTATGTTCCTTATTAATGCTGTGTAAATAATTATCGATAAAATGTTTATGATAATCCGTTGTTTGTTTACCTTCAAGCTTTGCGTGTGCACGTGAGCGCCCATAGAGCCAGCACACACACATATCAAAGTGTTTCCCTATGTTTTCATTAGAGTTGTACTCTATACTGATCCATCCGAAGAGTTTGTAATGTAACGTTAGTCAAATGTTTACAAACACAAGCGCAGCCGTTTAGAGGTCATTTGTGGTGAATGATGTCAGAATTTACCGGCATTTTGCGATGGATGTGTGAATGCTCTTTTCCGGAAAAATTCCGTAACGTCCTCGCCTGTGTGAACAGCGCTTTTTTTTTTAATATACCGGTAATTAGTTCCAGAAATTTTCCGGATATTTACCGGTATCACTGTGTGAAAGGGGCTATAGTCTGCATGAGGTAAGTCTAACTCTTGTTTCATTAACGTCATATGAAGTCACTGAATTATGATATGCAAGTTAATGTCTGAAAGAGCACATATCTAACGTTATGGCCTCTCATCATTTCGTTCTAAATGTTTTCCGAGCTAGAATCCACATTTTATAAACAAGTCTTATACCATAAAGCTAGAACCGCGATGCAGACGCAGACAATTCGGTATCGGTTCAGCTTTTGTAGGAAAATGGTTTTTCCCTCCCCGAGTTCAGGATTCGCTTGAAAGTAGACGCAGGAAACTTAACTTTATCAAGTAATCAAAATTTAATAAAAAAGAGAGAATCAGATCAACAATGTCTGAGCTCAGGAATACTGAAGAGCCATCATGCATAAGGCACACTGGGCGCTCCAGTAGTGCCGTACAATCATAAAACAATAGTTTTTATTCTTGGTTGTCTCCTCCCCACTCTCGATGAGCCTCCAATCCATTATTCGCCTTCCCATCATCAGATCTCATTTCAACCAGTTAGAATCTGCCAGTAGCCTGCAAACACACACACACACACAAAACACACATGCACCCCTACACAGACTGAGATACGGCTGGTTCCTTGCAGGTGTTAAACCACATCCTGTACCAAAGCACAGCTGTCCATGAGCTCAGATCTCTCGTCTTACTTCTGTGGAAAAACCCCGTTTCTCTAGAAGCGAAGCTTTAAGCGACAGGCTCACATTTCAAACAAAGCGATAGGCTCACATTTCAAACAATGAGTATTTCATCAGTAAAAAATAGCAAAACTTAATATCAATGTTAAACATACATTTAAAAACAAAAATATAATTCCACACATAAAAATATAATTCCACACTTTAAATCAAAACCGATCATTGTCACGGTAGGATACTATGGTAGGAAGACGACCGAGAGCTTCTGTAAAACACTGCAACTTAAAACACAGAAATTAAGCATCATTTACCGTGCGAGTGTCTGCTGGTCAGTCCTTCGCTGACGCGGAGTTACAGGTAACGTTAACTTGCAGCCTCCATTTCACTGCGATTGAGAAGTAAACTCCATTTCTCAGACTGTTGCCCTTTGACTTGTTAACGTGACGTATCCTCTCCTCACGGCCGTTAAAGAGCTTTACTTGTGAATCCATAACATAGCGAGATTTTCTCCGTGTTTATCATTGATCTGCTGTAATCGCCGCTAAACTTTATCAGTAGCCCCTTTCACACATACAGACCTTTCCGGAAAATTACCGGCAATTTTCCGGAAAGGTTGTATGTGTGAACAGGTCCTTTTTGAAAATACCGGTAAATTCGTTCTGGCTATTTTCCGGAAAGAGAAGTTGTAACATTACCGGCAATTTGCCGGAATGCTGCGCTGTGTGAACGCAGAAGGAAGATTTCCGGAATAAGCTCGTGCACGTCTAGAACGTGCTGACGTAAGACTTCTGCTTTAGCCAATCACAACAGTCAGACGCATTTACGTCCGCGCGGTTTGTGAGAATAAAAGCCTTTGAATATTTTTCCAGACACATTTAGCTGCTAGAAGTTAGTCAGATAACGTTTATATGTTCTTCTTAATGCCAACTGTGCAAATAATCATCGATAAGATGCTTATGATAAGCCGTTGTTTGTTTACCTTCAAGCTTTGCGTGTGCCCATGAAACAGCCTGTGAGCGTCAGCACACGCACATATTATGAACATCTCGACATGCGAATATGATCCAGTGAAAGTTGTTTGCAATATTGATCATCAAAAGAGTTTGTAATTTAGTCAAATGTTTACAAATACAAGCGCAGCCGTTTAAAGCTCATTTGTGGTGAATGATGTCAGAATTTACTGGTATTTTGGAATGGATGTGTGAATGCTCTTTTCCGGAAAATTTCCGTAACGTCCTCGCCTGTGTGAACAGCGCTTTTTTGAATATACCGGTAAAGTCGTTCCGGAAATTTTCCGGATATTTACCGGTATCACTGTGTGAAAGGGGCTATTGTCACTCATTGGCAAACAGCGCCAGCCGTTAGAACCAATCGCAGCCCTTTCCGTCGAGGACAGTTTACGCGTTGAGCCATTATGGAAGATCGTTGGGGCCAAAACGTCTTTTACAAACTCTTTATTTAATATATGTATGTATATCTAAAAAAAACAAACAAACGCGAATTTACTCGATAAAGCTCATAAAGCGAGCAGGACATTCACTTTCGTTTATTTGCTATGAATGCTAATGTTGCCATGTACATGCTCGTTTTTTTTTTTTTTTTTTTTTTTTTTTTTTTTTTTTAAAGAGTACAGTTCCGACTGTTCGTATTAAATGACAACTCGTATTACGAATAACACTTACAAATATAAATCTATTTATACTTTTGTTGTGCTATGAATTAAAATATAATCCTGTATGGAAAGCATCATCAATGCACCCTGACGTACCATAGTATCGGGTCGAACCAAATCGATGGCGTAATTGTAAACGAACCGTAAGACCAGTGCAAGTTCACTCCTTGAGCAAATATGCCGTTTCAATAAACCAAGATGTTACAGGTACATAGTTCAGCCTAACATGTGAGTCCAATACATGAATTTTAAGTTTCAAACATTTTCTTTCATTTCAAGTAATAATCATCATGTGTTGTCTTTGCAGCTACTGGTGGTGGTGGTGGTGGTCCAGTTGGGTTTTATGGCACTTTGCATTACATGACATCTCGGATTACCAGTTTCTTTGGTCCATCCGGTTCTTCCATATAGCTAGGTCTATTGCAGCCTCTTTAACCATGGCTTATCGTTGCCTTTCATCTGCACTTAATGTGGCCCATTATAGTAGCACTTTTTCATTGACTTAACTGTTCAATATTGCAATTTTGGTATCATCACAGTTTAACTTTTCCTTACATAAGCATAATTCGATTCATTTATGTATCATCGTATATAATGTGATTTAGCGCTGTATCACTGTAATTGATCTTGATCTGTGTATGCATGCACCTAAGCTCTCTAATCCTTATTTAACAAGAATGAAGGTAGGCTACAGGTGCCATACTTTCTATATGCTTTCAAGAGGTTCGCTGCTCTCGTTGTCATGTTCACTTAAAGAAATATTGAGGTCTCATAATGAATGAATTTATTTTCATGCAAAACGGCGTTTGCTATAAAAGAAACTTGTCGCAATCATAACTCTAAAATGCAATATGATTATTTAAATAATGTGCACTTTTGGTTTCGTTTTCACTGCTGAGTGCTGTTCGTACTTCGCTCGCGGCTCTCAAACGATCACTCTGTGCCACAAACTGAATATTATTTTCAAATTTTTTACCCGTTTTTCACAGCATATGCAGGTTCTGTTCACTAAAGTAGACGCACGCACGGCAATCATTAACTAGGGCGTGCACCCGCACAATCAGCAGCTCGCGTCACGTGTGATTCCCATAATTTGGAGGTGTCCATGTCGCTGAGCAACATGTGTGAAACAACGAAAAGACTCGTGCAGCCGCCTTTGCTTCTTCTAATTTGAAAATATGTTTGGTAGAATCGTAGAAATGCTGCATTAAGAGTCTTGGTGGTCAAATTGAGATCGCAATTTCTTCCCGATTAATTGAGCCCAACGGGGCTCTGTCTCGCACAGCAAGCCCAACGGAGCTCCGTTTTGCACAGCAAGTCCAACTGGGCTCCGTCTCGCAATCTCTTTGGCCGGCCCATCGGGGCAAGCTCAATGTCTTCGGCCTGTCGGGGCACGCTCTCAATGTCTTCGGTCCTTCAAGGCACACTCTGAATGTCTTCGGCCCGTCGGGGCACGCTCTCCCTCCTCTGCCCATCAGGGCACACTCTCTCTCGATTTCCTTCGATTGATTGTGCAGCTCTAAATTATGCCATACTGAAACTTTCATAACCTAGATCCCCAAGTTCTGTTTAGCTCAACGTACTGCTGTCTCTGCTCTCTTATGTACAACAGCGTGTAAAATTTGACTGCAGAGCAAGCCAACCGATATTGCTATCACATTTCTAGAAGAACGAAAGCAATGTAATCGACCATATAAAAACATCAGCAGGACAGGCCTGCGCTACAACTTATCAACTATATAAAAATCCCAACAAAGAAAATCTTAACTGTTGGGTATTTTATTTTTGGGGGTAGTCATTGCCTACTATTATCCTCAGACAGGACCCAATCATAATTCAGGGGATTCAATATTTACTCAGATTTTCTAAACAGCTAGACATTAATTGTCGTAAATCACAATAGATTGTTAATTTCATGGGTTTCATACAAGGTAACCCCAATCAAACCTAACAGGGCTCCTTCTCGCACCGCAAGCCCAACAGGGCTCCTTCTCGCACCGCATGCCCAACGGGGCTCCTTCTCGCACCGCATGCCCAACGGGGCTCCTTCTCGCACCGCAAGCCCAACGGGGCTCCTTCTCGCACCGCAAGCCCAACGGGGCTCCTTCTCGCACCGCAAGCCCAACGGGGCTCCTTCTCGCACCGCAAGCCCAACGGGGCTCCTTCTCGCACCGCAAGCCCAACGGGGCTCCTTCTCGCACCGCAAGCCCAACGGGGCTCCTTCTCGCACCGCAAGCCCAACGGGGCTCCTTCTCGCACCGCAAGCCCAACGGGGCTCCTTCTCACAATGTCTTCGGCCCGTCGGGGCACGCTCTCAATGTCTTCGGCCCGTCGGGGCATGCTCTGAGGGACTACTCACACTATGCCATTTGTACCGTGCCCAGGCCCGTTTCCGGATAGTTAGAGAAGTGTGAGTGCGCTGAATCGGCCTCAAGCACGGTTCACTTGGCCGGCCCTGGCCTGGTTGGAAGAGGTGGGTCTGAGCGCGGTTCACTTGGGCATTGGCGCGGTACGCTTGTGTGTGAGTGCGAAACACGCCAAAGCCAGAAACTGAAAACGAGACGTGACTTTTGGGACTGTTTCATATGGATTTATTATTCAATCTTACTGTTCAGTGATCGCAAACTGCAGTAGCTTATTAAAGACGAAAACTTCTCACTGCACGACAGCTCTGCACCTTCAGCAGACCACCTCATTCCTGCAGCAGCAGCACGAGAACTTTGATTGTTTCAGAGCGCCAAAAGTGGCGGATCTGTTCGGCAAAATATCTGACTGCGGGTCACCGCATCCCTAAGGACTGTTTGGTGAAATATTGGACTGCATGTCACTGCATATCAAACGACTGACACGATATAACTAGAGAAATCTCCTCTGTGCGGCTGAGTGAGAGCGCTTCTCACTGAACAGCGCAGCAGTGATGACGTAAGTGTGCCGAGGCCCGTTCGTGGTGTGAGTGTGGGCTGTCGGGAGAGACGGGAAGGGGGTGAAGCGTGCTTGGCCCAGTACAAGGCAACTGTACCTAGTGTGAGTACGGTCTGAATGTCTTCGACCCGTGGGGGAACACTCCGGATGTCTTCGGCACGTCAGGGCATGCTCTCAATGTCTTCGGCCCATCGGGGCACGCTCTCCTTCCTCTACCCGTCGGGGCAATCTTTCTCTCCTCTGCTGGTTGAGTCAACCTCTCTCTCCTCTGCCGTAGGGGCTCTCTCTCTCTTTCTCTCTCTCTCTCCCCCCTCTGCTCGTCGGGGCACTCTCTCTCACTCTCTCTCTCTCTCTCCCTCCTTGGCATGTCGGGGCACGCGCTCTCTCCTCTGCCTGTCTGGCCACTCTCTCGTCTGCTTGTCGCGGAACACTTTTTCTTTTCTGCCTATCGGGGCAATCTCTCTCTCCCTCCTCTGCTCGTCAGGGCACACTCTCTCTTATGCTTGTCAGGGCACGCTCTGTCCTCTACCCGGCGGGGTATGCTCTCTCTCTTATCTTCATTAGGGCTTCTAGCATCTACTAGCCTAATCGCGTGCTTCGTTTTATCTTCATGTTGGATCTCTTATATACCTCTCTGCCCGTCAGGGCACTATTTAATCTCCATTTTACCTTGTGCGATTTGCATAAAAATACAATGTAAGATCTCATCTATTGTCATTCTGTTTTAGGATTGCTACAAAACTGAACCCTACAGTTTTGCCTTTTTGGGGTTGGCTTCGCCCTGCCTTCATCTTCAGGCAGGATCTGCCAGCTCATCCAGAGTTCTGCACTATAGACTGGGCTTGCGCCAAAGAACTTTATGAAAGGACCGTAACGTACTCTCATTCATGCAAACAATTCAATAAATGTTCAAACGTTTATCTGCCTCCTAGAGTCTTTCTGGTAGAACTGTAAATAACGACAATGATAAAATAGGGTTATAAATGGATCCCTTCTAACACAAAGGCTGACCAGAAAATTAAAACACATATACAACCTATTACTTTCGATTTGTTAAATGTATGAATTGTGAAGAAATGTTCGGTACTTATTCTGCAAATCTGTTCCATCCCTCGGTTCAATTCAATGAATCGGTTCAATGGACTTGTTGCACAGAGTAAACATATTCCGCTAGCACTAGTTATTAAATATATTACTATACCCTCTATTCATGCCATCAGTTCGTCCCTGTTACAAAGTCAATCGCGGTCTCAGTAGGTGTCATCAGCTTTGGGCGCATCCGACAGAGACTCTGTTCAGAGCTGATGATTCGAGAACTTGCAAGCAGTTTATGAGTTTGAAATTCACGTTTATAACATTAACATTAGTTAAGCTCCATCATTAGAGTCGATCATCAGCAGTCGTTTTGATTCAATGCATTGTTTAAGTACTGGAGCATGCCAGACACGTAAAAAATGACTCATTCACTAAAATGAAACGATTCAGTAGAACAACAATCGTGTGCTGCAGATTCACTCATTTCGGCCACGTATAAAACAAAATATTTTTATAATTATAGATGCAGATGTTTAACGTAACTTACTCTCATTTGCGGGTGAATGTTTTATGTTATGGATGGACGTGTGTTAGCCGTAAGCAACATTAGCAGTCAGCAGCCTATGGCGTGATTAGACACAGGAAAGCACATAAAGTAAAATGATAAATATTTGAGTATACCTTTTAACAAAACAAGCTTACATTTTGTATTCATGTGTAAAAAATCTAAACAAAAACTCACTGTTTAACTTGACAAAAGTGAAGCCGCCTCTCCACTGCAACCATGACACCGAAAATGATGAATTCCACATTGCCACCTAGACTTTGACGCAAACGCAATTGGTGCTTTTGAAAACACTATTGGTTGAGTTTAGGCAAGGAGGAGGGTGGGTCAGTCTATCGTTCAGTCGACAGCAGCCTCTGGTGGATTTACGAGAGAACAGCAGGCACGAATGGCACTCGCAAGAGAAATTTGAGATCTCAAAAAGCGTACACAGCAGCCTCTGGTGGATTCACAAAAACAAAAACTGCAAAAAAAACGTAGCTCAGAAGTATGATCATTGGAGACAGGAGCACCTGAGGTAAATTTTGAAGGTCTAGGCCAGAGATGGCCAACCCTGTTCCTGGAGAGCCACTTTCCTGTAGATTTCAGTTGCAACCCATATCAAACACACCTGAACCAATTAATTAGGACCTGAACACATCACATGATAATTACAGGCAGGTGTGTTTGATATGGGTTGCAACTGAAATCTGCTGGAAGGTGGCTCTCCAGGAACAGGGTTGGCCACCCCTGGTCTAGGCAAAGGCTGTGAATATTTATGTACTTTTATATTTTTCAATAATTTGCAAAGAATTAAAACAAACATCTTTTAACATTCTTATTTGGGAGTATTGTTTATAGAATTTGGAGCAAATAGAGATGACAAAATGTGTAAAGTGAATTTGTGTGAATTTTTTTGATTCTGTGTGTCTAAATCTCTGTTTTCATTGTTTCTCTCCAGCTCTGTCATCCTCTAGGGGTCATCTGTTTGAGGATCTTCAGTGTTCAGTGTGTCTGGATGTGTTCACTGATCCCGTCAGCACTCCATGTGGACACCACTTCTGTAAGAGCTGCCTGAACAAGAGCTGGGAGAACAGTCAGGTCTGCAGATGTCCATTGTGCAGAGAAAGATTCAGTGACAAACCCAGTTTTAAGATCAACACTGGACTTGGAGAGTTTGCTCAATGCTTTAAGCAAAGGTTAAGCCTGCGAATGTCTGAGGTCCTCTGTGACATCTGTGATGGGAGAAAGATGAAAGCCTTGAAGTCCTGTCTGGTGTGTCAGACCTCTTACTGTGAAACTCACCTGGAGCCTCATCGAAGGGTCCCGAACTTCATGAAACACAAACTGATGGAGCCTGTGATAAATATAAAACACTATATATGCCAGAAACACGAGAGACCTCTTGAGCTGTTCTGTAGAGATGATCAGATGTGTGTTTGTGTGTTTTGCACTGATGGAGACCACAAGACTCACAACACTGTTCCTATACAAGAGGAGATCAAAGAGAAGAAGGTATGAGTTACTAGCAGCTTACTTCAGTAACAAGATGTTTTGGCAGATAATGGAAAAATTCATGCAGAGAATTAAAATATCGGTATATTTCGGTCTGTCTATAGATTCAGATGATGAAGACTCAGAGAGACATGCAGCAGATGATTGATAAAAGAACCAAGAAGATTCAAGACATCAAACACTCAGCAGACCTCAGAAAGGTAAGTTGAAATGTTCAACATTTGATGGATAATGTTTCAATTTTTCTTCTTTAAACTAAAATATTTTTCAGGAAAGCACAGCAAGAGAGGAAACGTCCACTGTTGAGCTCTTTAGTGATCTGCAGCGCTCCATTGAGAGATGTCAGGCCGAGCTGCTAGAGATGATGGAGGAGAAGCAGAAAGCAGCAGAGAAACAGGATGAAGAGCTGATTCAAGAGCTGCAGCAGGAAATCAACGAGCTGAAGATGAGAAACTCTGATTTGGATCATCTCTCACACACTGAGGATCACCTCCAGCTCCTGGAGGTCAGTGTCTCTCTGTCTGCTCACATCACAGGACAACACTCACACTCCTCCAGCTGAATGATTTCTTCTCTCTCCTGCTGTAGATTTACCCATCCATATGCAGCCCACCAAACATTAAGAACTGGCCTGAAACCAGTATGAGCACTGATGTGAGCGTGGAGACTCTGAGGAGAGCTCTGACTCAACTGCAGGAAACTCTGAATGAGAAAGTCAGTAAAACTGGTAGGTCACTATCATATACAGAACCCACATAATTTGACAAGTAATTGTTAGAGTTAGAGATTATAATATATATATATACACACACATGCATATGATGCACATATATCAAGCTTGTTCACAAAAATCCTAAAATCATATTATTGTGTTTTATGATTGACTTACCATTACAGTGTTGAGGAGGATGCAGCAGTATGCAGGTACAATGTCTGATTTTCACTTTGCTCATACTGTAAACAATACATGAACAGTAGTACTTTACATTTAACCCTCTATGGCGTGAATTTTTGTTTCAGGAGGAAATAAATATTTCTTACTAATTTTTGGGTGCTGGGGGGTCCCTTATAATAAATCAACGATAAAATGTGCTCCCCCTAGCCTCCCCATCAGATTTTGGTTTGTTGCCTCAGGGCAACAACGTGCAGTTTGGGCAGTAAAACACTAAGGTTTCCTGTATATTATTGTATGTGAAATCAGGTACAAACAAGCCATTTATACATTAGAAAGAAATTAATTTAACATAATATCAATAAGTAATATTTCATCAATAACTAGCCATAAATTATGTATTGTATGTTCCTGTGGGTTACCATTTGAATGTACTTATTCACCAATCTTTATTACTCATTCAGAAAGCATTTGTTGGTACATGTGAAGCAAAGGTGGGTGCCACATTTTTCTCACCTGGCTTTAGGTTAAGGGTGCCCAAACTTGGTCCTTCCGGGCCGGTGTCCTGCAGAGTATTGCTCTAACCCCAATAACACACCTGAACGAGCTACTTAAGCTCAAACTAGCATACTAGAAATGTATTGGCAGGCTATCAACTACATTTGGTTGGGCACCGACCCTCTAAGACAGAGTTTGGGCACCTTCCTTTAGATCAGCGGTGTCCAAACTCTGTCCTGGAGGGCCAGTGTCCTGCAGATTTTAGCTCCAACTTGCCTCAACACACCTACAAGGATGTTTCTAGGGCCCCGTTTACACTGGTGCGTTTTAGTTTTAAAACGGCGTTTTAGAATGAAAACGATCCGCGTCCACACTCGCGTTTTACCCAGCGTTTCTGAACTGCTCTCCGTCCACACTAAAACGCTGAAAACGCACATCACGTGACCACACACACACTTTGGCAAGCGCTGCAGCCCATCTACCCAGATGAGAGCTCTGCTAGTCGGACTTCTCATCAAGCATCTCCCGCTGGATCTAATCTCACTATATTTATTAAACGTGATATTTCATTCATCTTGTTGTCTTTATCTAACGACATATTCCCTGACTTTGGTCATTGGAATCTATTACTTGTTCTCGTAACGTGTTTTGGCTGAGCGCAAAGATAAGTTAATGATTAATGTAACCACGTAGCCTACATTCTGTATATTGACTGATCGCTTGCCTTTATTTCCTATAATGTATAAACTTATTGTATGTTATACTTTTATGGCCATTATCGATTATTAAAACTGATATTCAGCAAAAGAGAGGGTATGTTTCGTATTTTCACTGAAATTGAAAGGAGGCAGTTGTTATCGGCTCCGTTTTGTTATAAATATCCACACAGTGAAGATGACGCTCATATATGCAGCACGACGCCTCAACATTTCTGCTGTCTGTTTAGTTGTTAATATTAAAATAAAAATAGGCAGTTCCTTATATCAAGTTTACATTTTATTGTTGAGAAAGTGAAACAACGTAGCCAAGGTGATGTGAATGAAGTTATAAAGTACACGGTTCCCTGTGAAGATTGACGCGTGTCCTCGGTATGTTTTCCATATCAAACTGAGAAGAAGAGATGCAGCCTTGATCAAACTTGCGAAGTCTGAACTTACACGGAGAAGATTCAGGACTGAACTGTGTGTAGGCTACTTAATATTGAGGGAAAGCCCCAATCAGAGAGGCGAATGTCTGCAGCCCCGCCTCCGTTTTCAGATGTCTCCGTCTTTCCCCATCCACACTGAGACGGAGCAGCAGCGTTTTAGAATGAAAACGGCCTCTCCAGCGTTTTCGAAACGCTCCGTTTTCGGCGCTCGAACTCCGGCGTAGTGTGGACGGATGGCGTAACCGTAGCAAAACTTATGCGTTTTCAAACTAAAACGCATTAGTGTAAACGGGGCCTAGAAAGCCTAGTAAGAGCTTGATTAGCTAGCCCAGGTGTGTCTGATTGGGGTTGGAACTAAACTTTGCTGGACACCAGCCCTCCAGGACCGAGCTTGGACATGCCTGCTTTAGATAAACCTTTGCATCCAGGCTCTCTGTATCTCCCTTATTGTGTATCCATGATCATCAAGTAGGCTGAATCCAACCCTGCTTCAACACAATTATCTGTAGGTTTCAAACAAGCCTGAAGAACTCAATTACTGTAGTTTAATCAGGTTTTTTAATCCGGGTTAAAGAAAAACTGTGCTGAACTGTGGCTTTTTACAGGTTTAAATAGCATCTTTGAATGGAAACAGCTATTGTGACTCTTTAAGCTTGCTGTCAGAAGGAATGAGCCTCACTGCTCAATTTTGTTTTTACCTCCATAAAATGTTTCAACATCCATTTCCTGTAAGTAATAGTTGACAGTAAAACACAAAATCTATATTATGCTTATAACTGTACATTTCTGGACATTTCCATCCTGTTATGATAACCAGCGATCGCTCTCCGGAGATCGCTGGTTTCCACTATACCAGGACTACACTTCCGCATATCCCAGCACTACATTTTCATACATGCACTTCTTCCAGACACGCACGCCTGTTCATTCATCTAGCCTGATTACAATCACCAGCTGAACCTTGTCACAGACTGATAGCATATCATACAAGTCCCTCATGCACCCTTCCAGTTGGCCGAGTCTTGTTTTCCCTAGTGGGACATTACAACGCGTTTCCATGTCAGACATCAAAGACTGGATGACCAACAATTTTCTTCTCTTAAACTCAGACAAAACAGAATTATTACTTATTGGGCCTAAATCTTGCACACAGCAGATCTCGCAACTCAATTTACAATTAGAGGGATACAAAGTTAGCTTTAGCTCTACTATAAAAGATTTGGGTGTCATATTAGACAGCAATCTAACTTTTAAAAACCATATATCCCATGTCACAAAAACTGCCTTCTTTCATCTGAGAAATATCGCTAAATTACGAAATATGCTATCCATCTCAGATGCAGAAAAGCTAGTCCATGCTTTTATGACTTCGAGACTGGATTACTGTAATGCTCTATTTGCTGGCTGCCCAGCATCCTCTATTAACAAACTTCAATTAGTACAAAATGCAGCAGCCAGAGTTCTGACCAGGTCTAGAAAATATGATCATATAACCCCAATTTTATCCTCCTTACACTGGCTGCCTGTTAAATTTCGTATTGAATTTAAAATATTACTTCTCACCTATAAAGCTCTAAATAATCTAGCTCCTGTTTATCTAACCAACCTTCTGTCTCGCTACGAACCAACTCGTTCCTTAAGATCTCAAAATTCAGGGCTTCTAGTAGTACCTAGAATAGCAAAATCAAGTAAAGGAGGTCGAGCCTTCTCTTTCATGGCTCCTACACTCTGGAATAGCCTTCCTGGTAATGTCCGAGGCTCAGACACACTCTCCCAGTTCAAAACTAGATTAAAGACCTATCTGTTTAGTAAAGCATACACTCAATGCATCACCTAGCGGGTTCCACACAGGCTTCTGCATCTTGCTTATATACACTATGAACAGCAGCTACGCTAATTATTCTCTATTTTCACCTGGGGATACTCATCCCGAGGTCCTCAGATTAGGCGGAGTCACTGATTGGATCCAAGACCAGCGACGTGATGATCCCAAGGATTCCATATCCGGGACCAGGCCATATCCTGAGCTGCTGCTGCGCTGATGGTCGTGGGGAGTGGAGAACATGTGTCTGATTCCAGCGACGCTCCAGGGACAGACGAGTCTTCATTGAGGCCATCTTCCAGCATAAACCACGGCGAATGAAGTTCTGCACAAGACTTTTGGCCAGCGGAGAAATTAAAATGGTCGTGCCCAACTGAGTCTGGTTCTCTCAAGGTTTTTTTTCTTCACTCCCATCAGGAGAAGTTTTTTTTCCGTCTCCGCTGTCGCCACTGCCTCGCATGGTTCAGGATTGGTAGAGCTGCGCATCGATGAATTTGCTCTTCAGTGTTTGAACTCTCAGTAATGATTAAATCACACTGAACTGAGCTAAACTGAACTGAACTGAACTTAAACACTAAAACCTGAACCACACTGTTCCAGTTACTATGACCATTTATGTGAAGCTGCTTTGACACAATCTACATTGTAAAAGCGCTATACAAATAAAGCTGAATTGAATTGAATTGAATGTCTTGTTTCTCCGTGTTAGACCCTAGCCTAGTATCCTTGCTATCCTGTTTAGCCGCCTGCCTTACGACCTATTGCCTGTACTTTGATTACGATTCTGGACTGTCCACATATACCCGTTTGCACCTGTATGACCACTGCTTGCCTGACGCTGAATAAACCTGCATATTGGATCTTACCTTAAGTTGTATCTGTCACTCCCTCCCCGGTCGTTACACATCCATAGGTTGTTATTGTTTTACAAAAGTGGTCTAACTGCACAATGTTGTCCAAAGGAAACAAATGAAAAACTACCATTTTAGTATATAGATAATAATAAAAAGTGTCTTTTTTTCAATCAAACATGCTTCTTTACATATCCATGCATATCACACATATTTTAACATAAAGATAATTAAATTTAAACATGCTAAAAAGTGAAATCTATCATACATTCTGCTAGCAGTGTGCCCAACCATGTTATGGTCTCAAAAATGGATCTTTTGCCTCCAATGGACAGGTAAAACCTACACCCACCTCAAATTTCATTGGTCACAAACTTATTATCAGAGTTTTTTTTCTTTTTTTGTGAGTTGTTCGTGGGTCAAAAATCTGGTTTGTTGCCTGAGGGCAACACCATGCCATAGAGGGTTAACTTATCAAATGTATTAGGAGATTTGCATTGTGAAGATATGATTCATATTCTATGATCTCCTTTTCAGTGGATGTGACTCTGGATCCCGATACAGCTTATCAAAAACTGATTCTGTCTGATGACAGGAAGCAAGTGAACACTGGGGACACTAAACAAAAGCTCCCAAACAACCTAGAAAGGTTTGATAAGTGTATCTGTGTTCTGGGAAAAGAGGGATTCCTGACGGGGAGATTTTATTTTGAGGTTCAGATGAAGGGAAAGACGGAGTGGACTTTAGGAGTGGCCAGAGAATCGATTAACAGGAAGGGGAAAATCACAGTGGGTCCTCAGGATGGATATTGGGCTGTGGGTCTGAGGAATGAGAATGAATATTGGGCTTATGCTGCTCCAGCTGTCCGTCTGTCTGTAAGAGAGAAACCACAGAAGGTCGGTGTGTTTGTGGATTATGAAGACGGTCTGGTCTCATTCTATGATGTGGAGTCCAGATCTCACATCTACTCTTTCACCGGTCAGTCTTTCATCAATAGACTTTACCCATATTTTTGCCCCTTTCCTAATGATATCTGTAAAAATTCAGCATCAATGAACATCTCACCTGTTAACTGCAGTGGATGATTAAATAGACCAGAAATGAAATGCACCATGAAAACAAAGCATTGCTAGACATATTTATCAGAAATTAATATTTCTTGAATTAATTTTCACATCTAATTTGCTTATTAGACACAGGAAACTACTACTTTTTATTTTTAATTCTACTAATTAAATTCTACATAACATTTGCAGTTTGACAGTGTCCTGTACATTATTGCAGACATACTGAATCATTAGGAATAATCCAGTACGCAAAATATTCAAACATGACTGAAATAATAAAATCCTGGGTCTTTCCTTACAATTTTTAGTGAATTATGCAAACTGTACAATGCTTTGATGATTCCAACTCAAGTGAACGACAGTGGCCATATTATTATTACAGGGGCAAATTATTGATTTATAAAGACTTTTTTTTCACATGCAATAACCCAGCTAAACTCTGCAGGACATACGCCCTCCAGGACAGAGTTTGCCCACCCCTGCAATAACCTGTGTAGCATGTTGTATTTGCAACATGGATGCTTGTGTATTTAATGTGTAACTATAGGTTGCTATTAAGTCTAAACTGTAGACTTCTCAGTCGGTGAGATTGTGTGTAATGTGTATGTGTGTTTGTGGCATACAGTAAGCTTACAAAACAATTCAATAAAATTACAGAACACAAAACAGTGGAATAAATGTGAGTATTACTTTAATTTTAAGTTTTGTACACAATATGGAGACTATTCAAACTTTACTGGCTATTGTGCTGTTGTATTAAAGCTTGCTTCAAAGAGTTAGGACTCCAACAATCCATGATTATAATTAATTTTAGAACAACAACAACAACAAAAAACAGTGAACTTTGAGTTTGTGTATTACAATATCATGTTGTTCTGAAAACAGTAAGAATTCATATTTATAATGATATTAAATATGCTTTAATTTAATCTCCTTAAAACAAAGCCTAAATACACCTGATACAGGGTCAAAGTCTGATGTGTTTCAGACAAAATGGTTCTCAGTAGACTTTAATGTGTTTAATGCTTTTAAAAACAACCAAATAATAACATACCAATATGTGCTGAGGCTTTTTAAAGATGTGATATTCATTTCTAGGTAAGTTACCGTATTTTACTTGCAGTAATGTGTATGTAAATATGGGTTCATGGACCGTTTAGAACGTGTTTGGGCTGTATTAGTTTTGTGTGTAAGTTATAGGAAGTTATGAGTTACAGGAAGTTACACTGCTCCTGTACAGGAGGAGATTAAAGACAAGGAAAGATATTTATTTTTATATTCTTGGTTTAAATACTCAAACTACACCACATACATCAGTCTACAATTAAATATTTTTCAGTCCATGTATAAATTACGTAAGTGGAGCATTTAAAGACATATTCATCTGAAAGGAATATATACAGTGCTGTATGCAGCTGCTGTTTGTCGAATATTGAGGACATATACTATACCATCTGTTTTATAATTATACAATATCTGAAATCTTACATCAAATAAAATGTATGTGTTCACACATTAAAGAATGTCTTATTGAATAATTATTTAATACCGAGATATTTTATAGCCATATGTAGCCTGCAACTATCAGTGAAAGAAAACACTGCCAGAGTCACATTCATCATGCTTTGGGTAAAACTCCATGCAAATAAATGTATCATTAAATATTTATTGGATTCCTGTGATTAACTGAACTTGATTTTAAACATCTTCTGAATTATTATTTTTATTTCATTTTTTAAATAATAATGCTAAATAATAATGCTCAAATGATACTGAGCATGCAAAAAGAAACATAAATTATCACTCAGTATTTTTAATTATGTACTAATTTATTATTGAACAAATTAGGCAAATCTAAGTCATTATTGTGAGTTGCTTACAGATCTTTAAAGTCATTTTAAATGTTACTTTACCTTTTTATCTTTGTACAAAAAGGAGACAATATCTTAAAAAATTAAAAATATAAATCTAGAAAAATTCTGGTTTAGAGTCTAATTAATTCATTGTGGTGAGTAATTTATGATTTACAGGAAGCTTCTAGAACGAGTATTTTAATTATAATATCTTTCTGGAATTTGTGTATTAAAAATGTTCATTCTTTATACTGGCATTACAGCTGTATTAAATGTATGCATATAAAAATCAAGGAGGAATTGTGTGACTCAGAACACATGGGAACTACAGTTTGACCTGACCAGAAAGGGGCTGCTTAATGTCACAGATCAAGTTGTACCATTAGGACTTGTTTAACAATCGTAAACAGTTCCATGATTCACAGCTTTAAAAAATGCCTAGAAAATGTTCAGTTTTCAAAATTTAGGCTACTGTAAGTGGGACTGATTGTGTCCAGTATTGGCCAACAGGTCAACAGTCTCCTCTACTGGTGAAAAAGAGGAATCACATATTGAACGGTTTTACCCTGTTTCTGCCGTTTGCCTGTTGAACTATTTGCCTATTGTAGTTATCCATCACATAAAGAGTATTTTCTAAGCACAACATTGGGCTACAGTCTATGCCGGGGGTGCCACACGTGGTCCTAGGGGGACCTGAAAAGTTTAACTCAAGTTTCATTTTTGACACACCTAATTCAGTTCTTATTCATACGTACATATATAAGAAAGATGAAGCTAAAATCAGGACGTTGGAACTTCAGGGCCAAGGAATGTCAATTTTTATTTAATGTTATTTTATATTATATAACGATTATTATATTATATAACAATTCAATTCATCTTTATTTGAATAGCGCTTTTACAAAGTATATTATGTTAAAGCAGGTTCACATAGAAGATTATAGTAAATTGAAACAGTGTAGTTCAGTTTTCAGAGTTTAATTTCAAGTTCAGTTTAATCAGTTCAGTGTGTTTTAATATTCACTGCTGAGAGTCCAAACACTGAACTGTAAATCATCCAAGTACACTTAAAACCGCTTTATTTCGTTAATATTTGTTCTTCAACCATATTTGCTTTCATATCATTTGCTATCATTCTCACTCATTTACGAGGCGTTTGCGGTGTCTTGTTACCATAGTTACAGTATGATGTGTAGAACGTCATTTAGAACGCGTTCCAGTGGAATACTTTTGGCTGCAGCTCAGAGAATCTTTTGTTGGTTTGTAATAGTGGCGGTCGATATTTCAGTTTCATCAAACAGCGATTTTTCATCAAAAATGTCTTGCTTTCTGTTCAGAAGAAAGAAAAACATGAAGGAAACACCTGATTGTGAGTAAACAATGAGTGGAGAGCGGGAATGAAAGTACTGTTTATTATAAAAACTTATTTTTAGGTAATGTTTAAGACAGAAGTATATTTTTGCTGTGGTTACTAACTCATATGTGGGGTCTATCAATGTCAAGTGATATTTTTAACCATGCAGTTTAGAACAACTTTAAAATAACTATTATTAATTTTAAGTTTTTTTAAAGTAATTTTAAGGTTCTCTCCTGGGACAGCATGCCAAACCTGCTATTATTATCAAGCAATATCGAAGTGTGAACTCTTGAATTTCTCATTTAATAGGTCTGGAGGAGGAGAGAAAGAAGGAGAGGGAGGAGGAGAAGAAAAAGGAGGAGAAAAAGAAGGAGAAGGATGAGAAGGAGAAGAAAAAGAAGGAGGAGAGGAAAAAGAAAAGAAGCAGAATTGCTTCCTTCTTCAAATCAATGTTCTGCCTCTCTCTGGGTAATTCAACAGATACATGTTATGATGATGAAAACTCATATTTACTTCTAGATACATTTTAGACTGTAATGCTTTAAATAAACTGTACTTTATTACCTGGTCTTAGAGTTTAATGTCTGCATGAAAATGACTGTGGACAATGTGTAAACTGCAATCATTTCTCTTTTAACAGATGTGGAGGAGAGTATAATGGTGGAGGAGGAGGACAAAAATCAGGGAGAAAACTTGGAGGAGGAGCAAAAAACACTCCCCATGTCAACAGAACAAAGTTCTGATGGTAAATCAACATATATACGTCTATATATATATCAATTTGTCACTAATGTTATTAATAAAATTGTTATTCTAAATTGTTATTTTCTCCTCGTCTGGAATTTAACATCCTCTGAATGTGTAAACTGCAATCATTTCTATTTAAACAGATATTGAAGAAGACATCATGAAGGAGGAAGAGGAGAACTTGAAAGAAGAGGAGGAAAGAAAGATGAAGGAAAAAACTGTGAAAGAGAAAGAGACAATAAAAGAGGAGGAGGAGGAAATGGAGAGAGTTAAGGTGGAGGAGAAGATGGTGCAGACAGAGGAAGAGGAGATGGAGGAGGTGAAAATCAAGAAAAGAAGGAGGAGGAGGATAATGAAAGAGGAGATAATACAGGAGGAGGAGAATATAATTGAGGAAGAGGAGGAGGAGATGAGTGAGGAGGAGGACAAGAAAACTCAGGAAGAGAAGTGGAAGAACAAAAGACGGAGGAGGGGGAGAAGTCATGGAAAGAAACAGGAGGAGACGATAAAGGAGGGGAAGAAGAAAAAGGTTGTGAAAAAGAGGTCAAAGAAGGAAAGACAGAGGAGGAGATGGAAAAGTAAGAGAATGAATTTAGAGTGGATGAACAAAGAGGACGAGAAGATCAAGAAGGACTGGGAGGAGATATTGAAGGAGGAAGAGGAGTATGTTGGGTGTTATGTGAAGTCAGCATTACATGCTAAAGCACAGACTGTTTTGTTGCAGTGTGGGGGTGACGGACTGTATAAAGTGTTATAAAGGGCTGGGGGCTGACTTTCCTTGTTTTTGTTCAATGTTAAATAAACTGAATGCAAAACTCAAATACTGTCCTTGTCATTTTTTCACATGTTTTATTTTCACGCTTTCTCTCCTATTTATTCTGATAGAGGTGAAATAGTAATATGTGTTTGTTTAATGTTCAGCCACTTGAATAAAAAATGACAATCAACATCCTCATATTGTATTTAATTGAGGTTTAAATATTCAATTTTAGTGACATTTTATGCAGGAATTTGTGTGCTGCACGTGCTGCTGCTTTTTGACTCTTTGTATTTGATTATCTTTTTTATATACACAATTATGCCATCAAACTGTTGTGTTAACGCAATATCACATGAGTAATGTGACGTGGCTGTATATCGTCACTGGTGGGACACTAAGGCACAACACACGCCTCCCAGCAGTGCTGATATACAGCCACATCGCACTGCTATTTGTGTGATGTGGCTCATATATATATATAATTATAATATATATAATATAATTTCTCAATTTTATAAATAATAAATAGACATGATTTGATTTAAATTATCAAAAAGAAAAATGTAATTAAAAACCTCCTGCTATGCAACATGTTTCACAAAATTATATAAAAAAAAAATACATCAATATTTATTGACTTGCAGTATTATATCTCTACACATCTAGTTTTAGTGCTCAAAGTGTCAGATATTCAACTTGAAATGTCTCAGAATGGTTAAACCAGTCCTGTTTAAAACTGAATTAAACAAATCAGTTGCAATGTTCTTTTCTAAAACAAACATAACAAATAATCTAACAGACGTCTATGTGGCACAAAATACAAATTGTATCTGAATTTATATATCTTGGGGTTGAAATTGACTCAAAATTAACTTTTAAATCACAAATTAAAAAGATATGTAACTGTGTTAAATTTAATATCTCTAATTTCCGGTTCAAAAGGTCACATTTATCACTGCAGGCAGCAAAAATATTCATGCATTCAATGATTTTTTTCACATATAACCTACTGTCTAAGAAGCTGTTCACAGGCAAACAAAACAACACTAAAACCCACAGAGTCACTTTACAAACGGACAATTAAAATACTGGATAAAAAGCCTCTAAGACGTCATCATTGTAACAATTTACAAAAACATAAATTGTTAAGCTGGGAAAATGTCATTAGGTATTCAAACATTTGTCTGATGTATAAAATCATTCATGGTCTGTCATCCCCACCTCTCAGTCAGTTTGTAAACATCAGGAACACCACACACAGAGCAACACGAGGGGCAGCCCGTATTGACTGTATTGTCCCACTCCGGAAAAATACTTTTGGTCAGGGTGCCTTTTCAGTTACAGCTGCACAGGAGTGGAATTCTGTCCCTGGCAGCATCACAGATTTAACCCCCTTTAATATGTTCAAAAAACATTTCAAAATCTGGTTAATAGAGAATCAGACCTGTCATCATTCTGATTAGATTGAAACTAGCATGTTTCCATTTGTGCCTACCATCTTAATGATTTGTTGTTTAAATGTGTTTTTTACTGTATCTCTATTAAAAAATATCTGTGTTTTAGTTTAATTTGTAACTATATAATTTTTTTATTAACATCTACATAACTATGTATATTTTAGTTCTTCTTAGCTATGTTTGATTGATTGTATAATTCTTGCAGGGCGACGTAGTGGCGCAGTAGGTAGTGCTGTCACCTCACAGCAAGAAGGTTGCTGGGTCGTTGGTTCGATCCTCGGCTCAGTTGGTGTTTCTGTGTGGAGTTTGCTTGTTCCCCCTGCCTTCGCTTGTGTTTCCTCCTGGTGCTCCGTTTTCCCCCACAGTCCAAAGACATGCAGTACAGTTGAATTGGGTAGGCTAAATTGTCCATAGTGTATGAGTGTGGGTGTGGATGTTTCCCAGAGATGGGTTGCGGCTGGAAGGGCATCCGCTGCGTAAAAAATGTGCTGGATAAGTTGGTGGTTATTCCGCTGTGGCGACCCCGGATTAATAAAGGGACTAAGCCGACAAGAAAATGAATGAATGTATAATTCTTGCATCGTTTTTTAGGTTGTTCAGAGAAAACTATATATAGATGAAAAATAGCCTTCTGGCTAATTCTGGTGAATTTGCAGAAATGCTAATTAAATGTACACTGTCTCTGACAAAAAAAAAAAAAAAAGTAGCTGGCAAACATTGACATTAAAAAGCAACAGCCCTAACTGGTAACAGCACACTGAGTTCAGCCTCTTCCTTCAGCACCTAGAAAAGTATGATAATAACAAATTAACAAAAGGAACTTGATATTTATAAAACATACAAATACAGCTACTCCTAAATAATAGTTTTAGTTTTATGCCACAGTTCACCCCTTCTGGTTATTTCACTCATGAGCACGTAAAGAAGCAGGGACCCTTTTCACAAGACACGTTTAACGGTCATCAGTATCTTAAATCCTTTAAACGTTTTTTAATATTAAGATTTTAAAAAACATGAATATAGATGTATTTATGTACAGTATGTGTTATATCATCTTTACATCAATTTACAAAAAAATTAATTAGCGCTTATGCAAAGCGCTTCTAATGCAGAGTGTATGGGCAGGACAGTAAATCTCAAAATAAGCTTTTATTCCGAAAACGTAGCCCTATATACATTTCTGGGGATTGCAAATTATGTAGCCAGAGCTACATATGGCTACATTTTGTCTTTAAAAATGAATGCTTCGGGGCGATATGACGTCATTACTATTCTTGCACACAGCTGACCACTTACCTCCATATGGATGGCTTCCCTGCTAAAACCAGTTCATCCAGTGGCTTGCCATGTACGTCAGTGGACGAAAAGAGGGGTTGACCACGACGCCGTGGTTCAAGTCTGGTGAAGAACAGTTCCAGAAAGTGTGTAAGACAAAAACAGAATCCAAAAATATTAAATAAACAAGTAAATAACAGGGTGAGAATGTGGTAAAATCTAAAAACGTGCACTGTAAAACACAACCTATAGAATCTTCCTAATAAAATTAAAGTAACAGTTTGCACTCACTTCCTTAGGGTAGATTCTATCACAAATATTTGGCATGATATCTAAATGTAATAGTGGTAACATACCACAAGAAATTAGGTAAGATCTAACAAATAATTCTAATTAGTAATTACTTCTAAACTTGAGTAACATTTACTCTACTTTTAGCAGCAACAGTTCCTTACTACCATAATACTAATAATAAATTAATTAGCCAATACAAATGATTACATAATGCTTATTTTGTAGAGGGTAAGTTTAGTAAAATTGTCAAGACACAGGAAATACTATTAATTGCATTTTTATTGAACAAATAATATAGAAAACATTTAAAGCAAAATACAGTGTTACAATGCATTACAGTGTTACATATATCTTACATGATCACAGAAAAATAAAGAAAAGTCTAATAATGACAAATTATACATAATTTAAACAATTTAACAACACAAACAATTTAAACAATTATGACAACACTCATCTGCTGGCTCCTTCTCTGCTGTGGGACTGTGAATCACCAACAACCTCATGATTTCATTTGTGTTGCCTTCAAGTTCGACCTCCTGTTGAAATAAAATAAAATATAATACATTTTTAATGTTAATTCAAGGAAATCAGCATAATGTTTGAATGGTTGTTTTAATAGTTAATGTCAACTGTTTGAACACAAACAAGATTTCTGTTAATCAGCACTTCAATACAAAAACGGGAAACTAATTAAAATCAAACCAAAATACTTCAAAGTAAAAAATATAAATCGGTGTATAGTTGAAGGTAAAACAAATGAATCACAACTTAGTTAAGATATTAAAAATAAGATATTTTAAAAATAAGATATTTTTAATGATAAATGACAGATTTCTGAAGTCTATTCATCCAAAACTCTGACACTTCATAAACTTCATAAAGACATTTTTACAATAAATACATTTGAAGTGTTTAATCTAAATTCTCAGAAGAAAATGTGATGAAGATTTAACATACACTCAAAAAACTTTTGCTGTTTGTTCAAACTATCTATTTAAAATGAGCTGAAACAACACAATTCTTGTGCCTTTTTGGGAACAACTGAATTATTTTATGTTCAGTCCGCTTAAATTAACTTAATTTCATCCTGTTTTCACCAAATAAAAATCGATTATGTGGAACCCAGCATTTTAAAAATAAATGCTGGGTTAAACACAATCGATTTGTGTTGGCACAACATGATGAAATTAAGTTAATTTATTAGTTTTTAACAAATTTAAGTGGATTAAACAAAACAGTTTAACAGAATTGTGTTGTTTCAGCTCATTTTAAAGTAGTAGTTTAAACAAACAGCATCATTTTTAAATGCATTCTTTTGTTATCATGTAAACAATGATCAGCACCAGTAGGGTTCATTCTCGTCTCAGCTGCTTTAAAAAAATTGCTTTCTTTGAGCAAGTATGTTTGTGCTTCTTTTTGTTCAGCATCAAAAGGTTTGCATGAACAGATTTTCACTTGAAGGAAGAATAGGTCTTACAATACAAACAAGTATGCTACCTAAATACTCTGACTATTTACTAAAGATTAGGTATTGCATTGGTTGCTTAAATCATGGTGATCAATAAGGGAAATAAAACACTGTGTATCCAAATGTGAAAAAAATGTGCACACTGAACTGACAAATCATTTATCAACATACCTGGCAGTCTTGGAGCTCCTTTTCAAGGCACTCTGAGGTAGATAAGCAAAGGCATGCATTTTACAGTGACTCTGTGAGCTGTGCATTGTAACTTGAGGAAAAAATATCATTGATCTGTAAATAACGACAATGATAAAATAGGGTTATAAATGGATCCCTTCTAACACAAAGGCTGACCAGAAAATTAAAACACATATAAAACCTATTACTTTCGATTTGTTAAATAAATGTATGAATTGTGAAGGGATGTTCGGTATTATTCTGCAAATCGGTTCCTTCCTTCGGTTCAATTCAATGAATCGGTTCAATGGACTTTTTGCACAGAGTAAACATATTCCACAAACACTAGTAATTAAATATATTATTATACCCTCTATTCATGCCATCAGTTCGTCCCTGTTACAAAGTCAATCGCGGTCTCAGTAGGTGTCATCAGCTTTGGGTGTGTCTGACAGAGACTCGGTTCAGAGCTGATGATTCGAGAACGTGTGTTAGCCTTAAGCAACGTTAGCAGTTACGTTAGCAGACACAGGAAAGCACATAAAGTAAAATGATCAATATTTGAGTATACCTTTTAACAAAACAAGCTTACATATGCATTCATGTATAAAAAAATTTAACAAAAACTCACTGTTTAACTTGACAAAAGTGAAGCCGCCTCTCCACTGCAACCATGACACCGAAAATGATGAATTCCACATTGCCACCTAGACTTTGACGCAAACGCAATTGGTGCTTTTGAAAACACTATTGGTTGAGTTTAGGCAAGGAGGAGGGTGGGTCAGTCTATCGTTCAGTCGACAGCAGCCTCTGGTGGATTTACGAGAGAACAGCAGGCACGAATGGCACTCGCAAGAGAAATTTGAGATCTCAAAAAGCGTACACAGCAGCCTCTGGTGGATTCACAAAAACAAAACTGCAAAAAAAAAACAAAAAAAAAAAAAACACGTAGCTCCTAGGCTAATTTTGGTCAATTTGATGTTTTCTTCTGGCTGCCAATTATCTGTCACTATTTTTTCCTTTTTCTGAAAGTCTTGTTAAATTTGTTAAATTTTTAAATTTTTCTTTTATTATTTCAGCAAAAAGGATTGTATTACATATATTGTATTTAACATATATATATTAAGGGTGTCACGATCCTCCAAATTCTCGATTCGATTACATTTTTGATTCTGAAGGCACGATTCGATTCGATTCGATTATGAATAATGAATTAATTAATGACCAATTAATTATTTGTAGCCTACCGTTTAAACTACATGACCTGCATGGTCTTTGTTTTAACCATAAACAAATCATACAGTAAACGAATAAAGGCAAGTTACACACATAATTACTACCTGTCAGTCACTTTTTCTGCGGGACTCGTGAATAGGCAGTGATCTGTGTCGTTATAATGGCGTCGGTAAAAAAGACGCACAACCAACAGGAACCAGCCAACAGTATCTGAGGTGTTCGCTAAAATGACTAAGTACAAGTGAGTGAAATATTGAAGCAGTCCTCTGACTGCCTGGACCTGCTGTCTCGAGCGCATGGCTGTGAGTGCGTCTGTGTCTGTGTGGTCACGTGATGTGCATTTTCAGAGGTAGAGAGGAAGGAGGGCTGCTCAGAAATGCTACACGCCACTGTGGATGTCAAATCGTTGTCGTTCTAAAATGCCATTTAAAAACAAAGACAGTGTAAACAGGGCCTGAGTGTGTACTTTTCGCAAGCAGATTTGCAACGGGGGTGGGCGGAGGATCGCGATGCTGGTGTTGTCTATCGGATGAACCGTACGTAATACGTACATAGCAGAGCTTGCAAAATTGTATTTTTTTGTCGACAACACGAACGTTGTCAACATAACTCACTGGAAATCCAAACTGCTTACACACAGGCGACTTCATTGAAAGAGGAGAGGGTTTAAGTTCTGTCGACGGGTCTCCTGCTTCTGCAGTTTAACAAGCACTTCAACAAGCCTGTTTTTTTCCCGCTTGCAAAGCCAAGCTGACGTGACATGGGGGCGTGGCAGCATCGACGATTCTATTTTTTGATTCGATAATCGAAATTGAGCATAAATTTCGATCGATTTCGATTTAAAATCTAAATCGTGACACCCCTAATATATAAATATATATATTTGTTGTACTCTCCCATTCACTGCACTCTAGGTTTACTCAACTATGACGACTTCCACTGCTGTGAAACCCAGACATGTGAAAACGATTCAACAGTGATTTCTTTATCTGAGAGGCACTGTAAAGAACATTAAACGTTCATTTGGCTTCTTGAGAGGAACGGAATCAAACTATAAAACAAAACACTCAACTATATATAATAAACACGGTAAGTTTTTTTTTCTGGAAAACTCTGCTTTGCATGTTATTTTTCAGCAAAAGTGTGAATGAATTAATGGTGTGTCTTTATAGTACTAACAGGACAGGTTATCAGTTTAGCTTTATAGATGTACACACACACGAAACACACCTGATATAAGGTTAAAGTCTGAAGTCCAGAAAATATGGGAGAAAATCGGACATGTCTGAAGGTGCGAATACCAAACAGCAACCTCTAAAAACCTTATCTTTAATATTATTATTATTATTTATTGAGCATTTCTGAGACATACTGCGTATGAACACCTTTGATATTCACTAACAGGTAAGTTTGGTCTATATCTGTTTCTAATAAGATAAACAATACCACATAACAGCATGTTTGCTATTATTATAAGTGGTCCGACTTTATTTTAGGTCACCTCAACTACATGTACATGCATCAAAAAATAAAAACAATGTACTTACTGTGTTCACAATGTATTGTAGAAGATTTCTGGTGCTCTTGAAAGGGGATTTGGGTAGGTTTAGAGACAGGTTTGGTGGTATGGGTAGGTTTAAGGAAGAGTTAAGGTGTTAGGGATGATCAACAGTGTAATTACAGAAATGAATTACAGATGAAATTACATGAAGGCATTTAATCAGTCATAGGTACGATATAAAACATGTATTTATTTACACAATAAGTACATTGTAGTATTCATTTCAATGTAAGTACAGTGGCGCAGTTGGTAGTGCTGTCGCCTCACAGCAAGAAGGTTGCTGGGTCGCTGGTTCAAACCTCGGCTCAGTTGGCGTTTCTGTGTGGAGTTTGTTCTCCCTGCCTTCGCGTGGGTTTCCTCCGCGTGCTTCGGTTTCCCCCACAGTCCAAAGACATGCGGTACAGGTCAATTGGGTAGGCTAAATTGTCCGTAGTGTATGAATGTGTGTGTGGATGTTTCCCAGAGATGGGTTGCGGCTGGAAGGGCATCTGCTGCGTAAAAACTTGCTGGATAAGTTGGCGGTTCATTCCGCTGTGGCGACCCCGGATTAATAAAGGGACTAAGCCGACAAGAAAATGAATGAATGAATGAATGAATGAAGTTCATGTTGGTTACATTTAACTTAAATGTTAATTAATACGTTAATTAACAACATGTACTAACAAGTAATTAAGGTAGCCGTTATTGACACATGAACTCATGTGAGTCATGTTGTAGTTAAAGTTAATTTATGATTAGTGCATACCTTAACTCATTAGTAATTCATAATAAGGTGTAGTTTACATATTAATACATCATTATTCATGTACTGTTATTGTAAAGTGTTACCGTGTGCCCTCATACATTTATTTACCAAGAACTGTATGGAAAGCAAGGGTGTAGAATTGGCATGGACAGAAGGGACATGTCCCCACTAATATCCAGCAATTACAGAAATGTCCCTACCAATAATTTAATTGCCTTCAAAATAAATTAATGCTCAGGCAACCCTTAGTAACCTAGATCTGCTCAAAGGGTAAATTCATAGACATATAATAGATAATAGGGGTTAAAATGGTTAAATTGCATCACATACCTCTTTAAACTTCGGTACATTCTTACCTCCTCAAACCCGGACTACAGTAAAATCATATGAATTGAATTTTGCAGCATAGGGCATGCTTTATTAATAGTTATTTGTATTATTAAGTGTTTAAATGTTTTTAAAAGCACGAAACAGAATTTGTGCTGTTCAATACATGCGCTCTAGGGATGTACTTCCCCACCAAAATCAAGAGCAAATCTACACCCTTGGAAAGTTTGATTTGTCTGATTGAAAAGCTTACCGTATTTATATTACTGTAAAATAAAACTCAATGCAGCAAGAGTGTGAACTGCTGATAGACGGAACACAATGAAAACTGCACCACTTGAATTAGAATTGAAATTGCACTTGAATTGTAATGATGCTGTTCAGTGTATTTGACTTTTGATGCAAAACACTTATTAAAAGCTGCAATCATTCATTCATTTACTTTTCGGCTTAGTTCCATTATTAATCAGGGGTCGCCACAGCGAAATGAACCGCCAACTTATCCAGCATATGTTTTACTCAGCGGATGCCCATTCAGCTAAAAGCTGTAATCATGAATTAATATTATTTATATGACCTAAAATATTATTTGTGGAGTTCTTGCATTAATATAGATGTCACATTAATAATCAATAATAAAAATACAATTAATGTAGTGTAATGTTGAAGTTATACAAAGACCGGCTTTTGTTACATAACTTGAGGACAACAAAACGAGAACAAATTTTAGGATGAAATTAAATGTGCTGTCATTTTTGTTCCCCTGGAAATGCAGAAAAGCAATGGCACAGTCTTTACCAACATTATCAAAGCGACCAGCAGAGACCAGGAGATGCAGTAAAGATGAACCTCCATGTGAGTCTATCTTGAGTTAGTTGTTAAACAAATCATTTAAAACAATTTGTTCACCAACACTTACTTTTTTTGTACACTGTGTTGGTCAAATTCAAAACAGATAATTGCCAGTGTTGTATCTAAATCCCTTTTTATGGTTCAATTCTATATATGGTGTCATTACTACTATGTGTCATGATCACCAGCGATCTAAAACACCCGGGATCACTGAAAAACATTCACACTCAAGCTGCGGTCACACAGACTTTTTCTCCCATAGACTTCCATTCATACGCACACGAATGCGTCAGACTGGAAATGCGGGGTCATGCATAAGGATGCCAAATCGCATCACTTGACTGCGTGAGACCAAACAAGGATCAAAACATAACATCTCTGGACAGACATTTAAAACATGGAGCAATCGCTCACTTTTTAAAAGCCTAATAATCTTGTTTATTCCCACCCCTTTTCGCTGCGCTGCACGACAGAATTTCGCATTATCAAACTCTAGTGCAGGGGTGGCCAACCTTGTTCCTGGAGAGCCACCCCTGCACTAGTGTGACCGCAGCTTAACATGAACTACAATCCTGCCTTACAATGGTCTTTAAAAGTCATGCACCACACACACACAACCGGTTCCAGATCCTGACTGATTACACTCTCACAGCTGATGCTGTTTAATGACTGATTACACACACATATATTCGGCTCACTTTGAGACACTCATGGCTGAGTCTTGTGTTAACCTTTCCTGCTCTGTCCTTTTGCTGTGTTAGAGATAGCAGGGGAGATATACTTATTACTCCAGGGCCGGGGGGGCCCCGCGTGATTAGGGGGCCCCGCGTTGTCGCGATTATCAAAAATTGAAAATCCGGCAACCGCAATAATCAAACCCCTCGGAACAACTGTGGTTGGAACCAAAGTTCACAGGTCTGTGTTCTCTGAACTCCTCTCAAATGGTGGACTACTTCATTCTGATTGCTTGCCGCCGAACCGCGTCATAGCTCATACCATAAAGTTGACTTGATTTTAAGTCCTCCTCGACGCCCACACCGGAGAAGACGCGCCGCGCTGCTCCTCGCCACCCGTTCTCATTGAAAATTAATGACTTCCGGCTACTTTGACGCTCTTGCCGCTTGTTTGTGAATGCCACCCTGCGTCGTCGCTCCACCCGCCCCCCTTTCCCGCTCCTTAGTTTGTTATCGCTTCTCAGTTTGTGAAGGCTTCCCCGTGTTGTCACTCTACCCCCCCCCCCTTTCCCGCTCCTCAATTTATGATCGTTTCCTTGCGTCGTCACTCCACCGACTCTCCCCGTCCCCCGTCAGTGATCCCTGCAGGGGGGCCCTGCATTTTGCGCTACGCCACTGCAGCTGGTGAATGAACGAGGACACATGTAACTTGGTCCAATTATTTATTACTATCTGTGTGGTACAACTAGATCAGTCACTGAAAGAGGGAACATCAGTGAAAAACTCATTGCGGAAAACCGCTCCTCTCTCTCTGTCTCTCCCCCTCCGCTTCAAACACACACACAAACAGCAGCCCCGCCCCTTAAAGGACTCGCACATTTTACAACACTTGTTATCTGTTAAGTGACATTACAATGCATTTTCCTTGCCTTCCGTGTTTTAAATCTTTGCTTTGTTTTGTTTGATTATTCCTGTATGCTGCCTGCCTATTGACAATTTGCCAGCTATTTCGACTACGACTCTGGATTGCCCTCTTATATCTGTTTGCTCCTGTGTTGATCATTGCTTGCCTGACCATCCTGTCAATAAAACCCTGCATTTGGATTCTTATCCCTATTGTCAGTGTCACATCCCCTCGTTAGACTATGTAATATGTAGTTTGCCTTAACTAATTATATCATTTTATAAAGGTCATTTATTATGTGCATATGTTTTTTATTTTATGGTTTAACTTAAAATTATATCTGTATGATTATATCTTTCATTATTGTCTGAAAATACATCT
Organism: Danio rerio; assembly: GCF_052040795.2. NCBI lineage: Eukaryota > Metazoa > Chordata > Actinopteri > Cypriniformes > Danionidae > Danio > Danio rerio. The sequence continues at coordinate 16,245,137 of NC_141027.1, read as the reverse complement.
CTGTGACCATAAATTATTCTAATACCCTAACCATATCCCAACTCAAAAACAGGAAATGTACAATAAGTATGTTATACTATACTTTTTGTAAATAGTTCAATGTGCTTAATATAAATACACTCTGTATAATATCTGTAAAAATGAACAGGAGGTGATATATTTTTATTATTTCTCTTCTCTTCAGCTCTGTCATCCTCCATGAGTCCTCTGTTTGAGGAGCTTCAGTGTTCGGTGTGTCTGGATGTGTTCACTGATCCCGTCAGCACTCCATGTGGACACAACTTCTGTAAGAGCTGCCTGAACACGAGCTGGGAGAACAGTCAGGTCTGTAGCTGTCCATTGTGTAGAGAAAGATTCAGCGATAGACCTGACTTGAAGATCAACACAGGGCTTAGACAGCTTGGCCAACTCTTTAAGGAAAGGTTGACCTTGAGAATATCTGGAGTTCTTTGTGACATCTGTGAAGGGAGAAAGATGAAAGCCCTGAAGTCCTGTTTGACATGTCAGACTTCATACTGTGAAACTCACCTGGAGCCTCATCTGAGAGTCCCGAACTTCAAGAAACACAAACTGATGGAGCCTGTGAAGAATATAAAGGACTATATATGCCAGAAACACGAGAGACCTCTGGAGCTGTTCTGTAGAGATGATCAGATGTGTGTTTGTGTGTTTTGCACTGATGGAGACCACAAGACTCACAACACTGTTCCTCTAGAGGAGGAGAGTAAAGAGAAGAAGGTATGAGTTACTCCCAATAGGAAACCTTACTTTGGTAACTTGGTAGAAATGTTTCCAGAAGATCTTCTGTTAGATGTAAAATCATGAATGAGCAATTGTGTGTGTGTGTGTCTCTATATAGATTCAGATGATAAAGACTCAAACAGATGTGCAGCAGATGATCCAGGACAGAGTCAAGAAGATTCAAGACATCGAACACTCAGCAGACCTCAGAAAGGTGAGATGAAATGTTCAATATTTGATGGATGATATGTAGATTTCTTTTAATAAAATATAACTGTGTATTTCAGAAAAGCACAGAGCGAGAGAAAGCATCCAGGTTACAACTCTTCAGTGATTTAATGCGCTCCATTGAGAGATGTCAGGCCGAGCTGCTGGAGATGATGGAGGAGAAGCAGAAAGCAGCAGAGAAACAGGAGGAAGAGCTGATTCAAGAGCTGCAGCAGGAAATCACTGAGCTCAAGATGAGAAGCTCTGATTTGGATCATCTCTCAAGCACTGAGGATCATCTTCACCTTCTACAGGTCAGTGACTCTCTGTCTGCTGAATGCTGAACACTCCTCCAGCTGAATGATTTCTTCTCCCTCCTGCTGTAGATTTACCCATCCATATGCAGCCCACCAAACCTCAAGAACTGGCCTGAAATCAGTATGAACACTGATGTGAGCTTGGAGACTCTGAGGAGAGCTCTGACTCAACTGCAGGAAACTCTGGACCAGAAACTCAGTCAAACAGGTAGATCAATATCAAATACAAAAAGACCCATTGTGCTGCTATCGCATTATTTTGTTTAACAATAAATATTACAGCATGGATCCAGCTCCGTCTCTGAGTTCAGTATGCTATTGTGAAAATAATACCAACAAATCATAAATACAAACATTAACCCTAAGCAAACATGAACAACAAACTGATGTCTCAGGCTTCGTCAATCCTCTTTCAATCCTTCTGGAGCTCAAATATCAAAACAGACTCTTTTTTAATATGTACCTTCCTCTACATTTCTGGAGAGCACAAATTATGTAGCCAGAGGTACGTATGGCTGCATTTTGTCTTTAAAATGAATGCTACGCAATGATAAGATGCAGCTTTTGTGTCTTTTTGTGCTACTAGCTGACCACTTACCTCTGTATGGACCGCTTTTGCGCTGTTACCAGTTTGCCCAGTAGCTCACCATGTAAATCGGCAGACTTGGAAGGTGGAAAGAAGTTGGCACGATGACAGGGTTCAAGTTCGGCGAAGAACGGTTTCAGAAAGCAGGTAAAACTAAAGGCAAAAAATAAACAAGTAAATAACAGGGTGAGAACGTGGTAAGATCTGAAAATGTGGTAAAAACCAGGCTTTCCTTTTTCTGGATTGCTTTTCAAAACACTGTGGGTTTAGGGAAGGCGGTGGGTGGGAGGATCGGTTGGTGTGTTAGTCAGTCGACAGAGGCCTCTGGTGGCTTTATGCAAGAAAATCAGGCGCATAGGGCACTTTTGAGAGAAATTTGATATCTGAAAAAGCGCAAACAGCAGCCTCTGATGGATTTGTGAAAGCAAAAACTACATAAAAAGTAACTCCTAGGACGTATTCTTTGCTTTTCAGAAATGTATACAGGAGTACATATCAACAATGACTCTGGGTTATCCTATTGACCTTATTCTCCACCGACGAGCGGGCACTGCCATTTGAATCTTTTTGGCACGAGACTTTCGGTCTCATTCACTTTCATTCATTTTTAGACATTAAAAACTGCTCGTTTCGTTGTTTGATGTTGCAAACTGATATTTCCTTGTTGTATTATTCTACTTGGTCTGTATAGTCATGCAAACATTTGTTTGTAGAGCAAGTAGTTTGACCTTTTTTTGCCGTTTATTATTCCTTGTCATTTCTCCCATAGGCGACTGAAACGGAAGTTCTAAGACAATCGCGAAAACAGGCGCACTTCCGCATTTGAGAATAAGGTCAATACAGTACTCAAGAGGAGTGTGATGCACACACATTAATGCCATTGGCAGCACTCCTCATAACAGTATAATTCAGTCTCAGAATTAGTAGCTGGTCAAATCTCAGCTCAGCAGGTTAATATGTATAGTATAGTTCAGTTCAGCACTGGTAGAAAACAAAATCTATCCTGAATCATAGACAATAAAAAAGCTAAACTTATGCTTAAAACATTTTTTTGCATTAAACCTGTTTTAAAAAGTTTAATTGTAGTGTATGTGATGTAGGAGCGGTGCAGTGGTGCAGTAAGTTACCTCACAGCAAGAAGATTGCTGGTTTGAGCCTCGGCTGGATCAGTTGGTATTTCTGTGTGGAGTTTGCATATTCTCCCTATGTTCATGTGGGTTTCCTCCGGGTGCTCTGGTCTACAGTCCAAATACATGCGCCATAGGTGAATTGGGTAAGGTAAATTTTCCGTAGTTTATGTGTGTAAATGAGAGTGTGTGGGTGTTTCCCAGTGATGGGTTGCAGCTGGGAGGGCATCCGCTGTGTAAAACTTATGCTGAATTAGTTGGCGGTTCATTCCGCTGTGGCGACCTCAGATTAATAAAGGGACAAAGCCGAAAAGAAAACGAATGAATGAATGAAAACCTGTAACCATCGACATCCATGGTTTTTGTTTTTCATATTGATGATGTCAATGTGTACGCTGTGTACGCTTTTTGAAATCTCTAATTTCTCTCGCGAGTGACATCTGTGCCTGTTGTTCTCGTGTAAATCCACCAGAGGTGCAGTCGACTGACTGACTGACTAATCAACTGACCTACCCACGTCCTTCCCTAAACCCAACCAACAGTGTTTTCAAAAGCACTGATTGACCCGGCCAGCCACTTCCCTAAACCCAACCGACAAATTTAAAGCAAGCCAGAAAAAGAAAAGTCCTCGCCTGATTTTTACCACGTTTTACAACATTCTTACCCTGGTATTTTCTCATTTATTTAATTTTTTTGGCGTCTGTTTTTGTCTTACCTGCTTTCTGAAACCATTCTCCACCAGACTCAAACCCGTCAGGTAAGCGGTCAGCTGTTAAGCGCGAAAAGGAACCGTGTCACACCGCCCGTTGCGTCGTGCAGCCATATGTACTTCAGGCTACATAATTCGTCAGTCTCCAGAAATGTATATAGGACAACATTTTCAGATTGAACCTATGTTGAGACCATCAGTCAGTTAAACATTTTTATACTACATGAATTTAAAGATAATGTCTTCTTATTATTTATTTTCACAGTGTTGAGGAGGATGCAGCACTATGCAGGTACAGTGACAGATCACAATAATAGTTTTAAAAACATTTACAAACAATTTACAAACATTTACAAACAAGTAATGTTTAAAAACATTAACAATATTGTATTGAGAAGCTGTGATTTATATCTCTTATTCTCAGTGGATGTAACTCTGGATCCTGATACAGCTAATCCATTTCTCATCCTGACTGATGACGGGAAACAAGTGACACATGGAGACACTAACCAAAATCTCCCAAACAACCCACAGAGATATGATCAATGCAACACTGTCCTTGGAAAAGAGGGATTCTCCTCGAAGAGATTTTATTTTGAGGTGCAGGTGAAAGAAAAGACTAAATGGGATTTAGGAGTGGCCAGTGAATCTGTTAAGAGGAAGGGAAAGATCACACTCAGTCCTCAGCACGGATACTGGGCTGTGGGTCTGAGGAATTCTGATGTGTATTGGGCTTTTGATGCTCCAGCTGTCCGTCTGTCTGTAAGAGAAAAACCGCAGAAGGTTGGTGTGTTTGTGGATTATGACGACGGGCTGGTCTCCTTCTATGATGTTGAGTCAAGATCTCACATCTACTCTTTCACTGGACAATCTTTTACAGAGAAACTCTATCCTTTATTCAGCCCATGCATTAATGATGAAGGTAAAAATTCAGCACCGCTGATCATCTCAGCTGTTAAATCCATTGAATAATTGTACACTCTAAATACAGTAACCGGCCACTTTATTAGGTACACCTTACTAGTACTGGGTTGAATGCCCTTTTGCCTTCAGAACTGTCTTAATCCTTTGTGGCATCGATTCACCAAGGTACTTGAAATATTAAATATTGAAAGAGATTTTGGTCCATATTGACATGGTATTGACGTGTTGTGTGATCAGAGATGCTCTTCTGAAGACCTTGCTTGTAATGAGTGCTTGTTTGAGTTACTATTGCCTTTCTATTAACTCAAACCAGTTGGTAGGTAGGCTACTACCGCTCACTGGATATTTTCTCTTTTTCTGACCATTCTCTAGAGATGGTTGTGCTTGAAAATCCCAGTAGATCAGCAGTTTCTGAAATACTCAGACCAGCCTTTCCAGCACCAACAACCATGCCATGTTCAAAGTCACTTAAATCACCGTTCCTCCCCATTCTGATGCTCGGTTTGAACTGCAGCAGATCGTCTTGACCATGTATATATGTCTAAATGCATTGAGTTGCTGCCATGTGATTGGCTGATTAGAAATGTGAGTTAAAGAGCAGTTGGACAGGTGTATGCCATATATACTATTTTATTCAGATAGATTTGTTTTTTGTGGTTATTCTTAACTGTCTGGCTTAGTCCACATTAAATCCAAAATTACAGTGTTTATTTGCTAACTCACATTGTAATTCTTCAGGTAAATAGTTAATCTGTGTCAGTTAATCCACTGAAAAATACTTTGTTTTGGTAATCTTATATCAAAGTCTGACCATTTGCTTCCACCCTTGAAGTAGCAATCCTTGTGTTGATATCAAATTTGAGGGCTTCAATAGCAACATTATATTAATATCCTTAACCACGCCCCTCTTACCGGTAGTTTATGAGGGAATGATGCACAATACAAAGCTCCGCCCCCCTAATCAATATTCTGTTTCAGTTGGAAGCACATCAAAATACAGAAAAATAGTGTCTTTGCAACTTCCTGTTCATGCAGGATTCAGCATATATATATATATTGTACTTCATTTCTAATTCTACATAAAAATATATGCATTTGCACTATATGTCCGAAGAAGGTCACAGTTGTTGACATTAAATCTCTTCACATTTATCTGGCAACAAAAAGTCTTTTTGTTAGACAATTTTTGTGTGAAACATCACAGAAAATTTGTATTGGGTTGGGTTGTGTAACAATAAAATCCTACATTGCAAAACAGATTTTTTTTTTAGTCCGACACAAAGCACTTTATAGGACTAACAGGAGAGGAGACCTGTGGAGCTTTATAGATGCACACAGAAACACACCTGATATAAGGTCAAAGTCTGAAGTTCAGAAAATATAAGAGGAAATCTGACATGTCTGAAGGTGGAACTACCGAACAACAGTCTTAAATAAAGATATAACTTGAAATAATCGAAAAAATATTAAGACTTCTTGTGAACACAGCTGATATTCACTCACAGGTGAGTTATGGAAATCTTTATTCAATGTTATTGAAATGGTTAAGTAGAGTACTTTTAATTGACTTGGCTGGTCAATACTAGATTGCTATTATTAGTTTTTTTAATAAGAAATGTTTGAGAAGTGTTAAAATGTTCTTATCATTGTAAAACAAAACTCAACGCATCAAAAGTGTGAACTGTGGACAGATAGAACACAATGGAAACTTGGATTTAAAAAATGAAATACATTTCTGTATTTGAATGCCAATTTATTTGACTTTTAGACATACAAATCAAATATTTAGGTGTGTGTGTGTGTGTGTGTGTGTGTGTGTGTGTGTGTGTTCTTGTGGGGAATGTTAATGATTTGTGTAGAGTATTTTATTGGATGACTTGACAACAAGAAGGTGAACAAATCTTGGGATGAAATATGAGTTGTGTTTTTTTTTTCCTCTCCTGGAAATGAAGAACAGAAATGGCAAATTCTTTACCACCACCATTACCAATGCGAACCACCAAGAGACTAAGCATGGACAGATCTCTCTGTGAGTCTATTTTAAGTTAGTCATTAAATAATTCATTTAACTGATTTGTTCAGAAATATATATTTTTTGATGGGGGCCACAACTGTGTTGGTAAAAAATAATCACTAATGTTGTACCTAAATCATTTAATATGGATCTACTATATATAACCAGCCCATGCTCATTCTGAAAATGTACCCCTATATATATTTCTGAAGAGCGCCAAATACGTCCCAGGAGCTACGTTTTTTTGCAGTTTTTTGTTTTTGCGAATCCGCCAGGGGCTGCTGTGTACACGTTTTGAGATAATAATTCTATACATTTATATAGGGCTTTTCTGGGCACTCAAAACGCTTCACACATAGAGGGAATCTCCTTATCCACCAGCAGTGTGCAGCATCCACCTAGATGTCTTGGACGGCAGCTATATTGTGCAAGATTGGTGGAGAGGAGTGATGAAGCCAATTATGATATTGGGAGGGTTAGAAGGCCATGGTGGACAGAGGCCAAGGGGCAAAATTGACCAGGATGCCAAGGTGAAACCCCTACTCTTTTCACAGGACATCCTGGGATTATTAACCACCACAGAGAGTCAATTTAACGTGTCATCCGAAAGACGGCGCTCACTGAGCAGTATAAAGTCCCCTTCACTATACTGGGGCATTAGGACCCACATCGACCGCAGGTTGGGCGCCCCCTGCTGGCCTCACTAACACCACTTCTGGCAGCAACTTAGCTTTCACCATGTGGTCTCCCGTCCAGGTACTGACCGGACACAGCCCTGCTTAGATTCAGTGGGTGACCATGTGAGATTTGCAGAGAGCTAGCTGTTGGCAAATCTCAAATTTCTCTCGCGAGTGCCCTCCACGCCTGCTCTTCTCTCGTAAATTCACCAGAGACTGCTGTCTACTGACTGACTGACTGACCGATACACCCTCCTCCTGCCCTAAACCCAACCGATAGTGTTTTCAAAAGCACCAATTGACCCAACCGTCCACTTCCTTGAACCCAACCGCAGTGTTTTTAAAAGCAATTCAGTCATCCGGTAAGCGCAAAAAGGAAGGGCGTCATGCTGCCTCGTTAAGTTCCTTTTAAAGATGAAATGCAGCCATACATAGCTCTGGCTACATAATTTGTGATCTCCAGAAATGTATAGGGCTACGTTTTCAGAATAAGCCTATATTGCAAATTACTGTAGGTGTCTACAACTACAATGCATTATTATGCCTAAATAAATGTATCATTTTATACAGATCCTTTATCAGGCACTGTACGCTTGTTTTTAATTGTGGCCAGATAAAAATAAATGCGTGTAATTGTATCTTGCATTTACTGTATGAAAATGCATTTACTGTATGAAAATGCATCTATGTGGCTTCTAAACCTTTTTAAAAGGCCCTAAAACATACTTTTAAACCATTACTTATAACCATACCCCACCCTAGTAAGATTAAAAGTATTTTGAAGAACAGTTCAAGCACGATAAGCACATTGTGCTTTATTTTTTTGACACATGTAATTAGTTAAATATACTATAGTGTGACCCTTAACATTAACATAAATATTCTGAACATTTGCACTTGAATGTTTTCTTTTCTTTTTAGCTCTGTCATCCTCCATGCGTCCTCTGTTCGAAGAGCTTCAGTGTTCAGTTTGTCTGGATGTGTTCACTGATCCAGTCAGCACTCCATGTGGACACAACTTCTGTAAGAGCTGCCTGAACTCGAGCTGGGAGAACAGTCTGGTCTGTAGCTGTCCATTGTGTAGAGAAAGATTCAGCGATAGACCTGACTTGAAGATCAACACAGAGCTTAGACAGCTTGGCCAACTCTTTAAGGAAAGGTTGACCGTGCGAATATCTGAGGTTCTCTGTGACATCTGTGATGGGAGAAAAATGAAAGCCATGAAGTCCTGTCTGGCCTGTCAGACTTCTTACTGTGAAACTCACTTAGAGCCTCATCGAAGAGTCCCGAACTTCAAGAAACACAAACTGATGGAGCCTGTGAAGAATATAAAGGACTATATATGCCAGAAACACGAGAGACCTCTGGAGCTGTTCTGTAGAGATGATCAGATGTGTGTTTGTGTGTTTTGCACTGACGGAGACCACAAGACTCACAACACTGTTCCTCTAGAGGAGGAGAGTAAAGTGAAAAAGGTGAGAGATACTAATAAAAATGTAACTTTTTTCTTCAAAGCAAAGTTCTCATTGGGTGATCAAATGTGTTCGTGTTTCCTTCTGTAGACTCAGCTGATAGAAACTCAGAAAGACATGCAGAAGATGATTCAGGACAGAAACAAGAAGATTCGAGACATCAAACACTTGGCAGAACTCAGAAAAGTGAGCTCAAGATATTCAATACTTAATAGATGGTGTTTAGATTTCTCGAAAAGTAATTTCACTGTATATTTCAGAAGCAGGATGAAAAGCTGATTCAAGAGCTGCAGCAGGAAATCAATGAACTGAAGATAAGAAACTCAGAGCTGGATCATCTCTCACACACTAAGGATCACCTTCAGCTCCTACAGGTCAGTGACTTTCTATCTGTTCACATCACAGGACAACACTCGGACTCCTCCAGCTGAATGATTTCTCCTTTCTCATGTTGTAGCTTTACCCATCCATATGCAGCCCTTTAAATGGCAGGAACTGGTCTGATGTGAGCTTGGAGACTCTGAGGAGAGCTCTGACTCAACTGCAGGAAACCCCAGACCAGAAAGTCAGTCAAACTGGTTGGTTACTATCAAACACAACACAACACTATTTTAGGAATAAATTAAAAATGTATGCGACAAAATAAGTATATGAGAGTAACTGCAGATTCCTGTGAACACAAATTGTTATAATGCTGTTCGGTGCTGTTCACAAATTTGAGATAGGAGAATGTTTCATTTCAATTGAGTGAAGTTGGCAGAGAAACAGGCTCTGAATCATATTTAAAATCAGCTTTCTTAATGACATAACCTACCAACGTGTATGCACTTTCATTTCGGTCAAATCCTAAAGGAGTAATGATAAATAAAATATGCATTCATTTTCCTTTAGTTTAGTCTCTTTATTCATCAGAGGTCGCCACAGTGGAATGAACCGCCAACTTATCCAGCTTATGTTTTGCATAAGATTGTCACGAGTGGGGGAGAATCACACAAAAGGCAAAAATCCATGTGCAGCAATTTATTAACAAAAAGACAAAGGTATCCAAAAAGACAGAGATTTCCAAGAGACAAAGGTTTCCAAATCTTGCACAGAACTATAAGCAAGATACAAAAACTAGATGACCAGACGAAGGAACTGGCAAAAATCCAAAAACGGGTAAAAACAAGGACAGGGTAGAAGTGCTATCAAGTGCTAACAAAAACTAACACAAACAGGAATCCAAGAACAATCGTAATACAAAAAACTAGATAACCAGACAAACATAACAGACGTGAGGAACCAACAAAATCCTAAGGCAACTAAAACAGAGAACAAGAGGGTTTATAAAGACACGACTAAGGCCGTACTCACACTAGGTACAGTTGCCTCGAACCGGGCCAAAGCACGCTTGTCCCCCCTCCCGTCTCCCCCGACGGCCCGCGCTCACACCATATCGGGCCTCGGCACGCTTACGTCATCGCTGCTGCGCTGTTCAGAAGCGCTCTCTATGGCAAGCCTTTTTAGCATTTAAATCTTTGTTCTGACTCCATAAATATATTTAGAGATATCTCTAATTATATTTTGACTTGTCATAATTATAATTCGACTAGTCAGAATAACAATTAGAGATATCTGCAATTGCAATTGTACTAGTACGAAATCAGATTGGAGATATCTGCAAATATATTATGACTAGTCATATTCCTCCATTGACTTCCGTTGAAAAATATTTGCAGATATCTCTAAATGAGTTTTGACTAGTCACAATTGTAATTAGAGATATCTCTAACTGAGTTTTTACTAGTCATACATTTGGAGATGTCTTTAATTCGTAATATTTAGAGATATTTACAAATATATTTGAAGATATCTCTAATTAATTTACTAATAGTCGAATTACAGTTGTAGATATCTTGAATTGGATTTTTGACGAGTCAAAACTCAAGAGATATCTGCAAATATTTTTCAATGGAAGTCAATGGAGGAATATGACTAGTCATAATATATTTGCAGATATCTCCAGCCTGATTTCGTACTAGTACGATTGTAATTGCAGATATCTCTAATTGTCATTCTGACAAGTCGAATTATAATAATGACTTGTCAAAATATATAATTATATCTCTAAATATATTTATGGATAGTCAGAACAAGGTTTAAATGTTAAAACGGCTTGCCATACGCTCTCACTCAGCAGCACAGTGGAGAGTTCTCTAGTTATATCGTTTCAGTCGTTTGTTATGCAGTGACATGCAGTCAAATATTTCGCCAAACAGTCCTTAGGGATGCCGTGACACGCAGTCAGATATTTTACCGAACAGATCCGCCACTTTTGGCGCTCATAAACAATCAAAGCTCTCGTGCTGCAGGAATGAGGAGGTCTGCTGAAGGCGCGCAGCTGTGGTGCTGTAAGGAGTTTGCGTCTTTAATAAACTACGGCAGTTTGCGATCACTGAACAGTAAGAATGATTAATAAATCCATATCAAACAGTCCCTTAAAAGTCACGTCTCGCTTTCGGTTTCGGGCTTTGGCGCGTTTCGCGCTCACACACAAGCGTACCGCGCCAAAGCCCAAGTGTACCGCGCTCAGGCACACCTCTTCCAACCGGGCCAGGGCCGGCCAAGTGAACCGTGCTTGAGCCCGATTCAGCGCACTCACACTTCTCAAACGATCCGGGAAACGGGCCTGGGCACGGTACGGATGGCATAGTGTGAGTAGGCCCTAAATTAACAAACACGAAACAGCTGTAACATAACACAATCAATAATACTAAGGATGATGAGAAATGAAGTGAAACTACAAAACAAACTAGTGTCCTCAAGTGTCCAAATTAGGGCATTGCAACAGGTGTGACAAAGATGCCCATCCAGCTGCAACCCAGTATTGGGAAACACCCATACACACTCATTCACACGCATACACTACAGCCAATTTAATTTATTCAATTCACCTATAGCATGTCTCTAGACTTGGGACTCTGGACCTGGAGCACCCGGAGAGAAAACCCACACAAACACAGGGAGAACATGCAAACCCCACACAGAAATGCCAACTGACCCAGCCAGGACTTGAACCAGCGACCTTCTTGCTGTGAGGCGACAGTGCTAGCCACTGAGCCACCTTGTCGCCTAAATAGAACACTGTATTTTTCAAATGGACTTTCAATGTAATGGACATTATCTTAAAGAGCCCATATTATACATGAAATAGGGTCATATTTTGGTTGCAAGGGTCTCCAACAACAGTCTAATATGCATGCAAGGTCAAAAAACACTTTCATGGTCTTATAATCTGCATTTATTTTTACCTAATTATCCCAGCGACTCCCGTATGAATCGTCCAGTGATTCATTTGTTCCCAAACCCCTCCTTAGCGCGAAGCTAATCTGCGCTGATTGGACCGATGACAGTCTGTCGCGATTGGTCGACTGCCTTCAGTCAGAGAGTGAAATGGCCAATAGCCAATCAGCAATATAAAAAGTAATCACAGTTGTGGAAATATAAATTTCTAGCATCTAATTCCAAATGAACAATACTCTACGTATAACTGAAAAGTTATTTTCTTTGGTTTTTTTTAATTAAATCATTTCATTGACATGCCATTTGGAGGGACATTTAACCTGACTACAGACTTCATTTATATGCTAAAGTGATGTAATTAATGGTTTCACAGCATGGCTGTATCTATTGTATTCCCTGTCTCCAGAACATCATTTGCACATTGTTGTAATGATGTACTTATCTATTGATGAGATCAGCATAGCACCCAGACTTCATTTGCAACCATGGCACCCAGACTTCATTTGCATGCTTTGTTTTACTGCCCCCCATGACTGACCCCACCTACATGCTGTAACATGTATAAAATGTATTATGTTTTGCTGTGGAGTTGAGAGTTTGCTTTCGATGACGCCACAGCCACGCTGAGTTTCCTCTTATTAAAAAGGATTCTGCTTTGAAGACAACCGAAAGATTCTCCCTGGTTTTTTGTGGGCTCTTAGAAGTTTACAACACAGTTCATACACGCTCGATAGTGTAGGCGTGGATTTAAGCTGCCACACACACACAAAAACACACACACACCTCCGGACGACAACACTCCCGCTTCCGCCCGCACCCGCCAGGTTTTAGCCTGAGAACCCGCTCCGTTTTCTGCCTGCCGCGCCCGATCCCGATAGAGCGGAGGAGAACACAACCAAAAATCACCCAGTATACAGTCCAGACAGCCAAGCTGTCTGTATAAACACACACACACAGCACCAAGCACACAAAGCTCGTTCGCTCGCTCGCTCTCTCTCTCTCTCTCTCTCTCTCTCTCTCTCGCTCTCTCTCGCTCTCTCTCTCGCTCTCTCTCGCTCTCTCTCATACGCGCGCGTGCGCACTAACACACACACAAGCACCAAGCAGACTCTCTCTTTCTAATTCGCATAGCAATATCCGTGATATTGCTAGACAGCCCGCTCCCGTCCCAAATTAAACCCGTTACCGACCGCTCCCGCAATTTATTCGGAAATTTATTCCCGCGCCGCAGAAATCTGGCGCGGGGACAGCCGCGGGAATAAATTTCCGAATAAATCGCGGGAGCAGAACTCTAGCACGGAGCTCCATAAACAAAGCAGCACGCGTCACGTTTTTAACGTGACTTTGCACGCAATAAGAGAATATAGCCAGTTAACCTGATACAGTACACGCGGTTACAAGTAACAAATCAAAACTAAATACATTTGCAAGCTAGAGTCAACGAGGCAACTTTAATCGCATGTACTTACACTTGAGAAATGGAAGAAACCCATCCTGACGTCCATCAGTAAGTTACTCTTTACTGATCCTTCCTTTAACAAACTCAGATGAAGTATTCTTTGTAGCATGTAGCTTCCAGAAGTTTCCAACTGCTTGGTTATAATGCTGATGTTTCATCTTTGGGTAGAGACTCAGTATAATATCCATCTGCAGTCTTCAATCGACCGGCATGTTTGTGTGCGTGTGTTTGTGGGTGTGCGTGTGTTTGTGGGTGTGTGTGTGTGTCTGGGTTTCTGCGTCAGAGGGCGGGCCTCAGGTTTGAAATCTCCCGGGTTTGCGCGTGCACGTGAATAACTTGGTTTCGTTCGTACGTCATGGCGAAACACCTAATGAATCGGTATCAAGGCGACTCGTTTGAAGCACTATGAGTCGACTCTTTTATAGATGAATCAACCGTTTTAAACACTGTATTCTTACAGATTTTAGCCTTAGCTGGATACTTCACTTCACTTAGAGCTGTGTTACACACTACATGGAGGGGAATTTTCAAAAACCCATAATATGGGCTCTTTAAAAGACACAGTATGTCATTTTTAGCCACTAGAGGGTGTCTGTGTTTTGTAATGTCGTAATTAATGCACCACATCTCTTGTAGGACATGAATGTTAAGATCTCTTCATCGTCTGTTTTTTTTTTTTGTCTTTACAGTGTTGAGGAGGATACAGCAGTTTGCAGGTACAATGACTGATCTGTTCACTCACATAAAACCTTCACAAATATTAAAACTCTCAATACGTTGCTTGCCTGTACAAAAGATGCTATTAAATATTAAACATGTGAAAGTCTTTCTATTGTAAGCATGTAATAATTGATTTTATTATCTGATCTCTCACTCTAAGTGGATGTGACTCTGGATCGTGATACCGCTTATCCAGAACTCATCCTGTCTGATGATGGAAAAGAAATGATACAAGGAGACGTTTATCAAGACCTCCCAGATATCCCAGAGAGGTTTGATCATTGCCCTTCGGTCCTAGGAAGAGAGGGATTCTCCTCAGGGAGATTTTATTTTGAGGTGAAGGTGAAGGGCAAGACTGAGTGGATTTTAGGTGTGGTCAGAGAATCAATTAACAGGAAGGGGAAAATCAAACTGAGTCCTCAAGACGGACACTGGTGTGTGGCTCTGATGAAAGGAGATCAATACTGGGCCTGTGCTGATCCAGCGGTCTCTCTAAATGTGAAGCCGCAGAAGGTTGGGGTGTTTGTGGATTATGAGGACGGTCTGGTCTGCTTCTTCGATGTGGTGTCCAGATCTCATATCTTCTCTTTCACTAGACAGTCTTTTATTAATAGGGTTTATCCGTATTTTTGTGCGTGTTTTACCAGTAACGGTAAACATTCAGTACCACTGATCATCTCACCTGTTAATTACAGCGAATGAAAGTACACCTCAGATAAAATTGACGATTTGTAATAAGTTTGTAAACAAGGAATCTCAAAATGGTAATTATGCATATTTTTAAATCAAGGTTCATGTTGTGATCATGTTAGCTCCTGCTGGTACATCCTGCAACTACACCATTTGCTGCAAAATCAGTGAAATGTACTCATTAATTTATCTAAAAATTTGTAAAGAAAAAAATGATTTTATTGTAATAAAGACCATTATATATGGGATATTTCGTCATTATTTTTTTTAATTTGTTGCATGAAATACTAACTCACTGGCCACTTTATTAGGTACATCTGTCTAACTGCTCGTTATGCTAATTTCTAACGAGCCAATCACATGGCAGCAACTCAATGAATTTAGGCATGTAGACATGGTCAAGAAGATCTGCTGCAGTTTAAACTGACCATCAATTTTTGGAAGAAAGGTGTTTTAGGTGACTTTGAACGTGGCATGGTTGTTAGTGCCAGACAGGCTGGTCTGAGTATTTGAGAAACTGCTGATCTACTGGGATTTTTATGCACAACCATCTCTAGGGCTTGCAGAGAATGGTTTGAAAAAGATAAAATATCCAGTGAGCGGCAGTTCTGTGGTTGCAAATGCCTTGTTGATGCCAGTGGTCAGAGGAGAATGGTCTGACTGGTTTGAGCTGATATAAAGGCAACAGTAACTCAGATAACCACTCGTTACAACCGAGGTATGCAGAAGAGCTTCTCTGAACGCACAACACGTCCAACCTTGAGGCAGATAGGCTACAGCAGCAGAAGACCTCACTGGGTGCCACTCCTGTCAGCTAAGAACAGGAAACTGAGGCTACAATTTGCACAGGCTCACCAAAATTAGACAATAGAAGATTGGAAAAATGTTGCCTGGTCAGATGAGTCTCAATTTCTGCTGCGACAATCAGATGTTAGAGTCAGAATTTGGCATTAACAACATGAAAGCATGCATCCATCCTGGTTTGTATCATCGACTCAGGCTGCTGCTGGTGGTGTAATGGTGTGGAGGAAATTTTCTTGGCACACTTTGGGCCAATTAGTACCACTTAGACTGGTTTCTTAAACATGACAATGAGTTCACTGTACTCAGATGGCCTCCACACAGTCACCAGATCTCAATCCAATAGAGTCCCTTAGGGATGTGGTGGAACGGGATATTTGGATCAAGGATGTGCAGCTGACAAATCTGCAGCAACTGTGTGATGCTATCATGTCACTATAGACCAAAATCTCTGAGGAATATTTACAGTACATTGTTGAATCTAAGGGGGTCCATCCAGGTACTAGTAAGTTGTACCTAATAAAGTGGCCGGTGGGTGTGTGAATGTTCACATTATGATCTAAATATGAAGTGATAATTTTGTACTTTTGATGATATGACTGATATGATTGTCATTTGATGAACTCAGGACTGATGTATGTCCACCATATCTTTTTCACTTACTTTTTTCACACAAGAAACAACAACTCCAGCAGTTTAGCACTACATTTTCAGAGCATAAACAAGTTACTTTGTATAACTAGCACTTCTTGTGTGTATTGCCTCTTCTTGTTGAATTGCTGAATGCCGCTGTTGTAAGTCACTTTGGACAAAAGCGTCTGCTTTATGTAAAATGCAAATGTTTTCGATAAAAAGCAAACCAGAATTTGGGGGTCTGTGGCATTATTAGCATAATGACACAGGGCACGACTTATAGTTAAAATGGCTTATTTCTCTGGAACATTCTTTCCATACGTTCGGGATAATGTAAGAGCATAAATCAGTGAAATATGTAACACTGTTCTAATGGTATTTGGATATTCTAATGAAAAAAGTATTACGTATTGTGCCTTTAAATGACTGAAATCACATTTCAGTTCTGTACTCTTTCTGTCTATTTTTCAACCAATCCATCTGTCCTTTCATCAATTCAGTTGTTGTATTACCATCTGTATGCTGTTCAAGATAACTTGATCAAAACTCTTCTGTCATTTAACATCTCATCTGAGCAGACTGTTGAAGTTTTGAGAGGAGACTGAACCCAGATAGCAAAATACACTCGGGCCAGTTCCGGCAAGATTGTCGCCTGCCGGAGACTAACCCCTCGGCCCAACTTCGGCTGCCGGACTCGGGCCGGATGCCTGTGGACTCACTGCCCGATTTCGGCCCGAATCAAGCGGGCCAGATGCGGCGGCCGTAAGCAAGCCGAAGCTGCGCATCCGCGCCGGAATCGGCGCGAGCGTAATATGCGCTGCGGCCCTGAGCTGGCGCGACTCCGTATTTATACACCTTATAAAACCTTTTGGTATTACATTGGTACTTGATATATGGTATTACAATCATTTGAATTTATATAACAGCAAACACAGGCTATAATGTAAACACAAAGTGTAAGCACTGCGTTTAACCTTTGAATAGTGCAAACTGCATACATATTCTGTAACGAAAATAATCAGACAAATGACAAAATAAATAAATGTTAAACGTTTATTGATTGCATGAAAAAAATAGTACAAAAATTTTATAAATAATTTTGTAGTGCACAAGAATATCAATATAAAAACAACAATAAAACAACACAATAAAGACACAGAAAGATTTAAACATAAAATCTAAAAATTACACACAAACACAGATGTTTTTTTAAAACAACCCTGTTTTCCCAACAGACTTCAATTAAAAATTTGTAAAAAACAGCTAAATTTTATATAAACCTAAATATAGAAACCAATTTAAGATATAGCAAGAAACATCTTAAAAATACCAATGACAATCCGTAAAATATCCAAGTCAAACTTGTAAAAAGTACTGCAGAATTCTGAAGAAACATCTTGAAACATTTTTTAATAAAACATTAAAATAATAATAAACAAACAATATATATATATATATATATATATATATATATATATATATATATATATATATATATATATAATTGCAGAAGTATAAAGTCAAACTTTTTTTTTTAAATAAACTTAAACAAAATCAATTGCACAAACAGCAAGACATGAGTGAGATGATTATACATTTCATATATATACACGTCTTGTGCAATTTTATATTTATAATTTTATTTGTATTACATTTATTAAAAATGTATCAAGATGTTTCTTCAGAATTTGGCGCGCACACATACATGCATACATACCATACATATATACACACACACACACACACACACACATATATATACATATACATATATATATATATATATATATATATATATATAAATAAATGCAAATTAAAGAAACAAATTGTTCAAGTATCAGGGAACATCCTAATACACTTAAAATGTTGTTTAAAAAATAAAACAAAATAGTGATGTAGACATTTGACACATTAGCTTTCTCTTCTTTCTTCCTCCATCCCTGTCAGGGGCAAGTTGTAGCTACCTTGTAATGCATTTTTCCACTTCTTTATCAGTGGTATGGTAAGGACATTTGTCCTCACTCCATCTGTGATTAAAAGATAAACAGATAATTAGTAGTGAACAAGTACTAATGTAAAAAAAAAGAAAAAATTAGGAAAAAAGTAGGCTACCTACGAAGCAAAAAAACTATCAAAAAAAACAAATAAACTTAAAACACTTTGAAATTAGCAAGAGCTTAAACTTACCAGTTTCTTCATTTGTTCGGGCTGCTCCTTTAATTGATTTTCAAGCTTTTCCAAATCAAATTGGCCAAAGGAAGGTCAAATGTGTTTACATCTGGAATTTCATCACGTCTGTTTTGGTTTTGTGAGAATCAGGCCCAGCTGCTGCTTTATGACGTTGCATGATTTTAAAACTTCAGTCAGTCGTGCTAAAAAAGAAAAATAACAGATTAGTATAAATCAAGCTGTAGCTTATTCTCATACAACTTCTGTAAATACAACAGTGGGTTAGACACTGCTGATATTCTCTAGTTGATCTTTACTTTCTAGCTGCATTAAACCTTAACAAATTTAGTGATGTCTTCAATTCTTACAAAGACATCACGAGATGCAATAAGTTCTGTCTTGATCTCAAACTGCACTAGAACAAAGACTGTAAATGTTCATAGGTGTACTGCAGGAGTGTCCAAACTTTTTGGGCCGAGGGCCAGATGCAAAAAAAACAAACGTTGTCGCGGGCCAAATTTTACATACATCACACAGACACATGTGTATATATATATATATATATATATATATATATATATATATATATATATATATATATATATATATATATATATATATATACAGTTGAAGTCAGAATTGTTAGCCCCCCTAAATTATTAGCCACCGTTTATTTTTTCCCCAATTTCTGTTTAACGGAGAGTTAAACATTTTTTCCACACATTTCTAAACATATTAGTTTTAGTAACTCATTTCTAATATCTGATTTATTTTATCTCTGCCATGATGACAGTAAATAATATTTGACTAGATATTTTTAAGACACTTCTATACAGCTTAAAGTGACATTTAAAGGCTTAACTAGGTTAATCAAGTTAACTAGTCAAGTTAAGGTAATTAGGCAAGTTATTTTATAACAATGGTTTGTTCTGAAGACTTAAGGGGCTAATAATTTTGACCTTAAAATGGTTCATGAAAAAATTTAAACCGCTTTTTATTCTAGCCGAAATAAAACATAAGTCTTTCTCCAAAAGAAAAAATATTATCAGACATACTGTAAAAATGTTCTTGCTCTGTTAAACATCATTTGGGAAATATTTAAAAAAGAAGAAATAAATCAATGAGGGGCTAATAATTCAGACTTCAACTGTGTGTAGATAGACAGACAGACAGACAGACAGACAGACAGACAGATAGATGATAGATGATAGATAGATAGATAGATAGATAGATAGATAGATAGATAGATAGATAGATAGATAGATAGATAGATAGATAGATAGATAGATAGATAGATAGACAGATAGATAGATAGATCATAACAAGAACTGCTGCTTAATTGAATGCATGTAATAGCGACACCCGGTGGTTATTTATTGAATTACGTTCATTTTTGTATAGCGGGCCAGATTTTATTGATATTTATAAAAAGCCTCGCGGGCCGCAGATGGCCCGCGGGCCGTAGTTTGGACACGCCTGGTGTACTGGAATGTACAGTATCTGTGCATCTTGATGGTGGTCTTAAGATTTCTGCCATAGTCATTGATGGTGATGGTACTTGTGGTGCTGCCTTGATTTCTGAAATCTTCATACCTGCCTTTTATCCAGCCTCTTTGTTCCAAGTAATTTTTCTTCATCACGGTATAGATGTGTCTATACTGTCCCTTAATCAGATACATTTACAAAACAAAACATCACTTTAGTATAGTGCCAGGGCAAAACTCACAGGTTGTAATAGATCAATGACATAATGTTGACAGTATGTGTTTAAAATAATTGCAAACAAACCTGTTCTGTCTTTAGATGTATGACAGGCAATCATCGTCCTCATCTGTCTACCAGTCAGAAATCACAGTTGCGTGTGGATGTTTGAGTCGAGCTTCCTCATATGCATCTATAAAAAAACATCACATTGTTGTTAACCTCCCGTAAAGAAAGGTTCAAATCCTGAAATACTATCAAAGTTAATTAATGCATATAATACCTATAGTGTAAATAATCAGTACACAGAAGGTTGCACAAGATTTATTCGGAGATTCATGCAGAGTGACAGCCTTATGAATCAGAGACATAGATTTGTAAGATGGTCAAGCACATGCATTATTCTGTACCCATGAAGATTAACCTACCATTGTGAAAAATGTTTGATGATGATGATAGCCAATAACAATAAACCATTTCAGCTGTTTGTGAAGCAATTAGTAATGTAATGTCTGAAAAGCTCAATCTATGTTGAAAATGTATCAGCAGTTTACAGCTTATAATGGACTTTTAGCACACAACTATAACATGCCTGTTCACGTTCAAAAGAGTGTGCCATTGACTTCTTTGGTCGTGATGTTCTGCAAAATGATCTCACTAACCTTTGTTAAACAAGAACAACAAGACTCAACCAACAAATATTGTTACCCATTCATTTAAATCAGAATTTATCACTGTCAATAACATAAAAAAAAACATCAAAATCTGCTTTAAGACGTTCAGTTTTACATTAACTGACCATTACAGCTTGAGCAAAAGATATAATTGATTCACATAGGCTAACACATATGAATTAAAGTGCATAGTAATATATTTCTCTTGGATAATTTAAAGAGAATAGTAAACAGTCGAGTTTCGATCACTTTTCGTGACTAACTGCATAAACAAGATAAACAATAATATTTTATTAATCCAAAATGATTAGTTTTTATTTACACAATCACAGAATTAATACTGTTGGATAAGTATACGCCTGTACAATGATTTTTTCAACATCCACGGTACTTTATAATGTTAAATCAGGAAAAAAACACGTTTTGCCATGGTAATGGATTCGTCTACAGAAACTTTCTTTAACGCAAAGTTAGCATACACACAAATTCGTTTCATGTTTCTTTAAAATAATTAAAATAGTTTTCAGTTACTACACACGTTACAATCTAACATTGTGTTAAAGGAAAAGGAACTTTCAGACGTGTTTGTAACTGTTAGCGTTAGCATACATTAGCTCCAGTCGTGTTTCTTAAAGCAAGTTACATTGCGTATCAAACTGTTGTAAATTACTAAACGCTGTTACAACCAAACACCGTGGAAATGTTTTAAGCTCTAAATTCGCTAATTATACAGTACACAAGCAGTAAAAAGCTTACCTTTCTGACCGGAATCCACATGAAATATTTAAAAAACCAAACTTTTTCTTCTTGTGATCTTCGTGCCATGGTGGTTGACAACCAGCTTTTTGGAGCATTACCGCCACCGTCTGGATTGGAGTGTGGATCATGAGTTTAGTCACGCATGTGTTTATTATGAAACCAACTTCTGCTTTAAAACAAAAACAGTCAGCACAGTAGCGTGCTATCTCAAAAATAAGCGAATTTTACATAGTTTTTCTCTAGATGACATGTATAATCTATTTATAAATAATATTGTTTTGTTTGCGTCTAAACATTGCGACCATCCACACTAAATATTCTTTTTTTTTTTTTTTTGCTATCGTACCATGAATATTTTCTCAAATTATCATTAAACGTGGAGCTAACAGATTACTAGATAAAATAAGAATCGGTTGCCATCAGCCTTAATCGGTTGCCATATGGTTGACCGGAATCGGGCCAGTGCTTTACAGCCGCATCACAACCGCATGTGCGCGAGCGAGCTGCGGGCCTCGCCGATGCCGAGTCGGAGCCGGAGGCGCCGGAGGGCAGCCGAGCTCGGGCCGATTACTGCCTGCTATCTGGGAAGTAGCCTATTAATTCTATGTTATTTTACCCTGATAAAATCAATTGTTAAGCAGTAAACTCCGACCTACAGTATCTGATAGACCACAATTTTTTTTTTTTATGTGGGCTTTAGAAGCTTTCTATCTATGTTGTTAGCTAAGATGTGCGACTGCGAATGTTCAGTCGGAAGTTTGATACCGCGGCTTCACGATCGGCTACATATGATTCCTACTGCGCATGTCCAGACTTCTTTGGCATTTTTTAATTTTTTTTTTTTTTTTTTTTTACAAAAGTCAGTTTTGGGGTGTATAGATGTTTTAATGAGACATTTGTAAAACGAAAAGGAATAAGTTATCGCTTTGGCCTGTTTAGCAGAGGAACAAACAATAAGCCTTGAGAAATTATTGGAACGCATATTATGCAGACGCTAACGTTATATATTTAATTATATTAGATATTAAGTTAATTTATAGGTTATACTTTAAACTTAAAGTACGAAAATATTTTGAAAAAGTCAATTTAATAAATGATTTGCCAGATTTTTTGTTGCATTTACACAGTTTTGACCAGCAGGTGTCGCTAACGTTATATGCTTTTTCAAACGCTTCCGTATTAGCTTCCATCACTAGCATGTGTTCAGGTGGGCAGAATCACGGCAGGACATAATATATGAAATAGTACAGTTGGGAAATAATATCATTAAATCAGGAGTTATCATTTCATTATTGTGGGTACCAGCGCACATAGGGGTTAGTGGAAATGAGATGGCAGACAAGTTGGCTAAACAAGCAGCACAGCAAACTATGATAGACATGGACATCAAATACAGCAAGTCAGAAATCAAAAGTATAGTTAAAACCAAAATATTAGGAAAATGGCAACATATATGGAATAATGGGAGTACAGGACGTCAATATTACACCATACAGAACATAGTTGGGAAAGGTAGGGAAACAAGGAAAAACAAAAAGGAAGAAGACAAGTTCTCAAGAATGAGATTTAATCACTCAATAGCACACTACATATGATCAACAAACATGCAGATGGGATGTGTGAATGTAACAACCAGGAAACTGTAGAACATGTATTAATGCACTGCCCAATATATCAGACAGAAAGAAATATATTATTCACACAGTTACAGGAAAAACAAGTGGAACCTAACATAAAGAACATACTAAAGTTGAGCACGGGTGGTGTATGTTTTAGATATGTTTATAACTATTTGAAAGACACAGGGTTGATTAATAGAATTTAGTATTTAGATGAATAGTTATCTATATCATATAGAGGTATTATAGAGAAAGAAATATCAAAGTTTGGGACATTTAGTAATTTATATGTATAGGAAAAAGAATTAAAATTATTATTTTATTTGTTTTTGGTTTTTTTTTATTTTTTTTATTTTTTTTTATGGTTGGGCTTTGTTTAACTATAAAACATGGTTTAGTTAACTCCGGATCCACACTCCAATCCAGATGGTGGCGGTAATGCACCAAAAGCTGGTTGCCAACCGCCATAAAACACACAAGAAGAAGAAGAAGAAGAAGTGTTCAGGTGGATTTCGTCAGTTTCAAGTTTGTTTTTGTCTCCCTTTCCACTAAGCAAAATCCTTCTCGTTTTCGAATTTCTATGCCTTGTCGGTAGGTTTTTCCACGCTCACGAGAAAACGTAAGTATTTTACATATTGATGGAAAAGTGGCTCATTCAGTTTGGTTTGAGCAAAACGTGCTAATGTCATTATCACTATAAAGTGACTTCGATGTCGTAACTTACATGATTGAATCAGTCCTATGAACAAAAATGAAATTCTGATGTTTTAATTTACTTAGTTAAACTTTTACACACATGCAGGTAGAATTATAAGTGTTTTGAAATATGTTTTTGTCAATTTTTGCCTTGTTCTTTCATTAAATGGATGTGATTTTTGCTATAACACACACACACACACACACACACACACACACACACACACACACACCCACACACACACACAGTTTAGCCAAATCAGTGTGTAAAAAGTAGGTAAATTAGATCAAATTAAAAAAGATTTTAAATATTCTCATTGTCTTTAACAAGTTATTTGATAAAATAAGTCATTTTCATCTCTTTTCTTTTGTTTTCATAATATTGTTAATCAATTTGCACGTGTCCTTGAAATTGCTGTCCACCCTGCCATGTTGTGGCAAATGCCCCTTTAAGAAACCCTCTAATGTCTTGAGAGGAAGTTAAAACATCTGATGTGCACACATTATCTACGCTTGTGTTTCCTATTTTTCCTCATATTGTGTTTTAAACTGTATGTTGTCAAGTTTAACATGCCCACTCTGTCATAGTAAAATAATAATTCATATATGTTAAAAAATAGAAAGATATAGGTTATACAAAGGGCTTGAATAGGGCAATACTTTAACAGCTGCAGGTATAATATGTGTTAAATAAATGCTATCTTTAGCCAGAAATGTCCTCCCTGTCATTTTCCACCGTCATAAATCCTTCCTTGACAGGGTGGACATATGCATTGTCATTGACACTGTATTTATTTATTTAATATTTTAATGTTAATTAGTAAATGTTTTATGTTACAACACTTATACACACATGCTACACCAGTAGATGCAATACATGAGTGGACATTACAAAGCTTTTGGCAATATCTGTCTCCGTCTATATAAAGAATATCCTTTTAAAGTTCTTATAATGGAGCTCATTGACTGTTTGAAATAAAAATACATGCTAATGTCCACCCTGTCATCTTGTTTTCCACCATCATGTTCAACTTATATGAAAATAAGCAAAGTATTTATAAAAATCTTGTGTGAGCTTAATTATCCAATAAGGGCTAGTTATTATTGTTTGAAAGTTTAACAAAATACTTTAGATGTTGGGTTTTATTTAGAAAAGAACGTGCAACTATTGCATATTTATTGGGAAATAAATGTTTTGTCCATCATTTCATTATACTTTTTCCATAATCTAAAAAGTTGGGTTGGTAAAGGGATACTTTACCTTTCTGAAAATATACATTTTATTATCACAATGCACTGGAAATATACTTGTACTACTTTGAAATTGTCCATGACCGGGTTGACACAATTTGAGGTTTGTTCACTGTTTGTCTGCTTGCAGATTATTTGTAAAAACTGCAGGAGCTTGAAAAAAATTATTTTTTTACAGCCTAAGCTCTAATTAATACAACAAATATGTGGTTAAATTAAAAATCTTAAACTTTAAAAAAAGTTTGGGTTTGGAGATAAATTTGTGGGTTAGATAAAACTCTTATATTCTTCCCCTTTGGCATCTGTGAAAACAAATGGTATAAATTCTGAATATTCACTTTATCGTGGGACAAGACAGGGCTGTCCCCTGTCCCCACTTTTATTCACCATAGCTATAGAACCCCTTGCAATAGCTTTTTGTTCCAGCCACAACATAACTGGTATTTTTAGATCAAATAAAGAGCAAAAAATCTCTCTCTACGCAGACGATGATGTTCTGTATATTGCAAACCCGGAAACCAGTTTTCCCTATATTTTGGATATTTTGAAACAGTTCAGTAGCATCTCAGGCTATACATTAAATTTAAATAAGAGCGAGCTGTTCCCAATTAATTCAGCTGCAAGAGCTCTTCCGTTATTAGCGTTCCCATTTAAGCTAGCCTTACATCAGTTTCGTTACTTGGTAATAACAGTAACGAGGAAATATGTAGATCTTTTTAAGCATAATTTTATTCCAATTCTAGATCAAACGAAGCAAGATCTAGCTAGGTGGATGACTCTTCCACTATCGCTTGTAGGCAGAATTAATACCATAAAAATGAATATTTTGCCTAAATATATTTTCTCATTTCAAAACCTTCCAGTGTTTATACCCAAATCTTTTTTTAAGACTATAGATCAAATATTTTCAGAATTTATTTGGAATGGAGGCCTAGCAAAGATTCAGAAATTATTTCTCCAGCAACCTAAAAAATTAGGTGGATTGCTTTTTCCAATGTCTTATTTTATTACTGGGCAGCAAACATTCATAGCATCTTATATTGGAGCCAGTCCCATTACGGTCTTTGCCAATGGGTTCCACCATGGGTTGTAATGGAATGTGACTCTTGTAGCAGAGTTTGCTTACATTCCTTGTTATGCTCATCATTGTCTATTAAATATTCTTGTTTTTCTTCTAACCCCCTAGTCTTACATTGTCTAAGAATTTGGAAACAATTTAGAAAGCATTTCGGTTTTCAGGCATTGTCGTGTTTGACTCCTATATATAAAAATCCTTCTTTTTTTGCCTTCTATATCAGATGGAGCATCTGCATTATGGTTTAGAAAAGGTATTGTAAATATGAATGATCTCTTTCACGAGAACACTTTTGTAACCTTTTCATATCTTTTAGAAAAATTCAAGCTACCAAACACTCACTTCTTTAGGTATTTGCAGAATCGTGAATTTATAAGAAATACATTTTCTCACTTCCCCCATACACCTCTTAAACAACAGATTGATCAGATCTTGGAAATAAAAATCTCCAAGGGTGCTATCTCCAACATACATAAAACAAATTTCTCATTCAATATAATGTCAGATTCTTCATCCTTGTCTAAAATTAAACTAGACTTGCAATCAGATGTCAACCATGTTTTTTCAGACGATAAATGGTCAAAAGTTCTTCGTCGTGTACATACTACTTCTATCTGTGCTTGCCATTCACTGATACAATTTAAACTATTACATACAGTAGTTTAACTTTTGTCCAATAAATTCTATCTAAAATAAACCCAGAAATCGATCCCATTTGTGACAGATGCCGCAAGCTCCAGCGACCCTCTACCATACCTTTTGGCTTTGTCCAGAGTTAATTTTTTTTTGGACATTAATCTTTAAATCAATATCTGATATTTTTCTTCTAAAAATTGAAACGTGTCCTTTAGTGGCACTGTTTAGACTCAATCCTACAAATGTATTGTTATCATCTTTGCAGTCAAATGTGTTAGCCTTTTGCTTAATAATTGCTAAAAGAATTATCCTATTAAACTGGAAAAAGCATTCTCCGTTAAACTACTTTAATTGGATGTATGACCTGTTACAGTTCATTCAAATAGAAAAAAATTAGATATTCAATTAATAGCAAAACAGAGGATTTCTATACAGCTTGGCAACCTTTTCTGTTGTATTTTAAAAAATAGCTTTATATATCCCATATTGCATATTTAACCCTGTCTATATCTGTCTTTTTTTTTCTTTTTCCCCCTCCTGCTTTTGAATGATACAAACTTATCGAAGAGTGTATTAAGAAAAGAAATTGTGTGATATTTTACGTTTAACGGTAATGGCCTACTTGTGTGTCATTTGTTAATGTATTATTATTATTATTATGTTTTTTTTTCCCTTTTGGTTTGTCTCTTCCTTTTTGTTGTTGTTGTTGTTTACTTTATTTCAATCTCAATATGACTCAGAGTAAGAACTGTGTTTAATTAACACTCAGTATTTTATATACTCTGTGAAAATATCTTGTTGTGGTTTTTCCTTCCCTTACTTGTAATACCTCTCTGATTGAGAATTGTCAATAAAAAGAGTTAAACTAAAAATCTTAAACTTTGTTTTGAAAATTCTGAAGTCTCAAAGCCGCTTTGTAGTGATGATGACCCATGAATGAGATTGTAAATTCATACGAATTAGCCACTAATTTTATGAAAAAGATCTGAATTGCAGTGAGATTACGTTGCCATTTCCCAGTATTCGATTACTTTGACCTAATTTGAGGGTAAGAAAACTGGGGGTAGATTCATAACGTGAAATAAAATGTTACGTTTCTTTTTTTTTCTTATAGGCTTGAAGAGAATAAAAGGATGGCAGAATCTTTACCATCATCATCATCAAAGCTAAAACGGACAAGGAGACAGAGTATTGATCAGATGTGCCATAGTAAGTAATAAGAGCTAGAGAAAGAAAACGAAGCAAATAGCTCTTATTGTTAATATTCAATTTTATTACTGAGCATTTAACTTTGGTAACAAAATTCTCTTATTTTAATTATTATTCCATGCAATCTATTTACATGTTGTCCAATAGCACTTTTTCCAGCTTGATCAGTTCCTAAAATCATTTTTACATGCTTGATGGTGGCATTTACCCTTTTAATGCCACATACAAGTGATCGAGTATTTGATATTTGCTCTGTTTTACCCAAAGTCTTATACATTTGACATTATTTGACCTGCAAATAATACATTTTCATGATTTATCATCTTTTCAGCTCTGTCATCCTCCCAGGGTCCTCTGTTTGAGGAGCTTCAGTGTTCAGTGTGTCTGGATGTGTTCACTGATCCAGTCAGCACTCCATGTGGACACAACTTCTGTAAAAGCTGCCTAAACGAGTGCTGGGACAAGAGTCAGAATTGCAACTGTCCAATCTGTAGTGAAACATTCAGTAAAAGACCCAAACTCAAAATCAACACAACACTTAGACAAGTAGTGCAGCTCTTTAAGGAAAGGTTGAGTAAATCGGAAGTCCAGCAGATGATCCAGGACCGAATCAAGAAGATTCAAGACATCAAACACTCAGCAGAACTCAGAAAAGTGAGTTGAAGCTATTCAATGTTTCTTAAATAATAATTTTATTTAATCCTGTAAAGCAGGGGTCACCAATCTTGTTCCTGGAGGGCCGGTGTCCCTGCAGGGTTTAGCTCCAACTTGCCTCAACACACCAGCCTGAGTGTTTCAAGTATACCTAGTAAGACCTTGATTAGCTTGTCAGGTGTGTTTGATTAGGGTTGGAGCTAAAATCTGCTGGACACCGGCCCTCCAGGAACAAGTTCGGTGACCCCTGCTGTAAAGGATACTTAATGATGAGAAATTAACTGTATATTTTAGAAAAGCACAGAGCGAGAGAAAGCATCCACTGTTGGGCTCTTCAGTGATCTGCTGCGCTCCATTGAGATATGTCAGGCCGAGCTGCTGGAGATGATAAAGGAGAAGCAGAAAGCAGCAGAGAAACAGGATGAAGAGCTGATTCAAGAGCTGCAGCAGGAAATCAATGAGCTGAAGATGAGTAATTCTGAGCTGGATCATCTCTCAAGCACTGAGGATAACCTTCAGCACCTAGAGGTCAGTGTGTTTCTATCTGCTTACATCACAGGACAACACTCACACTCCTGCTGAGGAATTTCTCCTCTCCTCCTGTTGTAGATTAACCCATCCATAGGCAGCCCTCCACACAGCAGGAACGGGCCTGAGATCAGTGTGGAGACTCTGAGGAGAGCTCTGACTCAACTGCAGGAAACTCTGGACCAGAAACTCAGTCAAACTGGTAGTCAATATTAAATGCAGCACAGAGAGCTTCTATTGACAGCATTAGTGTTTTTGTAAGGAAATCGATTATCTGTGTTCCTTCATTTTTGAGTCACACTTGATATGTTTGCGGTCAAATGTAACTAATAAAAATTAGGTGAATAAGGAAAAACTTTTGATTTTTGTAAGTCTGCACTAAGGCGCAATCATATTTCTACCCCTCCTTACTCTTACCCCTCGTTTAGTGCATTTACATGATGGGGTAGGAGTGTCCCAATTCTCTTTAGCTTAAGGGTGTAAAACTAAGGGAAGGCCTAGATTCAGAGATTTGTCAGGACTACACTCGAAAGCAAGGGGTACAAAAATTTCCCAGAATACACCAGCTACAACGGCAGCATGGCTACACATGGATTATTATTATGGTGTGCTAATTCACATTATTTAGAATTTTTGCAACAAACAAGCATATGTTTTAATACATTCATAACGGCGTTCATGTTTTACCATCATGCTTTAAAAAAAAACGCTAAAAAAAAAACGCTAAATGTCTATACTCCATAATCATAACTCCTGTACAGCAGTCTCACAACATTCTGTCACTCGATAACATTCGAATACCCTGTCAGAAAAGTATAGTGGCTGGGAATGTGCTTTTTACAGTGTGTGCTATAATGTTAATGTTGTTTTTGTGTGTTTACATGATGAATATAGCCACGGTGTAAATGCACAGTACAGTTATGAGCTTATTGCCACATTATATCCTTATGAAAACATGATTTCGTTGCCTTCAGTGATTTTCTGAAGGTGAATTCCAAAAAAAAATGCAACTGGAATAACTACAGCAGTCACCATCGTCAATCTCATATGAAGGAAGAGCTTGCAATGACATATAGTGATGTGTACAGGTGCTGCAGTGCTGTCCCAATTCTCATGGTAAATTTTGAAGCCCTTCCCCTTCAAACTCTGTTTCAAGGATCAAGGGGAAGGGGCAGGGGTAAAAAAAAAAAAATAGAAATAGGATAGGGCCTTAGTTAGTCATCCTATTTTCATTTTTTTATTTATTTTTTTTTATTTATTTAAAACAGGATTTTTTTTGTTCAGGTCTAAACAAAGACGCCCAAAGGGATGAAGCAAACATTGAATGTAAGCAACTCCAGCACTGTTGTTGATCAATCAGTGTGCAACAGTAGCTACAGTATGGTATCCTCCAAAGATGCAAATTAATGTATGTGCAAAAACGAAATATCGCATAAAGGATGTGCGAATAAAGCAGCGTTTCTATCCAGTGAGTCAAAGAAAACAAAATCGTCACTTGCTCATATGCTGGTGCTGACCTACAATAAAATCGAATGTACTGCGTTAGGAAAAGCTGCGTCAATCTTTTCTTCATTTAATAAATGACTTGTGCCTTTAGAAGACAATGCCAACACGTACTGAACATGTGGGGGCAGTTGAAGGCATGAGACATGGAGCACAGACACTCTTAACAGTTCTGGAGCCAATTGATAATATAATAACACAAACATTGAAATTATTTAGGCGTTTTAGAATGACCAAAACATTATTTCAGATGTTTTACAATGCGGTCAGATTGTTGGTTTGTGCATTTTCACACATTCTGATCATCATATGATCTCTTATAACAATCACTTGACTTTTTTTAAATGCACATACTGGAATTTGTTCAGTTTCCAACATAGTTAATGCTCATCTTTTCTTATCGAATAAAAAGTTTATCCTACTCAGTTATGCGCATATGTTTTTTATGCTCATTTTCAAAATGTATGCACATCTTTGCGTTACCATTAACTGTTTTTTATGTGCATATCCAAAATTGTTAAAAAAAATAGGGGGATGGAAACATAACTAGTCTCATTTCGTAAACAGTGAATCTTAATTTCCGATATTTTTAAATTTTTTATGTGTCAAATTTAAACTTTGAATGAATCGTTTGCTGTGATTTTTAAATGTAGCACAAAAATGAATCTGAAATCGCAAAACTGAGGTACGTTAATGATAACTCGTACCACTTTGGTGTTGAAAAGTTGATGACATTTTTTTTCTTAAATATGGCACACAAGACGATTTTCTAATAATTCAGTGGACCAGACTATACAGCAATTTGTACACCTAAAGCCATTGTTCAGATGCATTTCAATATATATTTTTTTATGTTTTGTCCTCAAACTGCTGCTGGATGTAGAACTAGTTCATTACAAATCTTACCCAAAGCATTTTGATTTTAGTTCTTAGTAGTTTGTTCTGTAGGCTGTGAAATAACTGAAATCATTCGACATAGTGAAAAGGAACTTTACTCTAGTCCTGGGTTGTCACGATCCTGAAATTCGGTACGAATCAATACTAAAATTTTTAAAAACCTCCATTTCCTGCGAAAATTTGTGTGCTGTTGATTGTAATCTTGACATTGTGTTCACTGAAATGTGAATGGGAGGCTGACAATGGAGGTTCGGATCCAAATGTAGGGTTTATTATAAGAATGGTCAGGCAAGCAATGATCAACAGGGCCAAACAGGCATATGCAGGCAAATCCAGAAGAGTGGTCAAATAACAGGCGGATAGTCAAAAGGAAGGCAGCAGACAGGAATAAACAAACAAACAAGACGAGCGTCAAAAAACATAGCAAAGCACGGCAAAGGAAAACGTGTCGTAATCTCAAAGAAACAGAGTAACAAAACTCAGCACTGATGTGTGCGTGTGGTGTATAAATAGTCCTCGTAATCAGTTTATGAGCAGCTCCAAGCCGTGAATGTGTGTAATCTACCGAATGAGGAACAGGTGCGTATGAACGGTGCATGACTTGATATGTAGTTTGTGTAATGGCGAATTGGTAGTCCATTAGAGATTTGTGTGTTTACCAGCAATCTACTAGGATTGGATTGCTGTTGATTGTGGCATTCGCATGCTCAACAGAAATGATTGTGATTGGCCGTGAAGGTCATCATTTCACAAAACTCACTGTTGTTTACTGAGTGTAACCAGATACCGGGACACTGGAGCGTTTTAAAGTCACATCGATCAGCTGGTTTGTCTATAAGCTGACATATGAGCGATCCGCCAATGAATCGCGGCTTTAAAACGATCCAGTGTCTCTGAATCTGTGGTTACACTCAGAAAAAAGCGGTGACTTCGGTGAATTGATGACCGTAATGGCCAATCACAGTCGTTTCTGTTGAGCACATGAACACAATGGCAAATCAGCACTGTTTAAGAACCTGTTTAACAGTGCTGAAATGTTCGTGGAAGATGGACTGTTTTAAAATTTTAGTATCGATTAATACCGAATTCCAGTATTGTTACAAACCTACTCTGGCCAAAACCTTCCTGGAAATACTTATCTGAAAATAATTGCACACTTACAGTAAGAATGTTCATCAGCCAATCAGATTCAAGCATTAAACAGCCCCATGGTGTAACCATATTTATTTAGCATTGTTTAGTACCAGAGCACAGTAGTACAAAACATCAGAGGAACCGCTCTAGTTCATGACTGTTAAGATCTCGTCCTCATCTATTATTCTTTTTCCTTAGTGTTAAAGAGGATGCAGCGGTATGCAGGTACAGTGTCGGATCTACACAGGAATATATTTAATCTATGCTCACCCATACTAAACACTTTATTAATACAAACATGAATTCGTATTCTCTTCTCTCTCTCAGTGGAAGTGACTATGGATCCCGATACAGCTCATCCAGAACTCCTCCTGTCTGATGACAGGAAACAAGTGAGAGTTCAAGACGTTGAACATGAGCTCCCAGATATCCCAGAGAGGTTTGATTATTGTCCTGATGTCCTGGCAAAGGAGGGATTCTCTGCGGGGAGATTTTACTTCGAGGTTCAGGTGAAGGGAAAGACTGACTGGGTTGTTGGAGTGGCCAGAGAATCGATTAACAGGAAGGGAGAAATCACAGTAAATCCTCAAAATGGATTCTGGGCTGTGGGTCTGAGGAATGAGACTGAATATAAAGCCTGTACTGGTCCAGCTGTCTCCCTCTCTCTGAGAGTGAAACCGCAGAAGGTTGGTGTGTTTGTGGATTATGAGGAGGGTTTGGTCTCCTTCTATGATGTGGAGTCAAGATCTCACATCTACTCTTTCATTGGACAGTCTTTCACTGAGAAAGTCTATCCTTTCTTCAGCCCTGAGGTTATTGAGGGAGGTCAAAACCCCCCGCTGATCATCTCACCAGTTATTTACAATGATTTAATGAATCCCAAAAGTTAAAAGAAACTCCAAAAATATGAGTAGTGGTGTTTTTTCCCACTTGTAATTTTCTAGTTATCAATACACAGATTAGACATGCTTCACACACGTGTAATAGTTTATCATTTGTCTATTTGATGACCAGTCTAGTTTTGGGATAATTTAGACCTGTGTTTCTCAACCATGCTCCTGGAGGACCATCAGCTCTGCACATTTTCCATGTCTCCTTTACCAAACACTCCTGATTCTGATCATCGGCTCATTAGCAGAGACTGAAAGAGCTGTATTGGGTGTGATAGACAAAGACATCCAAAACATGCAGTGTTGGTGGTCCTCCAGGAACATGGTTGAGAAACACCGATTTAGACAACTACTAGATTGTCTTTGACAGCTTAAATTTAGCTTTATATCAGCCAAGTTGTCTGTTTAGATGTCTATTAGACTTATTTTAAACAAACAAAAATATGTTTTGAGGACAAAAGAAAGCTTTTTGACTTCCAAGTACCCTGTTGTAATTCTTTTGTCATTTAGGTCTGATGGTCTGTTTAATATCCCACAAGTTTGAGATTACAATACGTTTTCTAACATCATAAGGAATCTTTACTAATGATGTTGTTGAGTTATATTGTTATAAAATAAAAGTAACACAAACCCTCAAAAATATGACAGATTATTTTCATTTTTTACACTTTAAAGGGTTAGTTCACCCAAAAATTCAAAACCTGTTATGTTGTGTTTACACAAGGTGCAGCAGTCGTAAATAAATTGCACTATTTGCGTTTAAATAGACACTTGAACATTTTGTGTTTACTCGTTTCATGTGAATGATGGAGGCTTTCAGCTGTGCTTCAGACTGAGCCGAACACCGTTTGATAAGCTGTTGTTCGGTGTCGGCAAGAGGATTTCTCCTTGGGACACCAATAACAGGCACTACGTCATAATCATGCCCCTACAAGAGCAAGCTTCTGATTGTTTAATGTGACCTGAATGTCCGCTGAAGTTCAGATTTTCCAACTCGAGTGATTTACACATTAAGCACCATTACATTTGCATCTGGTGTGATTGCACCATCACGGTTTCTTCTGTTGAACACAAAAGTTGATGCATTAAAAAGTGCTGGTTTCTGGCTTCCACAGTTGCCCCCCACCCCCCACCATCCTTTTTTTTTTATTTTATTTTATTTATTTATTTTTTTGGTAGTCAGTGGGTACCAACATTCATTGATGTATTTTGCTTGACAGAAGAAAAACATACTCAAATGTTTTAAACCACTTAAAAGAGAAAAAATCATAATGTAATTGTAATTTTGGGTGTACTATCCATTTAAATGATGTGACTGGAAAAGTTGAGGATAACAGAAGAGTTAATAGTCATCAGCAAGAAAACCACAAACTGACTACAGGAAACCAAGCTCAGCTAAAGTCCATATAAAATCACATTTACAACTGCACATTAAGACACATGATACGGGGTCAAAGTCTGGCATGGCTGAAGGCACGGCTACTGAACAACCGTCTTTAAAAATACAATCTCAATAAATACTCTGTGAAGACTTGATATTCACTCACAGGTAAGTTGTGGAAATAATTGCCTTTAATATACTTCATCTGCTTCAGAAGAGTATGTGTAGAATTAGAAATTCTATTTTATTAAGATTAAATGTCAGATTAAAGCACAAGCTAAATCTTATTTAGTTTGTTTACCAAGTAAAGTATTAAAAATTATATTTTTTATAATTCACTGTAAAACTAAAATACTAGGTTTTAATACAGAGTGTGTTTTGTGTTGCTTCAGAGTATTTACCATTGTTGGGGATGTGATGAGTGGGGT
Source organism: Danio rerio (assembly GCF_052040795.2). Classification (NCBI taxonomy): domain Eukaryota; kingdom Metazoa; phylum Chordata; class Actinopteri; order Cypriniformes; family Danionidae; genus Danio; species Danio rerio. The sequence goes on along the minus strand of NC_141027.1, from coordinate 16,209,574 downwards.
TAAATGATGTGAAATGAAATGCTTTTAATATTCCTGAAAAAGGAACAGTTGAATATTAACATCACCAGTACAGCGAACAGAGTATGGAAATACTTAAATCTAAGTCAATAATCATTGATGATGTTGTATCTGGACCGGAGGTTTGTAGTTCCACAATTGTCATTTTGTTGCTTCAGTTGATTTGTGTTCTGACTGTGTGCTACCACTTGTATTGTAATTCCTTCCGTTAAAACAGGATGTCACTGGAACATTTTGTCATATTAGATTCCATTGCCACCATAATATTCAGATGGTTAGAACAGAAATTGCTGTAAACAACGTGAAAGCATGGATCCCCCCTGCTTTGAATCGATGTCTCTTTGTGATTGTGCAGGGAATATTTTGGCACATTTTGGGCACTGTATACCAAATATGTTTTTGCTGTGTCTTGCTTTAAACTGTGTGACACAGCCTACCTACATTTTTCTGCTAACCCTGGTCATCTTTTATGACCATACTGAAACCCATATAGTGGTGGCTACTTCCTGCAAGATAACACTCCATTTTACAAAGCTGAAATGTTTAATTTGTACAGATAGGCCAGCTGTGATGGCAAATGTAACAGAGGCCAGCTAGTGAGATGCTGTTCAGGTAAAACTTTTAGCCTCCTTGTTAGAGCAACTGACTCCCCAGCAAGGAATCACAGATTTGATTTTAGCTCTGAGGGAGTGGGTGGTGTAGGACTGGTGGGTTACATTTGTGCCATGACTCGGATGGGAGTGAGATTTAGGAGTGTTGAATATATGGCGGAGTAGGGCGGAGGCCAGCTAGTGAAATGCTGTGCAGATAAAATCTCAGTCTCCTGATCTCAAAAGGTGCTCTAGCAATAGATGCTAAAGGCCATGGTCTTTAGCCTCCTTGTTGGAGCAACCGACTCTCATGCAAAGAATCGACGGTTTGATCCCAGCTTGGAGCGAGTGGGTAGTGTAATGCTGTGTTCACACCAGACTTGGATAAAGCATCAAACGCGTTAAGTCGCTGCAAAGATGCGAATAGACATCCTGTGTCACGAGTTGAGCGTTATGTGCGCTTGACACGTTTAACACAAGAATCATGCGATTTGCTCAAGTTTGAAAATTTGTACTTTAGTGGGTATCCACGTTAACCAATCAGGAGCTTGCTCTTGTAGGGGGTTGATTATGATGTAGTGCCTGGTGTTGGTGTCCCAAGGTGAAATCCTCTGGACAACAGTTCATCAAACTGGGCTCGGCCCAGTCTGAAGCACTGCTGAACGCTTCCATCATACAGGTATAGTTTCTGGAGGAGTTGATGAACTCACAGAGCTGAGTGCACCTCAGAAAGTATCTAGTGGACTCAGACACAGCGCCAACAAATTTACGCTGTTTTTCAGCCTTCCTAAAGCACAGCTAGTTTCTCAATAAAATCCATACTAGCCATTTAGCAACAAGCCAGAGGACCAGGCAGACAGAAGCCTTGACACGAATCGGCGTCAATTGGAAAGTAAATTTGACACGCAAATGTGACGCACAAATGAAGCGAATAAACTTAAATTGTTCACACGTCTATTTATACGCAAATATCGTGATTTATTTGTGCATGCCACATCTGGTGTGAACACAGCATAAGACCGGTGGGCTACACTTGCTTAGAACAACTTTCATCTGCCCATGTTTTTTGAGTTTTGTGGGTTAATGTTAAAAACAGAATTTCAGCAGTCTGTCTGTTATTGGAAGATAAGAACTATTGTAGGTGATATATTTTCATCATTATTTTTTATCTTTTCAGCTATGTCATCCTCCAGTAGTGTTCTGTTTGAGGAGCTTCACTGTTCAGTGTGTCGGAATGTGTTCACTGATCCAGTCAGCACTCCATGTGGACACAACTTCTGTAAGAGCTGCCTGAACACGAGCTGGGAGAACAGTCAGAACTGCATCTGTCCATTGTGTAGTGAAACATTCAGTAAAAGACACAAGCTCAAAACCAACACGACACTTAGAGACATCGTGAAGCTTTTTGATGAAAGGTATAGCCTCAGAATATCTGGGGTTCTCTGTGACATCTGTGATGGGAGAAAGATGAAAGCCATGAAGTCCTGTCTGACATGTCAGACCTCATACTGTGAAACTCACCTGGAGCCTCATCTGAGAGTCCCGAACTTCAAGAAACACAAACTAATGGAGCCTGTGAAGAATATAAAAGAATATATATGTCAGAAACACGACACACCTCTGGAGCTGTTCTGTAGAGATGATCAGATGTGTGTTTGTGTGTTTTGCACTGACGGAGACCACAAGACTCACAACACTGTTCCTCTAGAGGAGGAGAGTAAAGAGAAGAAGGTATGAGTTACTCCCAACAGGAAAACTCCAATAACTTGGTTTTAAATATTTGATCAAGATCTTCTGTTAGAAGATTTAAAATCCTCAACAAGTAATTAATTGTGTGCTTCTGTCTGTACATACTGTAGATTCAGATGATAAAGACTCAAAGAGATCTACAGAATATGATCGAGGACAGAATTGAGAAGATTCAAGACATCAAACACTCAGCAGAACACATGAAGGTGAGTTAATTATCTTCAATATTTGGTGGATGAAGTTTAGATTTCTCTCCTTAAAATATAACTGTACATTTCAGAAAAACACAGCACGAGAGAAAGTGTCCTGTGTTGAGCTTTTTAGTGATCTGCTGCGCTCCATTGAGAGATGTCAGGCCGAGCTGCTGAAGATCATAGAGGAGAAGCAGAAAGCAGCAGAGAAACAGGAGGAAGAGCTGATTCAAGAGCTGCAGCAGGAAATCACTGAGCTCAAGATGAGAAACACTGAGCTGGATCATCTCTCAAGCACTGAGGATCATCTTCAGCTCCTACAGGTCAGTGTATTTCTGTCTGCTCACATTACAGGGCGACACTCACACTCCTCCTGCTGAATGATTTCTTCTCTCCCTTGCTGTAGATTTACCCATCCATATGCAGCCCACCAAACAGCAGGAACTGGTCTGAGATCAGTATAAACACTGATGTGAGTGTGGAGATGCTGAGGACGGGTCTGACTCAACTGCAGGAAACTCTAGACAAGAAACTAAGTGAAGCTGGTAAGTCAATATAAAACACGGTATATTATTATTATTTTTAATAATTTGACTAGTTTGTACACGTGTTGTTTCTTGGTTGTTTCCTCTTGTAATTAAGTTTCCTTGTCCAGTGTTAAACATTTGTGTGTCCAGCTGCCATCTCTTTTACTTGGAGCAGAGAGATTTCTCCCTGAAGGACCTTACCTTCCTGCATGCTTTGCAGTTTCTATGTAGTCAGCCTCAGTGAGCAGTGCCGTGTAAGCTTGTCCATGTCTAAAGGCTGACAGTAACTTTGACTAAGTGCATGTAAATATAGCACAATATACTACCAGTAGTTTGGCTGATATCCTCTTTTGTTGTCCATAACCAAAAGGAGATGTTTGGCATTATCTTAGATTAGCCAGTTGCCTTAATCAGTGAGCTCTTTTTTATTTTGACTCTCTAAATGAGGGATTCTTGATTCTTCTGTGCTCGCTGGTCCCACACAGCTGTCCATTTTCATCCCAAAATCTCTGCTGGCTTTCCTCAGCTTTCAAACTCCTTCATGCCCAGAGTCTCCCCAGTTCTGGCCCAGTTCTTTATCTCCTTCATCCCCTGAGTCTCCACATGCCCTCTCTAACTCTCCATTTCCTTCACTCCATGAGTCTCTACTGGTTTTCCTCAGCTCTCCATCTACTGAGTCTCCACATGCCCACTCTAACTCTCCATCTCCTTCACTATATGAGTCTCTACTGGTTTTCCTCAGCTCTCCATCTACTGAGTCTCCACATGCCCACTCTAACTCTCCATCTCTTTCACTTTAAGAGTATCTACTGGTTTTCCTCAGCTCTCTATCTACTGAGTCTCCACATGCCCACTCTAACTCTCCATCTCTTTCACTTTAAGAGTATCTACTGGTTTTCCTCAGCTCTCTATCTACTGAGTCTCCACATGTCCTTTCTAACTATCCGTCTCCTTCATCCCCCGATTCTCTGCTGCTCTGCCACAGCTCTATCTACTTAATCCCCTGAGTATCTGTTGGTCCCGCCCAGCTCTCCATCTCCTTCACCATCTTATCTATTGGTCTGCCCCAGCTCTATTTATTTCACCGCCTAAGTATCTTCTGTTCCTGCCCAGCTCCTGCTCTCCTTTGCCTTCCAGGTCTCTGCTGGTTCCAAAAAACACCTGGTCTCTTTCATCGCCTGAGTCTCTGCTGGTCCAGCCCAGCTCCTGGTCCTCTTCATTTCCAGAGTCTCAGCTGGTCTCTTCCAGCTATCCATATCCTTTGTCCCCCAAGTCTCCTGTGGTCCCACCTAGCTACTCCTTGGTTTCTTGAGTCTCCACTGTCTCAGCTGATCCCTTCCACCTATCCACATGCTTTGTCCCCTCCCTAAGTCTCCAGTGGTTACACCCAGCTACATGTCTGCTTGGTCTCCAGTGGTCCTGTGCAGCACTTTTTCTCATTTATTTACTGAGTCTACTCTGGTCAGCTATTCTTCTAGCCATGTCATCACTGGCCATTGTAATTCCCTCAACTTGCACTTAGCCAACTACATCTGGCAGTGTGTATTATTATCAGTACTTCTATTAGTCAGCACCATCTGGTCATTAGACCCTCCATCTCCACCTCCAGCCTTTAAGCTATAGACTCAACCTCATCCCTCAGACCCAATGGCACCATACTGGCTCCATGCTCCTATGAATGCAACATGATGCATCATACCACCATCTCCACCAGGTTTCTTCATCCCCTACCTCTACCATCCACCTGCCACCACCTCGAGACCCCTTCACAATTTGTTTCATCCATCTTTGTGCCCCTCACTCCTTCCAGCTTCACCATTGTCCTCAGTTTCTCTAGCTTCATTGCAGACTTTCAAATCCCTGCTACAGACCCTTGAGCTGTCAACTCTGCCTTGCACTCCATTTCCTCATCTCCACCACCATTAGCTTTATCTTTGCCAGTCAGCTCCCTGGTAAAGTCATCTACATCTCCATGGCTCGTTTTTTCTTCAATTCCTTCGAGGGCCGTCGTTATGGCTGTTTCTTTTCTCTCTGCTGCTCTTTGGTGCTCCTTGGTCCCCCCCACGACTATCCTGATTCCTCAGTTTGTCACGTCCTCCTCATCCTCCTCCAATGTCCTCTCCCTTTCCCCAAATCTTGAATTTGTAATGTCTTATTTTGTTTATTTAGATGGATTTTTTCAAGTTTATTTATAAACAAATTTCGAGAGAATCACATGCTTATGATTGACCACAGCTGGTCTTGCATTAGCTAATACACGATTTACCAATCAGATGATTCCTAAGTCACTATAAATAACAAGAGATTCATACCACAGTTATCTTTGTTTTGAAGAATCCCCCCTTCCAGCCCTACTCATCCTCCTTTTCCTAGATTGGGCAACACATCGGGCCAGTGGGCCTGTAGTTAGCACTGTTACCTCACTGGAAAAATGTCACTGGTTCAAGTCCTTACCAGGCCAGTCAACGTTTCTGTGTGGAGTTTATATGTTCTCCTCATGTTAGCGTGGGGTTCCCCGGTTTTCTCCCACCATCCAAAGACATGCGACATAAGTGAATTGACTAATCCCAATTGGCGTCATAGATGTGCTCCTAGTCAGCAGTGGGGGGTTCTCGAGATCTACCTCAGCTCAAACTCCCCTCTTGCCCTGCAAATGGGAGGAAACCCTGGGCTCAAGGATCTTATGAGCTCAGGAGTCTTTGCCGGAAAAGCATTGTAAGAGTTGAAATATTGCAAATATTTTGATATCTTTGACAATTCAAAACATGAGCTGAAAACAGAGACTGGTGACTCCACAACCCAGCAGGTTAGAATGCGGGAAAAAGCAGTTCCTGCTGCATTTGCATCTGAGTCTGCTGAAACTCGGATTCATCCACCCCATCTCACACATATGGTCATTTCAATGTTTGAATGTTCTAGATTAACCAAACTGACTTTAACTAACATGTTTGATATCATTTGAAATGTCTCAGTGCGATTGGTACAATGGTCTCATTCTCTCAGAAATAGACATAATCAAAACAATAAATATATAACTTCAGGCATCTTTTGAACCACTGTGAAGGGTGTGACTTTTCCACTAAGTGTGAATGCCTTTTGTTTTACACACACCCCCTTCCTTGAGGGAATTCTTGGATTATTTAAGGTAAGGTTTGAGAAGGCTCAGGGCGATTCTGCCTAACCAGATCAGCCCGTAACATGGAGCCTGCTCCATGTTATGTATATTTTGAAGTCAGGAATGCATCTTTTTCATCTTGGATTTGTCTTTGATAATTTGATGTTTTGTATTGATCGTTTATGAATTGACTGATTGAATTTGGCATAATACATTTACCTGACTAATAAATTATGTTTTGAATTATTCAAACCTCGTGTTATTATCACTGATAAATGTTGTTGTCCATAGCACTACAAGCCACTGTACAGGTTAGTAACGGACTAAAACATGTTAGATGGAGCAGCGTGGCACGCTATACAATGTTGTTAGAGATCCGACTAACAAATTGGCATTAATTCAAGTATACTTAGACTGTAAAAGGCCAACTATTTAGAACAACAAAATATTGTTGAAACTACTTTAAATGTGGATATTTAGGCCTTCATCTACAAACTTATAATCCTGTGCGATTATTATTAAAATACTTCGTCTTGATTAAGTAGATAACAGATCTATGGGGACCACATAAAAATCTCCTAAATTGAGTAAGTAGTGTTCTGCCTTTTTAGGAGAGTGGTTAATCGCCTCTGTTTAATGACCAAGACTGACAAGCTTGTATTAAAAGATTGTATTCCCGGCCGGTGCAAGACTCGGGATGCTATAGGAATCTGAGTAAATGAGAATAAGGTATAATAACAAATCAAAAGAATATTCAATCATAATCTAAAATAATGTGAAAGGAAACAAAATAATCTTCTCAATGTTTTATAATTGGAGTCAGATAAAACGAGGATAAATATATTAATATTCTAAACCACCTCATACTAAAATTGGAGTCGGATATGAGTTAAGTTTAATATAGATCATCATTGTGCACTGGAAAGACCGAACATGCAGTGAACCTTCATCCACCAGTGGATACCGTCATTGGACCAACTGGCTGGACCCTACAAGCATGCCAAACATGCTTTATAATCAATGGTTTGCGCATGCATTCATTTGTATTAACATTTGCTGAGATGAGTAAATGACATCAGCAAGACACGTACATTAAAGGGACACTTTGCTTTTATTACAGTACATGAATGTTCAGATGTCTTTATCTTTTTTTTTATTATTTGTGTTGACAGTGTTGAGGAGGATGCAGCAGTATGCAGGTACAGTGACTGATCTGTTCAATCACCTAGTAATTTACTCCACCAATAATTATAGCTTTCAAACATACACATGTAAAGTGATTCGTTTGTGATGACGTGATTTATATTCTCCAATCTCTCTCTCTGTTTCTCAGTGGATGTAACTCTGGATCCTGATACAGCTCATCCATGTCTCATCCTTTCTAATGATGGGAAACAAGTGAAAGATGGAGAGATTAATCCAAATATCCCAAACAACGCAGAGAGGTTTGATGAATTTGTCTGTGTTCTGGGGAAAGAGGGATTTTCTTCAGGGAAATTTTATTTTGAGGTGGAGGTAAAAGGAAAGACTGAGTGGGATTTAGGAGTGGCCAAAGGATCAGTTAACAGAAAGGGAAGAATCATAATGAGTCCTCAGGATGGATTTTGGACAGTGGCTCTGAGAAAAAAGAATAAATATTGGGCTTGCCCTTGTGTCCCGCTGTCTCTGAGACTGAAGCCACAGACAGTGGGGGTGTTTGTGGATTATGAGGAGGGTCTGGTCTCTTTCTATGATGTGGAGTCCAGATCTCATATGTACTCTTTCACTGGTCAGTCTTTGTTTTTTCAGTCTGAGCAACTCCATCCTTTCTTCAGCCCATGTCTCTATGAAGAAGGTAAATATTCAGCTCCGCTGATCATCTCTCCTGTTAATTTCAGTTAATGAACACACAGCCCGGGTAAAAGATTATTTTGTACTATGAATCTAAATATGCTTGTTTGCTTTTTTTACATGATTATTTTGTTCTTTGACATTGGTAGATCCTGTAACTACATTATTTAGCTGCAAAATCAACAAAAAAATATATTTATTGTCCTGAAAGTTATTTATATTTCAAACAAAATACAAACAAATCTATAATTCACATTCGTTTGATTGTAATTTCATACATAATATATGTTGACTATTTCAGTATTTTTGTCTTTTAAGAACATTAACAGACTCTCCAGATCCTTTTATAACCATTTTATTGTTTAGTTTCTAATTATGACTATTATCTTTTCATTTGTTTTGTAAATCAGACATTTACACATTCAAATGCAACAACTTTCAAATTATTCAACATATTAAAGATTTTAGACTGGTTAAGTTTTGACTCTTTAAAAATCTGTCATACCGAATAGATATGAAATGGGAAAAAGAGTTAATCTGAGTTTGGTTTATGAATAAATGAATCATAAAATGTAAACATGAGTTCAGCTTTAGGACTGATGTATGTGTGTGTAACAGCAGTGTTGATGGCTATTATTAAACAGTACCCTGTATACACACATATGTCACAAAATAAAATATATCCTCACAGGTAAGAAAGGCTTTGATAAGCAAACATAAATATTGACAATAAGAGAACAAAAACAGAAGCTCCACGGTACCTGCTTGATGCTCAAGAACAAACATTGTTGGTTCTGGTACAAAAGATTTGTTTTGAGTGAAGTAAATGCCCTTCACTAATCATTTGGGCCTTTTACAACCACAAGAAACCGCTCATTTATGCAGAGATCCAATAGATGTATAACATTCACATAAAGATGGTTGTGTTTCATCATCAGGGGCATGAAGCACTATAGTTATTGTAAGTAGTTTTATTTTGCATAAGCTTAAGTTTGTTTGTTGTGAATTGTAACGTATACAAAAGATAGTGATGTGCGGATCGATACTAAAATATTGAAATCTCCGAGACCAGCTTAGTATGTTTTAGAATCGATTATCTTATCAAATTATCGATATTTTAGTCATTCAGAGCAAATGTGTAGTTTATTGGAAATATAAATGCAGCGGAAAGTAACCACAATTACCCTAGTTTATCTGAATAATGGCAACTTAGTTGGAACTACTTGTTCTTCCGCCTGCCAAGTCATGTGCGTAATATGGCACTGTACAACTGCAGAGCACGCTAGCTAGCCACTCAGTCCACTCCACTGGCATATGTTCAGTCACACTATCATTAGATGTGGGTGACCGCAAGTGAAGTATGTGTGGAGCTACTTCACTTCCATAAACTCAAATGATGCAGTTTGTGACACGTGTAACAAAACAGCGAGGTACTGTTGTAATAACACAAACCTAATCAAACTCTAAATATAAATCACAAGACAGAATATGACTCTGTCATGACTAGGTGGTCAGAAGAGGAGGAAAGGAGAGGCACAGGTGAGGCTAGGGCGAGACACTTTGACAGTCCTTAGGTGCAGCAGGTAGGCACTATCTAGGTACAGTGGGAGAAATTGTTGCGATGTGGCTGTATTTTGGGGGCTTGGGTTTTTGTGACAATGATAAACCAACGGAAAATGGTTCAAAATCTTTAAGGGGACCGGATTAACATTTATTGTTTATTGTTTTATGTTAAGATGTTCAGGTAGGCGTTTTAAGATATACATGCTCAGATGCTGTCAATGAATATGTAAATTGGCTCTTTTTTTGTATGATAACTCTTCATCAATAAACAATATACAAGAATAACCCATAATATGTCTCATATTCAGTATGAAGTGACAATTTTAAGTACACTACTTGTCACATTAATTTACCAAACATTAATTTTGGGTAAAGTATCGGTATCGGATCGGTATCGCCGATACTCGCCTCCATTTTACTTGGTATCGGATCGGATAGGAAACCAGTGGTATCGCACATCACTAACAAAAGACTGTGGGTAACTGGAAAAAGGATACACCTGATGGATTCTTTAAAACTTGAGACTTGAATTGCGATGTCCTTGATGACTTAGCATTTTAGATACGTCTTACTTGGATACATGGATTTAATAAAGAAACACTGAAATTTAACTCAGAAGCAGAAATGAAATAATCCTATGCTTTAGCGTGTAATAGACTACCGGTGCAGGTTACTAATGCTGAATTATATAAACTTTTATTGAAATAAAAATTCTATTTCGAATGTGATGGTTTGCAAACTTTTGTAAATGTATTATTGTCATGACCAAACTCCAATCTTGATCCTCTCTTGTCTTGCTTCTATATCTGATAGATTCTGACTATCAATTAGACAAGACCAGTGTATGCACTGCATAACATGTATATAATGTTAAAAGGATAGTTCACCCAAAAATGATAATTATGTCATTGTAAGATGGCTAAATCTCTCTAGAATATCAGACCCTAATAACTCTTATGGAATTTCATGAGACAAGATGCAATGTTCTAATCTGAGAAATGATGAACAAATCAGCTGTTCTATCCAAATCACTGTTGACAATGCAAACACAGGCTGGAGAAACAGAGCTACACTACAGCAGGGGGTAATGAGAGAAAGTCAGCCTTCTCCTTCCACCTCAAGCCCCCTTCTTGACCCTTATGTTACTTTCTGATTAGAGCACATTTCACATAAAATGTTCAAGGTTGTAATATTGTGTATCTTGCAGCACTATATTCATGTTTGGTATCATTTTTAATGTCTCTGTGTGATTGGTAAAGTGGTCTTAATTTTACAGTAATATTTCACTGGTATATGTTGATTTGGTTTTTGACTTTGATAAGATCTTGATAAGATGCTCTCCCTCCTAAGAGATGGTTAAGTCAGGCCAGGGTTTCTGTGACACTTCTATTGTCTTGAATTTATGGCTGTTTGTTTTGACTTGAGTATATAAGGTAAGATGTGCTTTAGGACAGGGGGAGATCTTGTAAAAAGACACCCCATTGCAGCATCTCTGAGACTTATGCTGCAATGTATTTCTCTGGTCAGGTATGCATCGCTAACTCTTTGATTTATCTTTGATTAATGGATGTTGTATTGTTACAGTCTCATCTCTGAATTGGCTTCCTGATGATTTATTATGTAATTGGCAGAATACAATTTACCCTGACAAATAAAATGTTAAGTTTTGATTAATTCTGGAGTTTTGCGAATTCATTGTATCCAGTAGATTATGAGGAGTCTTCATTACCTTTATAGTATGGCATAAATTGAATTGATTAATAGGCACATTTGATTATTTGTAGCCATAGCGTGCCGATAACATGTAGACCTTTTAGTCATTTGACCACTGGAAGTAGCAAGTTGTATGGGCTTGGCTAAAAATCTTTTTATTTAGGGATTAGGTGAGCGTTATGCTACCAACCTATCTAAATATTAGTTAATCCTGCATCCTCTGACTATTTTTAGAGTGCCGACATATTGTCCGTGAGAAGAAGCGCAAACCCGGGGTGTGGAACTCTGAGCAATGTTGGTCCCTAATGAACGTACAATTTAGAATATCAGACCCCAGAAAATATCAAAACTCTAAATTAAATCATAAATGATGAATGTGATCCGTTCTTACAATTAGAAATACAATCTAAATTTTAGGATCATTTAAATTGAAGTCAGATTGAATTCAGAGCTAAAAAAACGAATATAAATAAATTCTAATTAATAATAAAATTCTTTTCAGAAGCACTAGAAAAGGCTTACATGCATTAAACCTTCGACGATGCTTTTAGTTTCGTCATTGGGCTAATAGATGGACTCCTACATCATCATAATATGGAAGTTAATATAGATATTTTGGAAGTTAATTGGTGCTAGCAACTAACATTCTCTAAAATATCCTATTTTCAACAAAAGAAAGAAAATTAACGGTTAAAATTACGAATTTTGAGTTACTTGCAAATACACATATTATGTTAAATGATAATGGACTGTTATTAGTTTACATTGTTACACTTTATTAAATTGTAAGCATTTTTTCTTTGTTCACCCATAAAATTCATTTAATTTTACATTGCAAATGTTGCTTGTTTTTTTTTAACAATCAGAAAATCAGCCAGAATGAAATGCTTTGGGTCATTTGAGAGCGGATTTGCTTGTTGAATTCATTAACATAAATATATTTTCAACCCAAAAATGGGTAGGTTCAGTATGGTTGGTACAAACTGCTGGATTTTTGTAATTAAATTGATACATTTCTTAGATTAAATAATAAAAAATAAATATGTTGTAAATATAAATCACATGAAATATATATATATATATTGCTATCTGTTAAATTATCTTAAAAGGTTTGTATAATTTGTGCAGCGTATTTTATGTTTACAGCAGATTAAATCACAGCATCTGAGTGTAGCCGGCCAGGGGTCCGTTCTTCGTAGCTCCCTTAAATGATCTAAGATGATTTGGCAAATCCTGGATCTTTTATTCTTGATAACTGATCTCTGGCTAATTTGGTTCTTCAAACAAGTTCGCGAATCAGATTAGAATGTCTGGATAAACTGATCTGAGATCGCTGCGTGTGTTGTGAAGAACAGATCTATCGATCCTCGAAATCATGATCAGCAATGCAACGATTGGCTGATGGCACAGCGGCATAATGACATCATCTGATTAATATTCAATTATCCATGTAAGCAAAATTACATCAAATTAGCAGTAAACGGCTTGTTAAATATGACACGCAATAACCTTCCACAGTTGTTGTGAGCTGCAAGCTTTACACTTCCATAAGTCAAGAGTATTCATCATGTATGCATATCAATGTATTTAGTTCTACATATTTAAAAGATTTTCTTTATTATAGTAGCCGTTTTTTAATCGGTGTAAAAAATAACTGGATGTTTACAAAAGCATTTTGATATTGGTAAAGGAGTCTGCAACTTTGGTGAGGTAATCACTGCCATATTAACTGTCAAAACATGTTTATGACTATATTAATGTATTTCTTTTAAAAAGGTCCCATATTGTGCATTTCTATTATCATACACAAATTGTACTAAATCGATCTAAAAAGTTCATATCAATAAGTTTTCTCTTTGGACCACCAGGTGGCAGTTTTTGTACTTTCATTTCGAGGGTGCAGATTGCATAAGTTTTATTAATATATATAACTTTATATATTTTATTAATTACTATAACTATATAGTATATATATAGCACAGTGATTCGGCAAAATTAACATTAAAGTGAGCGGCGTTCGCCTGACAGATCCATATGTAATTAGTCTGTTGTCTCTGCTTGTTGCTGGCTGTATGTGGGCGGAGTAATACACAGAGGTGAAGGGTGAAGAGGCCTTTGTGTGATGTTACTGGCAAAATATTGCATGGCTAAAAGCCAATCAGATTCAAGAACTGGACAGAACTGTTGTATACATTTAAATAAGTGTATCAATTGCGTGCACACAGCCTGCTTAGCTTAACAGACGACAGATATAAAGCGTGAGGAGCAAGTCTTTTAAATGCCGGCAAGTTCCATCATAGACATAGAGCAACATTCAATATTATTATTTTTTTGTATAGAGGTAAAGTTGGTTTTAAATTCGGATATTTAGACATTTTCTTTAATAATATAATTTCAGAAAAGTATTCTTTGCAAATTCTAAATAGGGAAATCATATTAGCAGCAAATGACTATTAAAGTACAACATTGTTCACAGTGCATTAGATAGTGTTTATGCTGTTTAGAAGTCATACTTGCATGCTAATTCCGATCGAATATTGTAAGTAACATGGTAAACAATATAGAGACTTCTAAATGAACGAATGTGCGAATATAAAACCAACTTTATCTCTATTTTTTGTCACGAAGTACAGCGAAAAGCAGCCCATACAGTCACATATGCTATACATTTTATAGAGCAGTGTAAATATTGCATTTATGACAGCATTTAACACAAACAAATATGTTCAGATGAAGAAAAAACAATGAAAAATCACTTGATCATGTTAAAATGTCAGTTAATATGTCTGTATTTCTACACATTTATTTACACGTTTGCCTTACTGAGAGCAGGAAAGAGACAGGCTGCAATCTGGTAAGCTGTATCTTCATAATATCGTTCCATTAAAAACGATAAAAGGTTCTCTCGACAGCCTTTACAAGTGAAGCCATTATCTACACACAATATGAAATCCCAATTAGAAAAAAACACTACAAACTATAAAATACTATTTACAAAAATGCTTAACAGACAAATCCAAATGCCCAACACAAGTGAGCTGCACTCTAGACCAGTTCAGCTTGATGATGTATAATGTCTCTGACACCGCCTGTAGTCCCATTTAGCAACTTCATAGCAACCGTCTTTTTAAAGAAGCGTAACCGATTTAAAAATTCAAGAGTGTGCTGTAACTGATGTGTTTTATGTTGTAGAACAAGACATGAAAGCATCTTAAGTTTGTGTTAGCCACAAACCTTATTTAAGCTATTTGAACTGAAACCCCATGCAAAAAAACATGTTGACTTTGGGAGGAGGAAACCGGAACTGCTAAAATGCTAACTCGCTTCCGGGTTTTTGCATACAAATTGATGTCATAGTTCCTTCACTATATAGCCTACCATGTTTGTTTTCTGGATGAGTATATTTTTATAGTAGCGCCCTCTGCTAAGAAATCGGCGCTTAAGCGATATGCAGCAACCTAAAACTTTTAAATCAACTTTAAACGGAATATTTATTAAATATTTGAGCTATAGAAAGATGTATGTGAACCATCTGGAAATCCCTCAGGTACGTGACTGACCAACATGTTTGTCCGAGTCAGCAAGAAGCTTGGTTTAAAAATAAAACAAGCTGGACATAACCAGTGCCAGACATAACCCTAATATATATATATATATATATATATATATATATATATATATATATATATATATATATATATATATATATATATATATTAGCAACATCAGACAAGCACTGCTGGAAGTCGTGTGATATGCCTTAGTGTCCCACTAGTGATGATATACAGCCACATCACATTACTACTAATGTGATATTGCGGTAACACAACAGTTTGATGGCATAATTGTGTATATAAAAAAGATAATCTAACACAAAGAGTCAAAAAACTAGCAGCAAGTGCAGCACACAGGCTAATCCAGTGCAAATCCCTGCAAATATTTAATTATTAATATTTAAACCTCAATTAAATACAATATGAGGATGTTGATTGTCATTTTTATTCAAGTAGCTGAACATTAAACAAACATATATTACTATTTCACCTCTATCAGGATAAATAGGAGAGAAAGCGTGAAAATAAAACATGTGAAAAAATGACAAGGACAGTATTTGAGTTTTGCATTCAGTTTATTTAACATTGAACAAAAACAAGGAAAGTCAGCCCCCAGCCCTTTATAACACTTTATACAGTCCGTCACCCCCACACTGCAACAAAACAGTCTGTGCTTTAGCATGTAATGCTGACTTCACATAACACCCAACATACTCCTCTTCCTCCTTCAATATCTCCTCCCAGTCCTTCTTGATCTTCTCGTCCTCTTTGTTCATCCACTCTAAATTCATTCTCTTACTTTTCCATCTCCTCCTCTGTCTTTCCTTCTTTGACCTCTTTTTCACAACTTTTTTCTTCTTCCCCTCCTTTATCGTCTCCTTCTGTTTCTTTCCATGACTTCTCCCGCTCCTCCATCTTTTGTTCTTCCACTTATCTTCCTGAGTTTTCTTGTCCTCCTCCTCACTCATCTCCTCCTCCTCTTCCTCAATTATATTCTCCTCCTCCTGTATTATCTCCTCTTTCATTATCCTCCTCCTCCTTCTCTTCTTGATTTTCACCTCCTCCATCTCCTCTTCCTCTGTCTGCACCATCTGCTCCTCCACCTTAATTCTCTCCATTTCCTCCTCCTCCTCTTTTATTGTCTCTTTCTCTTTCACAGTTTTTTCCTTCATCTTTCTTTCCTCCTCTTCTTTCAAGTTCTCCTCTTCCTCCTTCATGATGTCTTCTTCATTATCTGTTAAAATAGAAATGATTGCAGTTTACACATTCAGAGGATGTTAAATTTCAGACGAGGAGAAAATAACAATTTAGAATAACAATTTTATTAATAACATTAGTGACAAATTGATATATATAGACGTATATATGTTGATTTACCATCAGAACTTTGTTCTGTTGACATGGGGAGTGTTTTTTGCTCCTCCTCCAAGTTTTCTCCCTGATTTTTGTCCTCCTCCACCATTAATATACTCTCCTCCACATCTGTTAAAAGAGAAATGATTGCAGTTTTCACATTGTCCACAGTCATTTTCATGTAGACGTTAAACTCTAAGACCAGGTAATAAAGTACAGTTTATTTAAAGCATTACAGTCTAAAATGTATCTAGAAGTAAATATGAGTTTTCATCATCATAACATGTTTCTGTTGAATTACCCAGAGTGAGGCAGAACATTGATTTGAAGAAGGAAGCAATCCGGCTTCTTTTCTTTTTCCTCTCCTCCTTCTTTTTCTTCTCCTTCTCCTCCTTCTCCTTCTTTTTCTCCTCCTTCTTTTTTTCCTCCTCCTCCCTCTCCTTCTTTCTCTCCTCCTCTAGACCTATTAAATGAGAAATTCAAGAGTTCACACTTGGATATTGCTTGATAATAATAGCAAGTTTGGCATGCTGTCCCTGGAGAGAACCTTAAAATTACTTTTAAAAAAAACTTAAAATTAATAATAGTTATTTTAAAGTTGTTCTACACTGCATGGTTCAAAATATCACCTGACATTGATAGGCCGCACATGAGTTACAGTAGTAACCACAGCAAAAAATGTACTTCTGTCTAAAACATTACCTGTTAAAAATACGTTTTTATGATAAACAGTACTTTCATTCCCGCTCTCCACTCATTATTTACTCACCCTCAGGTGTTTCCTTCATGGTTTTCTTTCTTCTAAACAGAAAGCAAGACATTTTGATGAAAATTCGCTGTTTGTTGAAACTGAAATATCGACCGCCACTATTACAAACCAACAAAAGATTCTCTGAGCTGCACAGCCAAAAGTATTCCACTGGAACGCGTTCTAAATCTACACATCATACTGTAACTATGGTAACAAGACACCGCAAACGCCTCGTAAATGAGTGAGAATGATAGCAAATGATATGAAAGCAAACATGGTTGATGAACAAATATTAACGAAATAAAGCGGTTTTAAGTGTTATTTGGATGAATTACTGTTCAGTGTTTGGACTCTCAGCAGTGAATATTTAAACACACTGAACTGAAATGAACCAATTTAAACTGAAATTAAACTCTGAAAACTGAACTCTTCTTCTATGTAAACCTGCATTGACCTAATAAACTTTGTAAAAGCGCTATACAAATAAAGATTAATTGAATATATATATATATATATATATATATATATATATATATATATATATATATATATATATATATATATATATATATATATATATATATATATAATTTATTATTATTTATTTATTTATTTAGAAATTGACATCCCTTGGCCCTGAAGTGCCACGGTCCTGCAGATTTTAGCTTCATCTTTCCTATATATGGACGTATTAAATAATACCTGAATTAGGTGTGTTTAACTGGAACTTGCGTTAAACTTTTCAGGTTCCCTCGGACCGCGTTTGGCACCCCTGGCATAGACTGTAGCCCAATGTTGTGCTTAGAAAATACCTATTCAAAAATGTCCACTCTCTTGATATGATGGATAACTAATTGTAGGCAAAGTGGCAAACTAATTCAACAGGCAAACGGCAGAAACAGGGTAAAACCGTTCAATATGTGATTCCTCTTTTTCACCAGTAGAGGAGACTGTTGACCTGTTGGCCAATACTGGACACAATCAGTCCCACTTACAGTAGCCTAATGTCCACAGATCTGAGCTTTATTGTCAAGCTGGCACTTTCTTTCCCCCCTTAGACTTGCCAAAATAAAGAAAAATACATGATTAGTTTATATACACTGTAAAAAATTTCCAGGTTTTCACAACAAGTTACTGTAATTTTTCACAGTAAATTACATTAGTATCCCTTCACAGTATATAACTGAAAAATTCACAGTAATATGTTGTATTCATAATTTTATTGTGAAATTACAGCAGGTAGCGTGATTACAGCAAATTACTGTGAAAAGGGCTATATCTTTTGCACGTTAGTTATAGAAATTCAAACCTTTTTTAATTCAACGTAGAAATTAATACAAATGAACTTTTAACAGATAATAACAGAATGTTATAGCCCCCAAAACGATTTGGTTACCAACATCTTTTTGGTTGTACTGCACCTTTATTTAATTTTATACAGTTAACATAGAATAGGAAATAATATTTAATGAACAACTGTGTGCTTAGCCAAAACACAATAAACTGGAATAAAAAGTAATTAATTAATGAAACCAAAGACTGTTAAACAGCCAACAATTATTTCAATGTCAGTGTAAATGTCTGCTTTAGACGGTTTCATGAGTATTGGGCACCTTTCATCGCCTGGAGGTCACTAATCTTTAATTTAGAATTAATATATATATATATATATATATATATATATATATATATATATATATATATATATATATATATATATATATATATATATTTTTTTTTTTTTTTTTTTTTTTTATCTATATAAATAAACCACAGATTAGAGTTTTAAACAACTACATTCTAGCATGAAAAACAGTTAAAACTTCATTTTCGGACGCATAAAGAGCCTTTGAAGACGGGGCAATTGTCCCAATAATGTCTAGCCTGAAGACAGGCGCCTCTCGGCGGATACATGAGTAATGAGCGCCGTTACCGCCTGGAGGTCATAGATCTCCGCTACCGGCAAAACACACTTAAAATTACACACAATCTTTACTAACAATCCACAGATTTGAGTTTTGAAGAACTACATTCTCGCATGAAAAAGTGTTAAAACTTTATTTCATTACATATTACAAGCAATATTTATAATATTATGTGCCTTCTCATCCACCATTACAGCTTGATGCAGCTTGGTGCAAAATGAATCCTGGGAGGAAAAAATAATACTTCTCAATACACTCCAAACGAACTTTATTCTTATTGTTAAAATCAGAGATATGTAATATTTTGAATGGCGAAGAAAATAATTAACTTTATATTTCAATCAATATATTACTTTTACACTGCTTCGGTTCAGGACTCGTGTGAAATTGAATCAGATTCAGATATTTTATCAGACGTGTTCATGAGCTCATAGTCATCAACAAGCAATTCGTGTACAAGCAGTACACGAACCAAGCAATATGATGAAATATTAATGAATTATATGTTTGCGTCTTACAATATTATACAAAACGGAATCGTTTTCAGGCGAATTCGACTCTTTACTGTTCACTTAAAGGAGCCGAATTCGACTCTTTACAGTTCACTTAAAGGAGCCGATTCATTTAACAGAACTGACTCGACTCGACCGCAAACAAGCGCCATCACCACAGACAACGCCTGCCTCGTCTCTTCACCCAACGGATTCATCCTCGGTAAGTGTTAAAATATGACTTTTGTCCGTTAAATGATTGTTGTATATGTATTTCTGTATAGTGCATGTCATTTAACAGGAATTTACCGAGTACTTCAGTTGTACTCGCACGTACAGGGTTTAAGCGCGCCTTTTTTTTTAACAAGAAATTAACGACGCCAGATGGTGCTTGTAGTGTTTTCTGAGGTATTAGCATAACGTTAACGTTAGTTCCTGAAATAAGAAAGGGAATTTTCTTTAATTAACTTCTTGTTAACTGCATTTTCTGTTTCAGTACAAGACTGAAGTTAAGGTGAAACGACTAAAGTTAAGGTAAGCTCTGGCCTTCACTTAAGTTAACGTTATACGGTTAGTCACCATCATGTAACTTACGTTAATTTTGTTCACTGTAACGTTAACGTTAAGTTAGTTAAATAAACTAAACTCATTATGAAACAAGTCTTAACTGTTTTATTAAATGAGGCTTATAATACAATTCAGTTGTATTCTTTTAAACTAACACTAACACGGTACATATTGTATATTTCTCACTGGTGTTAATGCAGTGCTAACATTTACTAATGAGAACTAATTGTATATTGTCACTAACTGTAGATTTTTTTTTTGGTGTTCAGGTGTACCTGATAATAGCTGAAGTGTGAGGTGAGTGTAAATTCTGAGCACACAAATATAACCTAAATTCATTATCACAATCTAAACCTATATATATATATATATATATATATATATATATATATATATATATATATATATATAGAGAGAGAGAGAGAGAGAGAGAGAGAGAGAGAGAGAGAGAGTATGTGTGTGCGTGTGTTAGGTTGAGTCCTATTCTACTCTTATTATATTCATATTTTTTTGCAGCCACAGCCATTGATGTTGAAACACTGATGCTACCAATCAACCCTCGCTTGATTATTAAAGGTAATGTTGATGCCTTCCTCATTTTTATTAGATTTTTAAATGTCAGGTTTTTCACAAATTTGTTGTGAGCAGTTTCTTGTACAAACTCTTTTTCTTCTTCCAGAAGTTCCACCAGTACCTCCAGTAGTAGTAAATATTAGACAAAGATTTTTTTAAACTATAGTTTTTATTTTTATTATCAATTTTACTGGGCATGTGTGTTTGTTTGCTTGGTTTTTAATAGGCAGAGCATAGAATGTCAACTTTGTTTCTACAAAAAAAATTAATTATTCACAAACACCTCTAATTTAGTCCTTCTTTCCCCCTTTTAGTCTTATTCCTTGGACTCGGAGGGTCGAGTGGTCATGGGACCTCACCTGGATTTCACAACTGACTTTGGATCTGGTCTGAAACTGAAGTATGCTAAAGATGCCTTTTGCACTCTGGAATTTAAGGTAATGTCAACAATAAATATTGTAACTGAGGTCTTGTTTTGGGGGGGTTAAACAAGGAATGTATAGGAGCACAAGTCATGACTTCCCTTGTCCCCTTGTTATAAAGGGCCGTGTTGCAGACACAATTTGTTTGTCTTTGCTGGAGACCAGAGGGGAAGCTGTCTTTAAAAGGATGGTGCTCTTATACCATATGTGAAGTTACCTATTCAGGTGAGTGGATTACATGCAAGTCATTGCAAATGCATAAATAGTGGGAAATTTTTACTGGGCAGCACAAATTAAGTGAAACTCAAAAAACGTTGAAAAATATTTGGAATATTTGCAAAAAACTTGATTGAAATGAATACAACTCAAGTGGTGTATCACTTCAATCAAGTTTTTTTGCAAAATTTTCCTAATATTTAAATTATGAAAAATTAGCTTGATGCAAGAAACATCCTGCTAGTATTCAAGAGCAAGTACTGTGATGCATGTGTTAACTTTGCAATAAGTGTGAACCCAGCATTAGATTATAGTCTGTAAACAGAAGGTGTAAATCAAATCAACTGTTTTAAAATGCTCTGCCTAGGTCATTAAAACCACTATTTGTTGTTGGACTGTTCTTGATTGTGTGTTTGTGATGGAAATGTTTTTGTTTAAATGATTGCAGTTTGACTGAGCTACAGTATTGTCAGCATGTTCAAACTGAGCTAACAGTAATTTTGCTCTGTAGTGCAGCAGTAGTGTCCCAGTAGTGTTGTATGAAGCTAACTGTTTGTCTGCCCTTTTGCTTATAGGTGCTTTTTGGGCACCAGTTTGGAGATGGAAGACAGACGAAGTCAAAGAAGCAGAGAAGACACATCAACCAGCAAGTGTGTAAAATTATCAGGAAAATGATTGACCTTGAATAGACGACTGCCTAATTTAGCAAGAAGTTTTGTCTCTCTCTCTTGTGTGTGTGTGTGTGTGTGTGTATATATATATATATATAATGAGAGAGAGCGCACTCTGAAGCACTGCTTTTTATATGTATGCTACATATGATGTCAGATTTTTTTATGAATATGTTCTTATAGTATTTTTTGAGGCTTCACCTTCACCTTTTGAAAGTTTTCTGAAATGTTTACACAGATGTCATTAAGCTGTTAAATAAATCTGTAAAATGTATGTGTGTTTGTTTTTATTTTGATTCTAGAGTCTTTTCAGATCACCCAAAAATGAAGATTCTGTCGTCATTTACGCATCCTCAGGTTGTTTGGACACAAAGAAGAATATTTGATATTTTTATTCCTGTGTTTAACAAAAAAAAAAATCATTTTTAACAGAGCTGGAACAACCTGAGGGTGAGTAAATCAAGATAGAATTTTCATTTTTGTGTGACCTAAAATTGCTTTGAAATTTTACAGCACCAAACTGTTAAATTACAGTAATCCGGGATATAACTGTAACTTTGCAGTTAAATCAGGTATTTAAACTGCAACCTACTGCTAAATCACAGTAATCGTTTTGCAAATTCACAGTAAAATATAGTTAATTCTACAAGATAATACTGTGAAATTACAGTAACGGACTTTATTATCTACTGTAAAGTTACAATATATGGTTGTAATTTCACAACAATTTAATGTGACAAAACCACAGTAAATTACTGTGAACTACCTCACAATAATTTACTGTGAATTTACATACAGTAATTTACTGTGAAAGTAATGCAATTATTAGCCAGTAATTTACTGTGAATTTAAGGTCAAATTTTTTACAGTGTAGTTGACCCTTATCTTCTGTTATGTGACAGGGCTATTGAAACCTTGATTTTGATTAGCTGGTGTAATTATTTTATAATTATTTTTAGGGAAAACAAACTGGGATCCTACACCGATTCCAATGTTAATTTTAAACACTTTTCAGGCGCTTAAAAAACATTTATGTGAGAAAAACATTTTCTAGGCATTTTTTTAAAGCCGATGTGAATCATGGAACTGTTTACGATTGTTAAACAAGTCCAAATGGTACAACTTGATCTGTGACATTAAGCAGCCCCTTTCTGGTCAGGTCTAACTGTAGTTCCCATGTGTTCTGAGTCACACAATTCCTCCTTGAATTTTATATGCACACATTTATTACAACTGTAATGCCAGTATAAACAACGAACATTTTGAATACACAAATTCCAGAAAGATATTATAATTAAAATACTCGTTCTAGAAGCCTCTTGTGAATCATAAATGACTCACCACAATGAATTAATTAGAGACTCTAAACCAGAGTTTTTCTAGATTTAAATTTTTTATTTTTAAGATATTGTCTCCATCTTTGGGCAAAGATAAAAAGGTAAAGTAACATTAAAAACAACTTTAATGATCTGTAAGCAACTCACAATAATTAGATTTGCCTAATTTGTTCAATAATTACATAATTAAAAATAAGAAATGTGTTTCTTTTTGCATGCTCAGTATTATTTGAGCATTATTTTGAGCATTTTATTATCAGCATTATTGTTTAAAAAAATGAAATAAAAATAATAATTCAGAAGATGTTTAAAATCAAGTTCAGTTAATCACAGGAATCCAATAAATATTTAATGATACATTTATTTGTATGGAGTTTTATCCAAAGCAGATGAATGTGACTATGGCAGTGTTTTCTTACACTGATAGTTGCATGGCTATGACATATCTTGGTATTAAATAATTATTCAATAAGACATTCTTTAATATGGAAACACATACATTTTATTAATTATAAAACAGATGGTATAGTATATGTCCTCATTATTCGACAAACAGCAGCTGCATACAGCACTGTATATATTCCTTTTAGATGAATATGTCTTTAAATGATCCACTTACGTAATTTATGTACTGAATAATATTTCATTGTAGACTGATGTATGTGGTGTAGTTGGAGTATTTAAACAAAGAATATAAAAATAAATGTCTTTCCTTGTCTTTAATCTCCTCCTGTACAGGAGCATTGTAACTCCCTGTAACTCATTTAACTTCCTAGACTTACACACAAAATAAATACAGCCCGAACACGTTCTAAACGGTCCATGGATCCATTTTTACATACACATTACTGCAAGTAAAACACGGCAACTTACCTAGAAATGAATATTACATCTTTAAAAAGCCTCAGCACATATTGGTATTTTATTATTTGGTTGTTTTTAAAAGCATTAAACACATTAAAGTCTACTGAGAACCATTTTGTCTGAAACACATCAGACTTTGACTCTGTATCAGGTGTATTTAGGCTTTGTTTTAAGGAGATTAAATTAAAGCATATTTAATATCATTATAAATATGAATTCTTACTATTTTCAGAACAACATGATATTGTAATACACAAACTCAAAGTTCACTGTTTTTTGTTGTTGTTGTTCTAAAATCAATTATAATCATGGATTGTTGGAGTCCTAACTCTTTGAAGCAAGCTTAGTACAACAGCACAATAGCTAGTAAAGCTTGAATCGTCTCCATATTGTGTACAAAACCTCAAATTAAAGTAATACTCACATTTATTCCACTGTTTTGTGTTCTGTAATTTTATTAAACTGTTTTGTAAGCTTACTGTATACCACAAACACACATACACATTATACACAATCTCACCGACTGAGATGTCTACAGTTTAGACTTAATAGCAACCTATAGTTACACATTAAATACAAAAGCATCCATGTTGCAAATACAACATGCAATACAGGTTATTGCAGGGGTGGGCAAACTCTGTCCTGGTGGGCCTATGTCCTGCAGAGTTTAACTTAAGTAGTCTGCAGTAATGTACCGGACACTGTCAAACTTCAAATATTCACATTTTATGTTATCTAGAATTTAATAAGTAGAATTAAAAATATAAAAGTAGTACCGACCTTCTGTGGTTTCTCTCTTACAGACAGACTGACAGCTGGAGCAGCATAAGCCCAATTATCACTCTCATTCCTTTGATAAGTGTACGTCACTGTTCCTTTGTCACATTTATTGTATTATATTATGACATAATAAAAATTTTTTTTGAAGTTTTTGTTTTTAATTGTAAATATTCATTTAGATTTTGTTAAATTGCTCATAGGATGAGCAGATAGTGGTAAATTTAGAATGTTAAATTATAATAAATTTAAATGGCAATGTAAAAGTTCCTTAGACCCTTTAATATACCTTAAAAGTTTTCAAGGGTTTGATTGTACTTTACATGTGCAAAACCGTCATTATACCACCAGCAGAAGTTCTGTCTGTTAATGATGAAAACTATAAAATAGTTTTAAATAAAAAGAACAAAACTGAAAGGCCAACAAAAAATATATTTTACCTAAATAAATAACAGATTAACAAAACCAAACAAACAACACCAACAACATGTAAGCTATCCACCTTATCTGCTTGCTTTACAACCCCAAATCAGACAAAAGTTGGAAATGTATGTATAACGCAATTAAAAAACAAAGTAGTGATTTCTTAATTTACTTTGACTTGTATTACAGACATTACAACATACATTATTTAATGTGTCCCTTATGATTTTCTTCCCCAAAATAAACACATATTCCAATTTTGTTTTTTTGAACACATTTTAGTTGGAACAGGGTAGAACTTTTAACACTTTGTAATGTTGCTATTCTTTGTGTTTCAGGTGTAATTTTGTCCCATTCTTCCTGCAAATAAGTCTTTAAGGTAGGCAACAGTACAGAGTATTTGTTGTCGTATTTTGGGCTTCAAAATATGTCACATTCTCTATTGGAGACAGGTCGGAACTGCCGGCAGGCCAGTCAGGTACCTGCATCCTCTTCCTGTGCAATGGTCACTGTAGCCAATAACAGTCATATCTTTTGAGATCGTGTACACAATGGGCAATTAGCGGTGTTCAAGAATTCAATCATCAGCATTAAAATGAACTTACTGCTTCTCTCTGTTTTTTTTTTTTTTTTTTTTGCTTTGTTTCTACACTGTAAAAAACTACTGGTTGACTTAAATTTTAAGCTGGATCAAATTTACCTTATGGCTCCATTCAACTTGTATTATGTTAACCTGACTTAACAAAGCTTGTGTAACTTATAAAATTAAGTCATAACATGATTAACTTTAATTAATTTTAATAAGTTTAATAAGTTACAATGAACTAAAAACATGTGCTGTCGGGACTAAATGATCTTATCATATTTTTACAGTGTATTAATCATGATCATGTTTTCATTTGTTTTGCAAATCTAAATCTAAATGTTCACATCATTAAACACTTATTGTTGGCCTTACACTGAAAAAATGATTCATTGCATTTACAAAATAGTTTTAAGGTTAGTGGTTGCTAACAATTTAAATGGGCTGAATTTAAACAAACATATTACATTTAGTAATGTCCAACTTAAATACTTTGTTTAAAATTAGCCCTTTTTTTATAATTTACTAAAATCAGTGAATTGTTTTTTTCAGTGTGCTTTGAATTGATTATAGACATTCAGATTTGCTTACAGCAAGTAATAAAGACACATAAATAAAATGATAACATCTGGACTTTTTACATAAAAAAATAAACCCTAAAATCTATTTAATTAATGACAGACGAGTTAACAATAGCTTGGCTTCAGGACTGAGCTGTTTGGTATCCAAGCACAAATAACCGGCCACTTTATTGGGTACACCTTTCCAACTGCTCGTTAACACAAACATTTCTAATGCAGTCTGGCTGCAACTCAATGCATTTAGGCATGTAGACATGGTCAAGACGATCTGCTGCAGTTCAAACCGAGCATCAGAATGGGGGAGAAAGGAGATTTAAGCGACTTTGAATGTGGCATGGTTGTTGGTGTCAGATGGGCTGGTCAAAGTATTTCAGAAACTGCTGATCTACTGGGATTTTATGCATGATTATTTCTAGGGTTTACAGAAAATGGTCTGAAAAAGAGGAAATATCCAGTGAGCGGCAGTTCTATGGGCGCAAATGCCTTGTTGATGCCAGAGGTCAGAGGAGAATGGCCAGACTGGTTTGAGCTAATAGAAAGGCAACAGTAACTCAAAAAAACACTTGTTACAACCAAGATATGCAGAAGAGCATCTCTGAATGCACAACACGTCTAACCTTGTGGCGGATGGGCTACAGCAGCAGAAGACCCCACCAGGTGCCACTCTTGTGAGCTAAAAACAGGAAATTGAGGCTACAATTGCCACAGGCTCACTAAAATTGAACAATAGAAGATTGGAAAAGCGTTGCCTGGTCTGATGAGTCTCGATTTGTGCTGCAACATTCGAAAGGTAGGTTCAGAATTTGGCATCAACAACATGAAAGCATGGATCTATTCTGCCTTGTATTAATGATTTATGTTGTTGGTGGTGGTATAATAGTGTGGGGGATATTTTATTGGCACACTTTGGGCTCAGTACCAATTGAGCATCATGTCAACGCCACAGCCTACCTGAGTATTGTTGCTGACCATGTCCATCCTTTTATGACCACAGTGTACTCATCTTCTGATAGCTACTTCCAGCAGGATAACACGCCATGTCATAAATCACGAATAATCTCATACTGATTGCTTGAACATGACAATGAGTTCACTGTACTTGAATGGCCTCCAAAGTCACCAGATCTCAATACAATAGAGCACCTTTGGGATGTGGTGGAAAGGAAGATTCACATCATGGTTTTGCAGCCGACAAATCTGCAGCAACTGCTTGATGCTATCATGTCAGTATGGGCCAAAATCTGAGAAGTATTTTCAGTACCTTGTTGAATCTATGCCACGAAGGATTAAGGCAGTTCTGAAGGCAAAAGAGGGGGCAACCAGATACTAGTAAGGTGTACCTAATAAAGTGGCCGGTGAGTGTATGTGTTTTTAACATTTTACAAAGAAGAAGTCTATTAAGTAAGGTTCAAATTCATGCAAGGCTAATAAAACAATACCAAATAAAAAGTTCAATATTTGTCATTCAGTACCTAAACCGGCAATATCTCCAAATTTAATACTAAATTTAGTCGAAAACAAACACCACTGCTACATATTTCTTGCTCTCCATACATTAAGTGCTTTTTAGAAGTACTGTCATCTAAACCTCAGTCTCTGTGTCATCCTTTCTGGCTATTGACAAACAAGAAGTGTGTGTGTGTCCTGCCTGAGGCTCTCTATCTCTTACACACACACAAAGTGAAATATCCTATGACAGGAGGGATGGCTCTGTCTCTGTGGGCTACACAGAAGGTCCAGCCATGCTGACACTGAGTGAGAGCGACAGACAAATCTCTAACAGACTGTTCCTGACAGAAGAATTATTGTTATACAGCTGCGTTACAACAGCCAAATGTGGGGGTGTGTCGTCCTGGTATTCATAACATTGTGGGGACCAAATGTGTATGCAGTCTTTACAGTATTATATCTATGGGAAGTCCCTATAAAACCCAACGGGTTCAGGTTTGTAGCCAGGGTGGTGGTTCGAAAATCCTAACCCCCACCGACAAAGGTCCAGAATTTTTGCCATACATGAGCTCTTTTGTCCATTTTTTTGACTGCTATTCCATCATGAATTGTGAAAATAACCCATTGAATAGGCTTTAAGACCAAGTGAAATCCTCTGTTGGCTGTCGTGGCTTCAGCTTATCAATTTTGGCAAACAATTATTTTTCAGGAGTCCAACAATAAGTCGTGAAAGAAAACGTACAATCTGACAAAAGTCATCTTTCAATATTGACCTACTGTATTGTTGTAGAAAAAATATTTTACAAATAACTTTTATTCCAAATCTTAGACCTTATTCGTGAAACAAAAAAAAAAAATTATCAAGAATGGTGTAAAGCGCCAAAGGTGGCACATATTACAATTAATTTTAATACTAATCAGGCTATTGTTATCCATTAATATTCAATTAAACTTTTTTACAGGAGAAAAATCTAGAAAAACAGTGAAGCTCTATATTATTGCTTATTTATTTGTTAATTCAAATAGCCAAATTCTAACTTGAATAACTTGAGGAAAGTCGAATGTGCTCGCCAGACTGTTATTTGCCTAAAAATGAATTTAAGCTACAGTTTTTAATGTAAAAAAATTAACAAATCTTTTTTCCCACATGATAAATCATGTAATAAATTAGTATTTAAAGCATGTTTTTCCACAACTTTTAAAGAAATGTTTAGGTAAATCAAAAGGTTTGGATTTAATGACCATCCGACAAGCTATTTAAACAAAAATAGTGCTTAAAATGAAGTTTCACAAACTAATTTCGAGAGAAGCACATGATATGATTGACTGCAGCTGGCCACTCATCTACACTCATTAGCTAGCCAATCATTTTCATCCAAACTCACGATAAGTAACCTAGCTAAGAACTGCTCCCTAATCTTCATTTTCCCGAAGAAACCCCCCATCCACCCCTTCTCCTCCTTTCCTCTTTTGCCGAGGGGAGCTCTCGAGAACACCTGACCTCGTACTCCCCTCACATGCTCTATGGACCTGGCGGGAGCCCTGGGCTCAACTCTATCTGAGCTCAGGGTTCTCTCCCGGGACAGCATGCCAAACCTGCTAACTTGCTAACAAGTTGTCAAACAGTATCTAAGTGTGAACTCTTGAAATGTCATTTAACTGCAGTATTTAAACTTCAAAAATAAATAGAAAATGAGGCAAATAACTGCAAAAAGGTTCACTTTTTAAGGAAAAACAACCACCCCTTTCATCAGGCTGGCTACGGGCATGGTGTTTGTGTGTGCTTACTTTTTTTTTATGTGGTTTACGAGGATGCCCTATGAAATCATAATTCACAATCATACTTAACAGTTCTTTTGTATTTAAGAATTTGGGCGACATGGTGGCTCAGTAGTTAGCACTGTCGCCTCACAGGTAGAAGATCACTGGTTCGAGTCCCTGTAATTCTGAGTAATACTGTAATTTTTACAGCACCTTTTTACATTGTGGGTACGGCATTTTAAATGTGCAAAAACACTGTTTCCATGAAGAAATTATTATTAATAAAAATAATTAAAAGTGTGTGAAATAGAGTGTAGGGGCGACACAGTGGCTCAGTGGTTTGATCTGTCGCCTCACAGCAAGAAGGTCACTGGTTCGAGTTCCGGCTGGCTCAGATGCATTTCTGTGTGGAGTTTGCATGCCTTCTCAAGGTGCTCTGGTATCCCCCACAGTACAAACAAATGCGCTATAGGTGAATTGAATAAACTAAACTGTCTGTATGAGTGTGTATGGATGTCTCCCAGTACTGAATTGCAGAAGGGCATCCACTGTGTAAAACATATGCTGGATAAGTTTCAGTTCATTCCGTTGTGGCGACCCCTGATGAATAAAGAAATTAAGCTAAAGGAAAATGAATGACTTAAAAAATCTACTGTAAAATTGTCATAATCAGTAATGTACCTTAACTAATATATACCTAAGGACAGGTGTGGTGAAGAAGATAATCAGATGTTTGAATGAACATTTTGTCCTGTTTTTAATTGACGTTCATGAATGGCGTCCAGGTGGACACCCTGAGAGTTTCTGGCTGGAGGAAATGCCACTGAGCATGTGTCGTGTGCTTCACTGCTTTCTGCTGGATTCCTGATGGGTGCCGTGGATTGGGAAATGCACATTTTGCACTTTTGTCTTTGTTCATTGCTGTAAATGCTTTATATCACTGCACACATCATAAGCTAATGTGCCACCTTCACACGACTCATTTAGGCTGATTTCTCTAACAATCCCCTCAATGCCATGTTGGGTATTTTCTATCTAAATCTCATGTATTTATTTATTTGAAATTTGTTCAGACCTGCAGATTTATTGATATGCTTACACCAGATTGTCAACTGCAGGATGTGTACACCCCTGGCAAATCTTTAAATCTTTTAAATTCATATTTTTAGCTATACAATATTATACTGTATTACATTAGATTAGTCAGGAGTTTGCATGTTCTCCCTGCCTTCGCGTGGGTTTCTTCTCTGGGTGCTCCGGTTTCCCCCACAGTCCAAAGACATGTGGTACAGGTGAATTGGGTAGGCTAAATTGTCCGTAGTGTATGAGTGTGTGTGTGTGTGAATGTGTGTGTGAATG
Source organism: Danio rerio (assembly GCF_052040795.2). Classification (NCBI taxonomy): domain Eukaryota; kingdom Metazoa; phylum Chordata; class Actinopteri; order Cypriniformes; family Danionidae; genus Danio; species Danio rerio. The sequence continues at coordinate 16,178,621 of NC_141027.1, read as the reverse complement.
TTTCCCAGAGATGGGTTGCTGCTGGAAGGGCATCCGCTGCGTAAAAACTTGCTGGATAAGTTGGCGGTTCATTCTGCTGTGGGGACCCCGGATTAATAAAAGGACTAAGCCGACAAGAAAATGAATGAATGAATCAGATTAGTCAGCACTGAAGCCAAAACTGGAGCTTATCCAACAATATAACTTACGATAACTGTCCAAAAACTAATACACCCAAATGTTGATGTTATAGAAAAATTATTAAATACAAATTTTAAAAAGAGGAAAAATCAAGAGAAGCAAACTTTTTTTTTAAAAAATGTGTTGAAATTGTGTAGGATGTAATTGCTTTTGCAATATTTTTCTTGAATTTAATTGTTTTGTGCTTCATTTTCTAAATATATTTGGTGACTAAAATATTATTTTATTAAATATATCTGTTTAATAAATCTGTTTTGTTTAAATGCATCAAAATGCATTGCCTATACTCACTGAGAAATAGATAAAAATATTCATTTTCAAAATGGGGTGTACTCAATTATGCTGAGCACTGTATATTTCTCACCTTGACCAAATGTCCCCACAAGTATAGCAGGACATTTTTGATTCCTCATGAGGAATCCCACAGAATTAAGAATTTAAAAATTGTACAAATGCAGATTACTTCCTGTGATAGTTGGGTTTAGGGGTTGTGGTATAAGGGGAGAAGAGTTTGTGCAATATGGAAATCATTAGGTCTATGGAAAGACCCACATATAGTAGTTGTGCGTGTGTTTGTATGTGTGTGTGATTACATATTGCAGATTCCCTGCATACCCTGAAGAATACCCCTGTGCACCAGTATATTTGGCAGAACTATGCAAAATAATGACAGCTGGGAACAGACAGGGGAATTTGAAAAAAAAAAAAGTCTCATTGAATAATACAAAGGATCGGTTAATCCAGCTTGCGCACATTAGAATTTACAATATATCTTAAGTACATTATTTAAATTTTGGGGAAAAAACTAAATGAATTTTTTTTCTGGATTTATTAAGTTTGGGTCTGAGTAAAAAACAGTTCTAAAAACATTTCTTCCAAATTTCAATGGCAAATACTGTCATGCTCTAAATGATATTTTTATTTTAAATTTGTAATCAGATGTATTATTTGTAATGTAGTGTACAAAATAAAAGAAAAAACTTAAATGATTTCTTAATATAAACTTTGGTAAATTGTTTTATACGTTTTTTTTTTCATCTTAATTGCAAAATTGATTAACAGTTTTTACATATGAGTGAACATAATTTTACACATTTTATTTTTTCAGTGTAACAACTTTGGCTGCAAATTAAAGCAATAAATATAACTATAAAATATCAATATAACTAAAAATATAACTTTAAAAACATTATCACATCTTTTTTTATATATATATATATATATATTTGGGAAGCATTTTACAAGCAAAGCTAGAACACAGTTGGAAGAAACAAGTGAACATAATTTTACACCTTTAATTTTTTCAATGACATGACTTGACTGAATACAAAGTAAAACAAAAAATATATTACTAAATATATAAACATAATTATAAAAATAGAAAACTAAATACCACATTATTACATCATTTTTTATTTTTTTTACTTTTGAAAGCACTTCACAGTTATCAAAACACAGCCAGAACACAGAGTTTCACAATGCACATGTTTTAATACAGTCTTTTTATTAGGCAGATGATGGTGACTGTGGGATGTAGATATAGTGTAACAACTTGACCACGACGACTGGGTTTGAGTCTGGTGAAGAAGAGTTCTAGAAAGCAGGTAAGACAAAAACAGAAGCAAAAAAATAAAATAAACAAGTAAGTAACATGGTGAGAACGTACAATCTGAAAACGTAAAAAATCAGGCATGGGCTTTTCATTTTCTGGATTGCTTTTCAAAATTACCAGTTGGGAGTAGGGTAGTGGGTGGCCGGGTCAATCGGTGATTTTGAAAACAGGATTGGTCGGGTTTAGGGAAGGAGGAGGGTGGGTCAGTCGATCGGTCAGTCAGTCAGCCAGTCAGCAGCGGTCTCTGGTGGATTTACGTGAGATCAGCAGGCATGAATGACACTCGCAAGAGAAGTTTGAGATCTCAAAAAGCTCAGCAGCTTCTGGTGGATTCGTGAAAACAAAAACGTAGCTACTTGGACTTGGAATATTTGGCGCTCTCCAGAAATGTATACAGGGGTACATTTTCATAATGTGCCTGGGTTAAAAAAATTACCACCTTGCCACATGTTTTTTTTTTTTTTTTTACTTTGAAAGCACTTTGCAGCTATCAAAACAGCTAAAACAGTTATAAAATACACGTGATCATAATTTTACACAAGTTGTTTTACCACTTGACATGGACTACAAAGTAAATCTGAAAGAAGCTTTAAAAAATACCACATTATCACATCCTTTTTAACATTGGAAATACTTTACATTTATCAAAACACAGAGTTTTAAAAATACACCGTCAGATTCCCGTATTGACAGTGACAGTGGAATGTACATACACAGTAGCAGCAGGGAAAGCTCTGGTCTCTCTCTCTGTGTGTGTGCGTGTGTGTGTGTGTGTGTGTGTGTGTGTGTGTGTGTGTGTGTGTGTGTGTGTGTGTGTGTGTGTGTGTGTGTGTGTGACAGCTGGTTCGTGACTCGTGACCTCGCAGGAGAACAGAGGCAGATTGCAGCGGTGTGGTTGCGCAGTGTGGCCGCTGAGAGACTTGGACACAGATGTGCTGCGGGCTGGGACGGCTTGCCACAGGCGGTTAAGGTGACGGCCACTCACACTTCATTATGTCCGTCTCACAGGTCAGTGAGCGACAGCCAGGTCAGTGCGCAGCGCTGGGACGATACGCCCCGGGACATCGCCCTCATACAAAACACCCGACCCCACGGTAAACCCCCGTCACCCCGGCCTGCAATAAAGCTACATATTGTTACGCTCCTCCTAATATCACTGTCACAAACCGTCTGCAGTCACAAAGGCCAAAGGGCTTCAAAAACACAGTGACACACACAAACATGAAAAAAACATGAAGTGAAACAAGTAGTGAAACCCAAACTGCTTTATCCGATTAGGCAACATGCTTACAAATATGGGCTCCTAAAAAGTGAGAATTTTTTTAAAAAAATTTTGAAGAAGAATCAACTTTGTGCATGCATGTTTTTATGAGGATGACATTCATTCATTTATTCTTTACTTATTTTTGAATGGCTTATTTGTACAGCCTACAGTATGCTGTACATTGTATTGTTGTTTTAAGCTTGTTCCAAGTCTTAAACTTTTAAAAACAAATCTGATTGTTTAAATTTTATTTATTTATTATTTTTTAAATAATTTTCAAGTTTTATTTAGAGAAAATAGAAAAAATGATTGAAGGGAAAAATAGAAATAAAAACAGCGGTTGTAAGGGTTATAAAATCAAGTCATAATGTATTTGACATTATCACAAATTGTTTATGATGACATACTCAGACCATTTTTGCCAATACTTGACGCACTTTTTTTTTTTTTAATCAAATCTTAGGCTAAAGGTCAGTCTCTCCATACAGTGTATTTCCTTTACAATTCCTGTCCATTGAGCCCTTGTTGGGGGATCAGCTTGAAACCATTTTGAAGTTTTGGCTTTTCTGCTATACCAAAAGGATTTAGATAAAGTATTTGTCAATAGATAGAATTATTTCCGGCATTTTCCCAAGGTATAATGAAATGAATGAGTAGTCCAATTCTTCTCCAGTTACCTTTTTTATTTCAGCCGCTATTTCATACCAGAAGGTCTGTATTTTTAGGCAAGCCCAAAAATACATAAAAATGGTAAGCCATTGTTTTGATTAGATTTATTTATTTTCGAACAGAAATATCATACATAATAGATCATTAACAAAAAAAAGATTTCAACATGGTCGAAAATGGAGCGGAATGAAGCACAAGCTTATTATTTTCACATCCCATTACCAATACATCATTCGTCTATTACTTAAACGTATTTCTTCTTCGAGACATATTATAACCTTTTGGCATCTTTGACATATTATATGTTTGATTCCATTTGTACCTTTACATTTTGTAACATAGACCCAAAGAAAAAATTACATAGTACTGCAAATAGCCATTAATTCAAATTTCATCATACCTGTCTCATTTGATCCTTTTTCAATCAGCTTCATCATTATAGTCCTTTAATATAATGTTGTATTTATACAATGTTTTAAATTGATTATTATCCTGACATTGCGGCCCTACTCACAGTAGGTACAGTTGCCTCGAACCGGGCCAAAGCACTCTTCTCCCCTCTCGTCTCTCCCGAAGGCCCGCACTCACACTACAATCGGGCCTCGGCCCGCTTACGTCATCGATGCTGCGCTGTTCAGTGAGAAGCACTCTCTCAGCAGCACAGTGGAAATTCTCTAGTTATATCGTTTCAGTCGTTTGATATGCAGTGACATGCAGTCAAATATTTTGCCAAACAGTCCTTAGGGATGCGGTGACACGCAGTCAGATATTTCACCGAACAGATCCGCCACTTTTGATGCTCATAAACAATCATAAAGTCTTCGTGCTGCAGAAATGAGGTCTGCTGAAGGAGCGCAGCTGTCGTGCAGTGAGGGGTTTGCGTCTTTAATAAACTACGGCAGTTTTCGTTCACTGAACAATAAGAATGATTAATAAATCCATATGAAACAGTCCCTTAAAGTCACGTCTCGATTTCAGTTTCAAAGCCCAAGTGAACCGCGCTCAGGCCCACCTCTTCCAACCGGGCCAGGGCCGGCCAAGTGAACTGTGCCTTAGCCCGATTAAGCGCACTCACACTTCTCAAACGATGCGGGAAACAGGCCTGGGCACGGTTCGGATAGCATAGTGTGAGTAGGCCTGTTCTAGACTGTTCCATACTTTCACACCACTGACAGACATACATAAACTTTTTAAAGTTGTCCTTGCTTTTGACCTCTCAAAATTTAGTTCTTCTCTTAGATTATATCCCCCTTTTCTTTCTTCAAAAAACGTTTGTATGCATTTTAGAAGTAATTTATTAATAGCTAATACAACAACAAGAGCCCAAACTTTCAATACCTGTACGCAATGCAGACAGTTTAGAGTTATGAAGAACATCATCAGATTTTTCCATCCAAACTCTCTCCAAGCTCTCGAGTTTGTGGTTTTTGCAATGTGTGACTTATTTGATGATCACCACATAGAAATCTGAAATACTATAGTTTATGGCCATATGCAGATTACAAGTTGCAAGTTTATATGTGGATTTCGCATACATTTTATGTGTAATATATGAAACATTTGTTTTGAAATATACATTGCATATATGACATATTTTATATGTAAAATCCAAGGGCGATCCAGTGGCTAGGTAGGTAGTGCTGTTGCCTCACAGCAAGAAGGTCGCTGATTCGAGCCTCAGCTGGGTCAGTTGGCGTTTCTGTGTGGAGTTTGCATGCTCTCCTTGTGTTCACGTGGGTTTCCTCCAGGTGCTCCGGTTTCCCCCACAGTCCAAAGACATGCAGTAAAGGTGAATTGGGTAGGCTAAATTGTCCTTAGTATGAGTGTTTGTGGATGTTTCCCTGAGATGGGTTGCATCTGGAAGGGCATCTGCTGAAGTGGCGGTTCATTCTGCTGTGGCGACCCCAGATTAATAAAGAGACTAAGTCGACAAGAAAATGAATGAATGTAAAATTTAAGAACTTGTATTTCATATTTGCAAATTGCATCTATTTCCATCAGCGTTCCATATGAGTCTACTTTTAGTGCACGTAAAATACATCCAAGTTCTACCACAACAATTCATACATTTATTAAGGGTTAATATGTTTTGTTACCAAGTGCAGGCCCGTAGCCAGCCTATTGAAAGCTTTTTGCAGTTATTTCTATTTAATGATAAGGTTAAGCTTTGCGGGATTAGCTTGTCAGATGGTGACCACACTTTTTTTATGTACCAAAAATATTTTCTACAATTTTGTCAAAATGTTTATAATAGGCCTACGAATTTACTACGAAATATGTATTTACAAATGTGCTTTTAAACTGCAAACTGTAATCATGGTTTTATAATCTTATGAGATCTGTTAAAACATGAAAATTGTAGACTATAGGCAATTAGCAAACTGGCCCGCTCAACCCCACCCCTCACCTTCATACCTGAAATGGTCAGCTTGAAATTAGAAAATATAATTTTTTTCATTTTTAAAAATTTTATTCATTTAGATTTTATTTTAATGTTCAATGCTTGAATAACTTATATTTTTAGAATGATTTAAGTCAAAAGTCAGTCAAAAAGTCAATTTGTACAACATGAAAAATATATATGTATAGCCTTTACAAAGCGTAATTGAAATAAAAAGTTTATGTTCACATTATCTTTTGATAAATAATGAAATTGTTAAATATTGAATTGTAGTGTACACACACACACACACACACACACACACACACACACACACACACACACACACACACACACACACACACATATATATATATATATATATATATATATATATATAGATAGATAGATAGATAGATAGATAGATAGATAGATAGATAGATAGATAGATAGATAGATAGATAGATAGATAGATAGATAGATAGATAGATGCAAAAACCTCTAAATGCTGTCTGAAATGTATCTCTAAAATTACCATTTTTATCAGGCTCCTGTGTGTTTGTTCAGTAATATGACTTTTATGGCTAAGAATAAGTCCTTTTCTTGGTCTTTATTTTAAAATATCTCAACATAAGCAAAGAAGGCTAAGAAAAATGTTCATTTTGAATGGAAATTTCAGACGACACTTAGAGGTTTTTGTATGTGAACTTAAATGTTTTTTCTTCTGGAAAAAGTCATATTTGTTTTATTTAGGCTAAAATAAAAATTATCAGCCCCTTTAAGCTATATTTTTTCCTGATAGTCTACAGAACAAACCATTGTTTACAATAATTTGCCTAAGTACCCTAACCTGCCCTGTTAACCGAACAAACCTAGTTAAGCTTTTAAATGTCACTTTAAACTGTATAGAAGTCTCCTGAAAAAAATCTAGTTAAATATTATTTACTGTCATCATGACAAAGATCAAATAAATCAGTTATTAGAAATGAGTTCAAAAAATCTCTCACAATTGGGGAAAAAATAAACAGGGGGGAGGGGGTAATAATTCAGGGGGGCTAATAATTCTGACTTCAACTGTATTAACAGTGCTATTGGACACAAATGAAGTTAGGTATACTGTACAGTAAAAAAAAATGCATACAGCACAAAAAACAGCATTACATAATATGGATGTCAATGTCTGCTGGTTTTCAACATTCGTCAGAATATCTTCTTTTGTTTTCAACAAAAGAAAGACATCCATATTTTAGAACCAGCTGAGTGTGAGGCAACGATGAGGAAATTTACATTTTTGGGTGAACCATCCCATTTTAATACAAAAAAAAAAAAACCCTCATCTTTATTTTTTTTTCTACTACTGTGTTTTTACTTAGGCCTATTGCTCTGATAACAACGTCTCCTTTTCTCTTCATATCTCTTTACTTCTTATATCTAAAAGTAAGGCAAATCAAGAGCCATATAGAGGACTGCTAATAGTATTACTTCCGTTTTGCTATTGAACCCCATTTATTGTCTCAGAGGTCTCACACCTCGTTTGTTATTATGTAGGCTTGCTGAATTGTTTTTTTCGCCTTCACGCAACGACAAGCAGAGCATGTAAATCAGGGCGAGATCCTCCTATTAAACACGTTTCTGATCATTGTTAAGCGATAGCAGCACATCTGGAGTGAAGTGCAGGAATCAGCGACTGTGTGTGTCAAACTTCAACCTCGCGATTTAACACGAGCTGCTAATGAGTCGTAGAGTGTTATTGTGAAATTGCATTAAACGCCACGACATGCAAGAGGATAATTGAGTAACACAGCGGCAAACTGCGGTTGTGCTCTGTTTTTTAACAATAAACAAGGAATGGAGCAATATAAACAGCATTTAGATTAAGTGTAAGTAGGATATATTTAATATTTCTCAGAGAAAATGTGAGATCAAAAATGTCAGGGTATTTCTACTGTATATATGCTAAGGTGATTTAAATAAATATAACGTTAAAAATGTTGGAAATATGAGAGAGAAAACATATGGACCATTTTAAATCATTTTATATATATAGAATGATTTAAAATGGTCCATATTTTTACCCTTGTGATTTTAGTTAAAATGTTGATATTATATGTACATTATGTAAAAATTATAGATAGTTTTTCTTTGATGTAAGTATAGTGAGGAAACAAAAGAAAGCTTACAATAAGTGACTACCACATATATTTGTTTCAGATTTTTTTGGGAGCTATTATATATATATATATATATATATATATATATATATATATATATATATATATATATATATATATATATATATATATATATATATATATAGTGAGTGAGTGCATATACTTTATCATCCATAAAGCAATTCATTATAGCTGTCAACACTGGATAATATGCTGTACAAAGACGCAAACAGTCAATAATAAAATGCATATATATATATATATATATATATATATATATATATATATATATATATATATATATATATATATATATATATATATATATAAAGTGCATTTTATTGTTGACTGTTTGCGTATATATTGCAGCATATTTTCCAGTGTTCACAACTATAATGGACTGCTGTATGAATAATAAAGTGTATACACTCACTGGCCACTAGGTATTAGGTTGATTAGGCTTTCTCGTTGTACCTTTTTAAACTGAAAATTTATGTAATTGATATTTTCTTAATTGCATACAAATATGAGTTGACTTATGCAACCATAAAGTTTTGTTAATGAGATAAAACCAGAGTATTCTGTCAGGTCTTTCACCCTTCACTTGTTTCAGAGTTTCTTCCTTCGGTTAAAGATGATATTTAGAAACGTATGGTATGACACACAGGCCACTATTAGGTACACCTGTCCAACTGCTCGTTAACACAAATTTCTAATCAGCATGGCAGCAACTCAATGCATTTAGGCTAGTAGACATGGTCAAGACAATCTGCTGCAGTTCAAACCGAGCATCAGAATGGGTGCACACTTTGGGCACACTAGTACTAATTGACCGTCATGTCAACGCCACAGCCTATACCTGAGTATTGTTGCTGACCATGTTCGTCCCTTTGTGACCACAGTGCACCCAACTTCTGATGGCTACTACCAGCAGGATGACACTCCATGTCATAAACTGCAGATCATCATAGACTGTTTCTTTGAACATGACAATGAGTTCACTATACTCAAATGGCCTCCACAGTCACCATAACTCAATCCAATAGAGCACCTTTGGGATGTGGTGGAATGGGAGATTCACATGATGTGCAGCCAATATATCTGCAGCAATTGCATTATGCTATCATGTAAATATGGAGCAAAATCTCTGAGGAATATTTCCAGTACCTTGTTGAATGTACGTCATGAAGGATTAAGGCAGTTCTGAAGGCAAAAGCAAGTCCAACCGGGCACTAGTAAGGTGTACCTAATAAAGTGGCCGGTCAGTGCATATAAATACATAAAACATGGGCCTTCATTTGATAATTTTTTTCTTGGTTTTGAATGGCTGTACAATAGATTTGTTGATTTGCCCTTGTTTCAAATTTCAGACTTTTATCTTATAGCAATATGATCAGTTTAATTTAGAATATCTCCACATTATTGTAAGATTAATAATGATTAAGATTAATAATGAATAAGATTATTTTTAATATAGAAACTTTACCTAAGGTATCAATATTGCTGGCAAATTCTCATTTTTAATACTTAAATCCTCATAAAAAATGTATTTCTCTGTCTCTCTGTTACCTTATCTCCACCCTGTTCTGTTGTTTGTTCATCCCCCATCTTTCTGTCCCTGTCACTGTTTCTTTCAGTAATGGCAGTCACAGCGCTCTGGGGCTCTGGAGGTATTTCAGAAAAATCAGAGAAATCAATCCAACATGAAACTGAAGGAAAACATCTAATGTCATTGAGCAATAACTCGCTCCTGCTCTCCTGTCAACGTGGAACCTTAGAGCGAGAGCCTAGGGTGAGTTTGGCCTCTCGGTCCGATCATGAGACACACACACACACACACACATACAGCTTAGTGTGTGAAGGGGAGAGAGTCTTGTTTGGTGTGTTTTACATTTGGCATTTAGATTCCTTTACAGAAGTGTTTAATTTGGTTTGGCTTGTCACAAATAATGTTTCCATTTACTTTTCTATAGAACAGTTCATTATGAGCTAAGCTATGCTGTTGATTGCTAAATTGCAGTAAATGTTGTATTTTAATGATTTTAATAGTCATTTTTGAAAGAATAAATAAATAAATTACAATGACAAAAACAAAATGAATGTATAATACAATAGAACTTAGGGAATGAAGAAAGAAAGAAGAGAAAGCAGCCTCTTTTCTCCATGATGGTTGGGTCAAATGAAACGTTTTCAATAAAAAATAGAAACCTCTGTTAATTATCAAATCATTTTTGCTGATATGACAGAAATTAAGTCAAACTTTAATTAGTGAATCTGGTAATGCTTTTATTAATGGAGTTGTTTAATCATCTGTTTTAATGCAGTTGCTGTTGCTGTATAGTTTTATTTCTTGTTCTTTCCTTCAGTGATTGTGCTTGTTAACAGCAGGCGTTCATCAGTGTCAGAATTCACTCATTTGGTAATTCACTCTTTTTAGTGAACTAAACTAATCCACTAATTAAGGGACTATAATGAGGGTGTATGGTGAGATTTCAGACACTGATTACTTTATCGAAAACAAATGTTAGACATGTTACAGTTATTTTCTGTATTTTGTCCATTTTGAGCCGTTAATTATTTGACAGGTTTTCATTGTAGATTGCACAGACTTTTACTGTTAAAATCATGGACATTTTTACAGATAATACTTTATATATAATAGATATATAATAGATTTTGTGCTCACATTAAAGCAGCTGTTCTGGTTAGAACGTTTGTTTATGTAACATTTTTATTTGAAAGGTTACTGATGTTACTGTTTAAGCAGACAGCATGCTGAAATAACAAAAAAGTTAGTTAAGGTAAATTATACTCCTAAGTGGCACTTACAAAATGAGCAAGTCGTTTCAGTTAATCAAATATAATGTTCAATTCGCCCAATAACTATGAAAAGTCACACAAACTGAAACTATTGGAGTTAGAACTGTTTTAGAAAACTGAGTTTATACAACGAAATCAATTTAATTATTATGAGCATTTGGGTTTACAGTGTGGTGTATACAACACTGCATCATTAATTTTAATACTTTTTTATTAATTGCATTTGCGTAAGCTTTTTGGTGGGTTATGAGATTTAAGGGTAAAATATATGGAAGACATAAGACAAAATTTTGGGGTTTTGCCAGACAGAAACTCTTATAAAGCAAAACAAACTCCTGTGATCCTTGAATTGCAGTACACAGTTTCTCAGTATGAAGTGTCTTTTCATGTCGGTAATAAGATAGATTGACTAACTTTCAGCTGCAGAGATTAAAAAAGTACTCTTTCCTTTTTCATATTTCCCAGTGTGATTTTTTATTTATTTTTTTATTTAATTAATTAATAATAATAATAATAAAAAAAACCTTTTTAAACATTATAAGCCAAAAACAAACCAACCAACTGTGAGGAGCATCACAACCTTAAAAACTTTGTTTTGAAGCAAAGAAGTATAACCAAACAAAAAGACAAAGGTGGAAAAACTTTAATAAGGCATAGAACTATATTATGAAGCACTGGAAGTGATACAATCATGTGGACAATGAGTTGTGGTGGGCACTCTACTTTTAAAAGAGTAGTTAGTTGTGGTTACTAGTTACTTCTCACAAACAGTAACTGAGTTACATATATAAGTAACTATTCCCAGGGAAAGTAAGTGTTGCGTTACTTTAAAAGAAATATAATTTGTCATGACTATAAAATAAACAAAACATTGTACGCTAATCCACACTATTTTATTGTTGTGGGGCAATGTGAGAGACAACAGCAGCATGTCTTCACCTATTATATCTATTATTTAGTTTAATTCTGTTTGTCTAATAAGTGTTTGTGATGGAGAAAAATTCAGTTTTATTTGCTTTGACATTGTGGCTTCATCTTCTCCTTTAGTAGCAGAGCTCATGTTATCACCTGTGTAGCCACTACTTTTGTGGTGGCATGTGGCGACGTGAGTGGCTTCATTAGATTAGAATTATTTGTCACCAACTCAGAGAGACTTTTTTTTTCTGGGCATAAGTTGCACGATACATAAACCTTCTTGCCTTTCACCTAGACGAGAAAAAAGTAGTGCTTCCATTTCCAGTTTGCAAAAGCTTCCTTTGAACTTGTTGGATTTGCCATCGTTCTGACTCCTGGTCATTGATGTGTACCACTGACTGTGTGTGTGCTTGTGAGTGAACACCCACACTACTCTGCCTCTGATAGGCGAAAAATGGAAAGTACTCAATTTAAGTCAATTATCACATTCTCAGTTACACCACGTTCACAGACACACCAATCATTATCACTGGTTGGTTATTTGTCCGGCCCCAGCCCTACACTACAGAACTTGTATCTGTCATTCTCAAGACCAACTGATGCTGTAATGAATGAGGCTCTATATTAAATGATTTTTTTTGCCTGACTTTGCTTGCTGCAACTCTCTGATTGGTGGAACTGTGTGCACAGCATCATGAATATTGTAGTCTTTTTCTACTGCTCTATAATTAAACACAAGCTGTTTAAGAAATAAATAGAATGAATGAAAACAAACAAGTTCAACTCCAGTTCAAGCTCAAAAATGCTAAACAACATTTAAATTTAAACATTTATCACTTTCATTGAGTACATCACCAATAATTCAATTTTAATATGATTAGGACAATACTCTGATTGAGAGTCTACCATGAAAACAGAGATTTTTGATCAAACGAAACAGTAATGGAATTAAGACATGTGGAGTATGCCGATTTTAGTCACATTATTGAAGTGCAGAACAGACTTGTAAACACCACAATCAAACTATTTCCATCCTGTAGGACTTTTCACCACGTTTTGCGACAGGATGTCGCACGGATACACACACGGCTGTTTGACACTGCACCTAAAGAGTCAGTGAAGGACCACTGACACTTGCAATTCGAAATGCGGAGGTTTTTTTTTCTTTCCATTCGGCAGGCGGCATTGAATTATATTAAAACAACACTCTTCCAGCAGTCCGTGCATCCAACACCTCAGTTTGTCACGCGGGGATGGTGATTGGTCAGTCTTGAACAATTCGTTCCTTTTGAACAAATCTTTTATGTGACTCGAGAATGATGAGTCCTCTCAGGGAGTGATTTGTTTATTCATGCATGCGCACATTTGTGCAGGTGGAGTAGAAGACTTGTTGATTTTTCAAGTCCTCTATCACAGCAGATCCCAACAGGGGGGTCCCGGCCCACAAGGGGGCCTCAGCGAGCTCTTTAAAGGTGTCGAGTCATATTTTTAAAATATTTTAGCAGTGGACAATTAGGAGAATGATCATGCTGCCTTAGTTAATTTTATCCCCTGGCAGACCAAAAAATTGGTAAGTAAGCTCCAAACATTTCGGGTTGCAGCGATGGCAATACTGGAAACACGAAATGCAGGAAATACCAAGATAGTTACCTGAACTATGGTTTTATTCTGTTTTTTAGAACCGAAGAGTCCCATATGCAGCCATTGTGCATTATCTGCGGCAATGTTTTTGCTAACAACTGCATGAGGTCAAATTAATAAGATATTTGCAGACGACTCATCACCTATACAACGACAAGCCCAGAGCATTTTTTTGAGAGCAAGGCAAAAATAATTGACACACGCCCAAAATGAGATGAGGGACATCACCACTACAGTCAAAAAACAGAAACTCATTTAAAGGCTGAAGGCTTACTTTTTTCAGTCACAAATGGCTTACTGATGCTTCGCTTTTATATTTCACATTAGGCTATTATTTGTGCGTAAACACACACACACACACACACACACACACACACACACACACACATATATATATATATACATACATACTACATACATACATACTATATATATATATATATATATATATATATATATATATATATATATATATATATATATATATAGTTATAAACATACCATTTGTTTAAAAAAAAAAAAAAAAAAATATATATATATATATATATATATATATATATATATATATATATTTTCATCCTTACTGCAAACTTATAGAAGTGATAATATCATTAAATGTTGAGGGGGCCTTACAATATTTTCCAGGGGAAAAGGGGGTCTCAGGCAAACAAAGGTTGGGAACAACTGCTCTATCGAGTTTGAGCAATGAATAGGGCCAGACGGATTCTGCAGACATTTTTTGCTATTTCTGCGCAGAATTGTGTTAAAAATCTGCGGATTTCTGTGGAATTATTTTGGGAGTATCATAACTAAAACCTTAATATATGAAAAAAAGGAATACCTTATTAACTTTTATTTAATGTTTACAAAGCAAATCCAATAAGATCCACTTTATTTGGTAAACAAAGCAGGTGTCTTGTATGTCTATTAAAAGACAGAAAATTTTACTTTACAAACTATTTTGTTAATAAATCACATGAATATTTTCATATTAGTCAATAATATTACTGAAATTAATTTAAAAACTGAACAAATAAAAATGTACACACATTTACACAAGTAAATACACAGATTCAATGATGGGCTAAAAATCTGCAGACAGCGCCTTTTCCCATTGAACACGTTGAATGCAAATCGCCTCATAATGGGCAAAAAACAGCTGCAAAAAACAGCTGAAACTGAAGCCTGGGCATGACCATAAGGGACTACCTGTTGGAGCCAGAGGCGGAGTCATGGAATCAAGCTTCCAACCAAACGCTTGTATGTCAAATTTACCCCGCACCCAAAACTTCTCATTTAACTGACCATATCTGCACTGTAACAAAGGCTCCCTAATATAAATATAGGCACTTTCATTTAAAAACATGTAATAATATGCGATTTATTAAAAAAAAAAAAAAAACTGTGTGATGTAAACAGTTTTTTATAATTTAATAAAAACATTGGCTATATTTTAGATCTCGAGTACTCCCCTGCTGTAGTAGATAATGCACAGACAGTGATTGCTCTTAAGAGATAACTACTTCCTTGGAGCATGTCTATGGTGCCCATTTGGATTAGTCAATTAATTTAAGTTGTATGTTTTTGGGCGGTGGGAGGAAGCCGGGGAACCCGGGGGAAAACCACATGAGCACGGAGAGAACGTGTAAATTTCGCACAGAAACGTCAGCTGGCTTGGTAAGAACTAGAACCAGTGACGTTCTTGCTGTGAGGCAACAGTGCTAACCACTGGGCCACCATGCCACCCATTTACTGTAGGATTAGAGTAGGAGTAGGGGTGGAAGGGGGGATTCCTCAAAGGGAAGATGACTGTTATATGGAACATAGGGTATTTATAGTGGCTTAGGAATTGTCTAATTGAGGAATTATACTCGAAATTAGTTTACAAATAAACTTCAAGGTTATACATTAAAAGCCAGTTTTATTTTTTTATTAGTTAAGCTTGTATGGCACTGTCGGTGTCAGGTGAACAAATGAATTAAATTTGAAGACATGCCAGAAGAGGTGAGCAGAGCTAATCATAGATAAAACACCAGGGGTTATTTTTTGTTTCCTAGTAGCATTGCATTGTACAGTAGTGTTCTAGTTATGACTTATATGTAGTAGTGTTGTCATGTTCGTGGTGGGGAAAAGGGAAAAAGGAGCGAGGACTCAAGTGCAGGAAAATGGGGAATTTATTAAATTATAAACATAAAACAAAATGCAAAATAAACTACCCCGAGAGGGAAAACATTAACAAAACAAATACATACACATACAAACAGGACTGGGCAGGCTGACAAGGATGAGGACTGGAAACACAACAGGACAAGACTTCATACAACGACATGTGATGACGAACTGGCACAGGACAGCAAATGTGAGGGGTTTATAAACTGTAGAAAATTAACACACAAACAGGTGAACACAATTAACTAATAATGGGTTAACAAGGAGGGTGGGACAAGACTATAGACGGGAGAGCGCAGGACACAGAGAGACAACACAAGCCATGTGCTCACATAAAACAGGACAAGAACATGTAGCCAATGAGAGAACTCATTAACCGCATGTTCATGACAATACAAACACAACACTGAAGCACACGACAAAAGCACGTGACCACAATGTAAACACATAGCCACGTGCTTTGACAGACGCAAGACACGAGCACACGATGAATGACAACACTCACCGTGCGCTCACACACGCAGCGTGCATGTTTCATCCCAGCGCCAACCAAAACCGAAACCAACTGGATTGAGACGCTGGGAATGAAACACCACGCTGCAGACAGACGAAAACACAAACACAAGTACAAGAGCGTGCGCGTCTGAGGCACACAAAGACCGCAGCAAGCGGGAGCGCGCACACTCTGCGTACACCCACAACGGCGCCCACACACACAGAGACACACAATGACATAGAGAACGAGACTGAGCTAGTGTCAGAGCTCTGCCACCAAAACAAGAATTTACAAGACCAGAGTGGCAGAACCCTGACAAGTGTGATCAATGTTTGGGCTAGTTGTAGATGTGTGTGGAAGCATCTCATAATATTTTAATGTTATTTTGGCAAATTGAGTAAAGACTCAAAGATTCATTCATCTCGATGAACGAGACTGAAAGATCAGAGTCAGTCAAATAATCAGAACTTCTCATCACTACACGGGGGCATGAATGAAATGTTTCTGAGTAAAAGAGTAACTGCTGTAGGGTCCAGCCAGTTGGTCCAATGACGGTATCCAATGGTGGATGAAGGTTCACTGCATGTTCGGTCTTTCCAGTGCACAATGTTGATTTATATTAAACTTAACTCATATCTGACTCCAATTTTAGTATGAGATGGTTTAGAATATTAATATATTTATCCTCGTTTTATCTGACTCCAATTATAAAACATTGAGAAGATTATTTTGTTTCCTTTCACATTATTTTAGATTATGATTGAATATTCTTTTGATTTGTTATTATACCTTATTCTCATTTACTCAGATTCCGATAGCATCTCGAGTCTTGCACCGGCCGGGTATACAATCTCTTAATACAAGCTTGTCAGTCTTGGTCATTAAACAGAGGCGATTAACCACTGTCCTAAAAAGGCAGAACACTACTTACTCAATTTAGGAGATTTTTTATGTGGTCCCCATAGATCTGTTATCTACTAATTCAAGACAAAGTATTTTAATAATAATCGCGCAGGATTATACTATTGTAGATGAAGGCCTAAATATCCACATTTAAAGTAGTTTCAACAATATTTTGTTGTTCTAAATAGTTGGCCTTTTACAGTCCAAGTATACATGAATAAATGCCAATTTGTTAGTCGGATCTCTAACAACATTGTATAGCGTGCCACGCTGCTCTGTCTAACATGTTTTAGTCCGTTACTAACCTGTACAGTGGCTTGTAGTGCTATGGACAACAACATTTATCAGTGATAATAACACGAGGTTTGAATAATTCAAAACATAGTTTATTAGTCAGGTAAATGTATTATGCCAAATTCAATCAGTCAATTCATAAACGATCAATACAAAACATCAAATTATCAAAGATAAATCCAAGATTAAAAGATGCATTCCTGACTTTTTACATAACGTGTAAATTTTACCTAACGTGGAGCCTAGGCTCCATGTTATGGGCTGATCTGGGTAGGCAGAATCGCGCTGAGTTTTTCTCAAACCTTACCTTAAATAATCCAAGAATTCCCTCAAGGAAGGGGGTGTGAATAACAAAAGGCATTCACACTTAGTGGAAAGTCACACCCTTCACAGTGGTTCAAAAGATGCCTGAAGTTATATATTTATTGTTTTGATTATGTCTATTTCTGAGAGAATGAGACCATTGTACCAATCGCACTGAGACATTTCAAATGATATAACATTCAAACATTGAAATGACCATATGCGTGAGTTGGGGGATGAAGCTGAGTTTCAGCATACTCAGATGCAAATGCAGCAGGAACTGGTTTTTCCCGCATTCCCCCCTGGTGGGTTGTGGAGTCCATTAGCCCTGTTTTCAGCCATGTTTTGAGTTGTCAAAGACATCAAAAATATTTGTAATATTTCAATTCTTACACTGCAGTTAAAGTCAAAAATTAAAAATGAAATGCCTGAAATTACATGAAACTCCGGAGAAAACGATAATAGCAATGACGTTAATCGAATTATTTGCTATAACACGTAAAACGGGATCATGGAAGGAACGTTCAAAAAGTAACTCATGTAAACAACTTAATCATATCATTGTCTTAATCACATTACGGCAAATTATTTGAATACTGATGTCCATGTAAACGTAGTCATTGTCCCGCACAACGTGAAAAAAAATATGGTTTAGTGTTTTATAAACCATTTTGACATCCTGTTTTTGCTCTGGTGAACACACTTCATTATTATATTCAGTAACTACTGTCAGATATCATAAGGTGCTTGAATGCATGTGTGCATCCCTCAAACTTCTCATTTACAAGCACGCACCAAAATCAACAAGCATGTCAGCGGAGGATCATATTATGCAAATTTGCTCGACATAAACAAGACGAATATTGCACAGTCTCAGATTTGATTACTGGACCCTTAGGCCGTGCACTGGCCAAGAAGAGCATTTAACACACTCGAAAAGACTGAACACAGCCACAGCCCATATCGTACCCAGTGTGTGTGTCGTGCAGTCTCCAAGGCGGAGTGTTTATGGATTTCACACTCGGCTTGTGCGAATGCTCCGCAAACTGTAAGCAACTCGATTTGAAGATCGCCTTCTGCACCGGGGCCTTGGCAGCACTAACTGCCAATTATATCTCCTGCAATATAATTTGTGTCACATTAGGAAAATCACACGGCAAAGTGACTCGATAACAAGTTAACATAGATGATTTCCTGTCATGGATGCTGGCAGCTAAATCCAGCGGAAGTCAACCAAAGTGTGAACATCGGCTTGGCTTTTTTCATGCAGCACAGCTCTTCGGTGTTGCGGACCATAATGAGGACGCAGTTGTTGTGTGTGAATGATGAACAATGCGCTGGATTGGAGTTCAACCTCATTTTCCCCCCATGCGAGAAGTGAAGGCGCAGCATCCAAATCAGCATGAGATATGAATATAGCAGTGCATGGTTTTGGAAAATCTGTCATGTAAAGCCCTGTGGAGTTTAACCATCAACGGTGATCAAATTTGTGGGCCTTTTTTTTAGTAAAGACCATTGTGTGTAAATGGAATAGTATTGCATAATTGCAAAGACTTTTTAAAAGGTTTTTAAAGGTGCTGTATGAAAGTTGTTGAATCTTCTAAAACATAAAAATATCACTATGTTTGCAGATATTTAAGAAACATGCCAAGTGAACATACAGTACTTGTTTATCTGAAAAAAAAAATGCTGAAGTCAGATATTCTGCTTTGAAAATGTGTGTTGCGTGCCGGAACGCTGTTTTTGTTTTGGTAATTTTAACCTGCCCACTGCCAGTTTATCCAATTATACCACAGCACTCCGGGTTTCCTTGTTAGAAAATACACATTTTATTCAGTCAGAAAGGTTCGCAAAGCGAGTGACCGAAATGCGACCTCTGGTGGACAGTAGCAGACTCCGAAATGAGAGCAGATTCAGAGTTCCACATGAGGTTATTATTTAGCAAGTGATATAAATCAGGGATTCTCAACTGGTTTGACCATGGGACCCACATTTTTTACATGGTCATCAATCTGCGGCCCAATTTTTAAGGAACTATAATACAGTTTTATAAATTTTACTTAATTTGTATTTATTTGTTAACATAAACAAATTTATGTTTAACAAAATGGAACAAATTATAGAAATATTACAAAGTAAAAATGACAAATACTGTTAATAATAAACTGTTAATAAAACATGTTTTCTGGTTCTAAATGTTGTTTTAATTTAAAAAGTTTCATGTTCTCTTATGAGAGCACCTCACTACATATGACACTGAGGCTTTAAGTCTTTTTTTAAGTCAATATATATATATATCCATAATTTACATATTCGTACTTCGAATCGTAAATTTGAATCGTATGGGTCGTACTTGCACTTCGACATATTTGTTGCAATAATTAAATGAAATTTCAAATGTGTAAATGGTAGGGTTGTTGCGCACGCATTTCAAAATAAAAGTCCGGTATAAGCAAAATAAGTAAAAAATTTAACTTTTGTTGTTTTTTTGACCACCCACTGAAAATGTTCCCGTGACCCACTTTTGGGTCGCGACCCACCAGTTGAGAAACACTAATATAAATATTACAAATGTAAACATTAGGTGAGCAGGTTACATTGTAACTCCTAACAACACGTGTCCTAACAACACGCTTCATGACGAGGTACGCAGTGATGAGCAATTTTGCTGTTTGCACCAGACAAAACACGACAGAAATTTAAACACAGGCAAAAATGTCAAGGTTTATAATCTAAATAATACATATTAACCCTCTGTAACATTATTAAATGTAGTTGTTGAATTACTGATATGTTTAGTTCCATTTATTTTATTTTCAAGATTTGAGGTGAACTATCTGCTGCTGCTTTCTCTATATGGCAATAAATGTCATGTAAAATGGCTTTCAAACTCACATTATTTGCATTCAACACTGAATAAAGCACATGAGGTTATCCTGAGTTGATCACTGTCATAGTTTTCCGTTGTTCACCTTTGAGAAATAGAAGCCATTTCTTATATATCAATTCGAGGAGTTGGTTAGGACAAAAACTCCTTTTAATATGGAAAATATTCCTTCAATCGGGTGCTGTTGCTCTTATTTGGAACACTGTTTAAAACACTTGCTTCTGTCCTCAATCTGGCAACCTGCACTTGCATTTGTTTTGATCCAGGTGTGCAATACCTAGTTCAGCCACTGGGTGTCAAACTTACATACTGCACCTTGGGTTAGTTCACCCAAAATGTCAATTCCTGCAAATTTTATTCTGCTTCATGTTGTCCCAAACCTCAAATCTCACATCCTGTTAAGAATAGTTTTTAAAAAGATTGGTTTATGTGGGGCAACACGGTGGCTAAGTAGTTAGCATTGTTGCCTCACAGCAAGAAGGTCGTTGGATCGAGTCCTTGCTGGGTCAGTTGGCATTTCTGTGTCGAGTTTGCATGTTCTCGATGTGTTTGTGTGGGTTTCCTCCACAGACCAAAGACATGCGGTATAAGTGATCTGATTGAACTAAATTGGCCGTAGTGTATGTGTGTGAATGAGTGTGTATAGAGGATTCCCAGTTCAGGGCTGCAGCTGGAAGGGCATCCGCTGTGTAAAACATATACTGGATAAGTCGGCGGTTCATTCCGCTGTGGCGACCCCTGATGAATAAAGGGACTAAGCTGATGGAAAGGAATGTCTCTAAAGCGTACTGAAACCAATAATGCTTGCAGAAAAGGAAAAAAATATATATTTTTTTGTTTTTTCTCTTTTTGCTGATGACACAAAGGTTATGAACTCGACACTAAGCATTGTAGTTGAATATATTCACATTTTACAATCTCAATACAAATACAGTATGTCAGGGCTGCTCAACCCTGTTTCTGGAGATCTGTCTTCTGTAGATCTCCTGAAACAGAGTTAAGCACCCCTGCAGTATGTGTTATGCTGTTATTATGCTTTCTAGCATAGATACAAAATTTTAGAGGTAGTTCACCCAAAAATGTAATTCCTGTCACTATTTTCTCAACTTCTTGTTGTCCCAAACATGTTTTTTTTTTTTTTTAAGATCTCAAACTGCTTTACAGTTGTTTTTATAAAATGTATTGGTGTGTGTTTGTAAAGCTTACACAAACTAAAGCTTACAGATTTTTTTGTATTTAAAAAATATATATGATTTCTCCTTTTTGATGGCACAAAGGTCAAAGGTTATGAACTCAGCTCTAAGCATTGCAGTTTAATATATTTACATTTTGCAGTCTCAGTTTCCAAGACATACAGTATGCGTTATGCTTTTATTATGTATTGTTTTCTAGCATATATACAAAATTTAAAGAGACTTACACACAATGTAATTTCTGTCACCATTTACTCAACTTCTTGTAGTCCCAAATCTGCTTTTGTTTTTGTTAAGAAAAAATGTATATACATAAAGGAAAATAAATAAATAAATATATATTGGTGTGTCTCTAAAGCTTACACAAACTAAGGCTTACTAAAAAAAAATTTATTTGTACTTTTTTTAAAAAGATGTTCATTTATCACATCTTACTGATGACACAAAGGTTAAAGGTTAGTCTCAATACTAAGCATTGCAGTTTAATATATTTACATTTTGCGATATCAATTTCCAATACATACATTCAGTATGTACAGTATGCTTTTATTATGTTTTAGGTAAATTTTGCATCGTTTTGTGTCAAACATTAAAGAAAATATTTAGAAAAATGTCTAAAAAAAATGTAAAAATTAATACTAATTTTATATTCTTTAATTTTACTAATTATAATAATATTAATAATAATAATAATAATAATAATAATAATAATAACGATAATAATAATAATAATAATAATAACAATTATAATAAACCAACTAACATTATAGTAATATTATTATTTTTTATTTATTTTTATTTTGTTTAAATACATTTCATTAATTAATTCAATAAATAAATAATTTTAATTAATTAAACAAAAAAATATATTTTTTTTACTTATTCATATTTTTTACATACTGGTCATAAAGTTCCTTTTTTGTATATGTTTAGCCCTAATAATCTGACAAATCCCCTCTCACATCTCCCACACTGCTGACTCTAAACAGGAAGCAGTTGTGTTTGTCAATTTTTGGGGTCCCCCGACTTATATTTTTATATTTTATCCCCAATTTCTCCCAAATCAGTTAGTTTCTAAATATGTTCTTTTAAATTTCACAGAAGAAAGAAAACCCTACAGCCTTAGAACGGCATGAGTGACTCAATAATAACAAAATTTTTTCAAACTGGTGGAATGACATAGATTAATTTATAAACAAATACCAAAACTTCTTTATATTATAATATAGATTCATATATATTTAGAGAAAACTAAACTAGCACAAAGTACCCAAAAATGTTTACCTGCCAGATGCTTTTGCAAAACCTTTGCATATTCGTCAATCCCAGCCTCTCCCAAACATCAGCAAATACATCCACAGACCAGCCTGTAACACTCTAGCCGACTGAACCAAACACAACGCCAGGCCTAGTTATACCCCGAGCGTTTGCACTACACTGATTACCAATATTAACCCCAATGCACAATCATCAAACTCACAAACACGCGCATTCGATATCCACACGCCACCACATTCACCATGCGCAAACAGGTTGGAGCGTTAAACGCAGGCATATGCACCAGTGAGGAGTCTTGCCCTGATCTCACACAGTCGACTACACTAGAGTAGGCCACTCAATGGGCTGAGAGAAGTGCCATAATCACGGTTCACCACCGGCCTGCTAATGCTAATGACTGATCTTTCATTCACGCTGGCTGTTGATTGTGCAGCGACAGTTCCAGTTAGTGTGGCTAATGCCCGCGCAGCTCATGGAGAAGGGGAATCAGTCAGAAATATTAATGCTAATCGTATTCGGCATGCTTATCTGCCAGTCACTGTAGTTCTTGGTGGTAAAGAGAACAAATAAATATTTTAAAACACACATATGCAAATACTGTATTATAAACATCATCCATATGATTCATGCACCACATTTTGCTAATCGTACAGTATTTACCATGCTAATCTGCCAGTCTCAGAATTTCGTAGAGGTATAGATTTCTAAGCTGCTCGCATGAAGAAAATGCTATAGTAATTAATAGTACATATTATAGTGTTTTGAGCCTGTGGTAAAGTGTGTTAAACTATTTTATATGATAGCATTACATCACTTTGATAATGAATGCTAAAGCGTACTGTATTAAAAATAGTGATCTGATAAAGTGTAATAAATACTGTAGTATACTTTAGATTTTACTACAGTTAAGTGGGTAACACTTTTACCATAAGGTTCATTAGTTAATGCATTTACTAACATGAACTAATCATAAACAACACATGTAAAGCATTTATTAATCATAACTGAACATTTACTAATGCATTATTAACATCCAAGTCCATGCTTGTTAACATTAGTTAATGCACCATGAGTTAACATAAACTAACAATGAACTACTGTATTTTCGTTAACTAACGTTAACTAGTGTAATGGTGGCCAGCTGGTGTGTGCTATGGTCTTTAGCCTCCTTGGTAGAGCACCCGACTCCCATGCGGAAGGTCGCCGGTTCGAAACCAGCTCGGAGCGGGTTGGGTGGTGTAGAGCCGGCGGGGTTACATTGGAGCCGTGACCCGGATGGGAGTGAGGTTTAGGGGGGTGAGTGTAACAGAGGTCAGCTAGTGTGTGCTGTGCAGGTAAACCTCACTCCTCTGACCTCTAAAGGTGCTCTAGAGACACTAGAGGCCATGGTCTTTAGCCTCCTTGGTAGAGCACCCGACTCCCATGTGGAAGGTTGCTGGTTCAATACCAGCTCGGAGCGGGTTGGGTGGTATAGGACCAGCGGGGTTACACTAGCATGAACAAATACAGTAGTAGATGTATTGTTCATTGTTTGTTCATGTTAGTAAATGCATTAATTAACTAATGAACCTTATTGTAAAGTGTGACCGTTAACTGTGGTGTATTGTAGTATGATATACACAGTTGTAGAAAACTTAGTGCAGGATTGGAGGATTTGTTTATATTACTATAGTTGTGTTGCCATAGCAACTATAAACATTTATTCAAGTACTATAGTTTACTATAATATGGTTGAAAATCACTGTAGTATTTACTATAAATTACTATTGTATGTTTTTGTGTTGAGAGTAATGAGGAGCAGAGACTAAAAATTTTTTTAGTTGAAATGTGAATTTTATTTAATTAACTCTAAACAAATAGAGAAAAAGTGAGAAATGTCTGGCTGCAGAGTTGCACTTCGACCCTCGGGCTTGCACTCTCGGGCTTGTACTCTCAGACACCCACACTTCCTATGCAAATGGTTTCATTTACAATCGATACCTGCACCTGTCACGTCACTAGAAATCAACACAAATAAACAAGTTAGTTTCCAGTTCGTTTGCGTTGACAGTGACGATGTTGTCAAATAATTCTAAGTACTTAAGTTGTACAACATGACTGACCCGCCACCCCCCACCCCCCGAAAAGCGGTTTGTATATTCATCATATGATTATAATGCTTTAATGTAATTTTACCAGAGCAGGCTACTATTAACATTTATACCAGCAAAGCTTATTTATTTATATAAACTATCAGGTCTGAGTAGACAGCAAAGTATTCTTCAGCAGTTATGAATAAAAACACTGAATTTTTTTATTCAGTTTCATGAACATTTCAAGGAGTTGTAGTATTACAACTAATAATTCTTGAATGACTTTGGAAAATATTCTTTATTCAGCAGGTCCCATGACGATTGCAAACAAGAATGCAGATGCCGATGCAAGTGCTGTGGGTGGCAGGAGAGTGCAGGGCTCGTTTGCATGAAAGTCCTTAACCAAAAAATCCCTCAGTTTAAGGTTAAGGGTACCTTATAGTAAAAGTTGATTTGCTTGTAGAAAAAAAAGAAAAAGTTATAGACTTAAGGAATTTAAGGCTGCCATTAAAATATTTCCCTTCAGTCCTTAGTAACCATGTCCTCTTAGAACATTCAAGGGACCCAATTATCAGCTCCCTTGAACAAATGAGTCAAAATTTCAAGAATTCTCACCCAAAAAATGTTTAGATAAAAGACTCACAGGACTGCAGATAAATAATTTAATAAAACAATTTAATAATTTAACTAATCCATCTTGATAAGTTAGCATGCCTGGGCAGGAGTGCATCCATATGAAATTGCAGTTTCAGTGCAGTCTCTACATGATCTCAGCCCATTTAAGGGAACGTCTCGACTGGCTTAACGGAAAGAAAGCAGCACTGGTGATGTGTAACATTACTGCAGAGCTGTTTTAAGGCAAGCATTCATGGTTCTTTACAATCTGTTTACGTAACTATAGCAACTATAGTGCCCATCGATGTATGTTGCCAAAAACTACTGTAGGGATAGTTTATAGTTCGACCCAAAGAATGACCAGTCTGGTAGATGAAGAAGAGCCGGAGTCAGAGATTTAAATAAATAAATCAAGTTTACTGAAGATAGTTTGCAGTTACATCAACAGAAGCCAGCTTTAACACTCGCAATGAGTTCCTAGGCCGCTCTGCTTACAATCACCAATCAATAACAATTATACTCTCACATAACGTCATTAACTGCGTCATACATATAGGTGTTCTGACCTGATTGGTTAAAACACAGATAGACTAGGAAAATTTCCACGTGGGGTTCGTGCGTATATTCTGAACATTATCTTAAGCATAAACGTCAGACATCCCTTAGACTGATTAGAGCTGACTCCAGACCTGTAAAAACGGATCAACAATCAAATAGAACACACACACTTAAAGTATAATCTGTTTCTTGTCCAAGGCTGAGTGTACTCTCAGCCGTCTTTATCAAAACTGGTTAAAAACCAGTAGAATCTACATTCAGGCAGTTATAATATCCTTACTACACAAAGTCTATTCTGAATAAAAAGTAGAATCACTTTTAAAATAATTAACCGTAAAAACAGTAAAATCACTTTTAGACATTTTAGATAGTATTAACTCCTAGAAATAACAATAGAAACTCAGACAATGTAACTACACGTCGAAATAATGTGTGTGTTGGGTGTATGACAGGACTTGTAGTTTGTATTGAGGCAGGATTGTAATTTGTGTGAATGTGAATGTTCTCCAGCGATCTATGACGGTTAGATCACTGGTGATCGTGACACTGTAAATAAAGAAAACAATTGAAAAAGTTTAATCAAATAAATTATATGAGTCATTTTATCTTAAAATACACTTAACTGACTTTAAACAGCTCATATAACTCTAAAAACATTAATCAAAAACATGATCATCCTATTTTAAAACATTATGGCCTACATAAAATGTGTTGTCATGGCTTACTAAAGTAAATCAATTTTAATTTCCTAATTATTTATCCTGTTCAGTTTGATTTTATACACACTTTCACACAAACGTGATTATCAAACAGTCCACAAGCCTATCTTATACTGAATTCCAGCTTGACAACCCCCTGCGAGTAATGTTAGGTGTCTTCAGGACACATCAGAAGATACTAGATCTGCGTTATCACAACACATTTTCTGACTGAGCAGACATTCCCCCTTCTCCATCTCCTTTCACTCAGAATCAGAGACGCTGAAGTGTCACAGATGGGTCACGCTGAGCCCGCTTTAACTCTCAAAACAACAAGAATGCATCCCAGAGAGACTGAACGCTATACAAATCGATTTCCAAGAGTACACATGCACAAATAATGATGAGAATCTTAGACCAATGATTGGATTAAGATAGAAATGTGTTTGATTATTTTGTATATGTTTGTGTAGCTCTTTTGAAATGGACTCGCTTTGTTTGTTAGAATCCCGTTCTCTATGTGTCTGTTGCACAGTAATATGTTGCAATAGCCAAAAATATCAATGATGAGTCAAAATGAATGATTTTTTTATTTATGCCATATCATGCATTAAGATATTTAGTCAATTTCCTTCTGTAAATCTGTATCAAAACCTAATGTATGTGTATGCGTTGATAAAAATGGAATTTAGACAGATTTAAACGTGATTTTTCGCAATATTTAGATTTTTTTTAAGACTCTGGTTCCAGATTTTCTAATAGTTGTTTCTCCGTCAGCTATGTTGATCCTGGAGTAGCATTCCTATCAGCCAATTAGAATTAAGGGATACGTTTACAGTGTATGTTAAGTTTTGGATTATGGTTAGGTTTGTGCACTTCTACACGATTGTTATCCAACTATTATTCCTCTCTGACTTTGGGAGTAATTTCCAGTTATGGTTGGGTTTAGGGGCATAGGGAATGGGCATGGATTACATTTTTTACATTTTTGAATAAAAATTAAATTCCAGAATCACATAGATGTTAATCCAGGAATGCATCCTACTTTGCAAAATCATGACGTGCTGATATAAACAGTACACAAAATAATGCTGGATTGTATTAACCAAATGCTGGGTCACATAGACAAACCTAACAGTTGGGTTAAAACAATGTACTTTAAATTTAATGTACAAAAATGACTTTGTCCAAATTTAACCCAAAATTGTGTTTTTACAACCTAGCATTTTAGGGTGTATTTGATAAACACAATTTACAAAATTTATTTACATAAATAAAATGTTCTATAATATAATATAATATAATATAATATAATATAATATAATATAATATAATATAATATAATATAATATAATATAATATAATATAATATAATGTAATATAATATAATATAA
Source organism: Danio rerio (assembly GCF_052040795.2). NCBI lineage: Eukaryota > Metazoa > Chordata > Actinopteri > Cypriniformes > Danionidae > Danio > Danio rerio. The sequence goes on along the minus strand of NC_141027.1, from coordinate 16,150,109 downwards.
AATAATATAATATAATATAATATAATATAAAATAAAATAAAATAATATAATATAATATAGTATAATATAATGTATATGTATATATTTATATATACATTATATATATATATATATATATATATATATATATATATATATATATATATATATATATATATATATATATATATATATATATATATATATATATATATGTATATATATTTATTCATTTAAAAATAATTCTTTTTATATTTATTTTCCCAATATGTGAACATTATAAGAAATTATTCACCTAAAGTCTTAAAAATCTAAAGCATATTTATGTTATTATAAACTATTTTAGAATGTAATTCTTTTAAATGTTTTCTTTTATTTAAAATAGTGGATTGCCTATTTTAGATCTCTCCATTCACATTGTATGGTACATTGTCATCAAATGATTTTTTTCTTGACCCTGAAATAAATGTTGGTACAAAAAGATTAAAATTAAATGTATCTTAGATTTCCAAAATACATTGTGTTGATTATTAGTTCCAAAATATATTATTATGTTGACAAGGGTTCAGAATTTGTCCCATGCATGAGATCATTTGTCATATTTTTGACTTCGATGCCATCATATGTTATCAAAATGACCCATTGAAAAAGGCTTTAAGAACAAATAGAATTTGAAACAAGTAAAGGCAACTTTCACTGTATTGTTATTATAGAGAAAACATTATACAAGTATTTTTAATTCTAAATCTTGGAGCTTTTCAAACATACTTTTTTTTTCTTTTTTTTCTTTTTTAACTAAAAAGCTAAAATCGTGCAGATTTGTTGTTGTTGTTGTTGTTATTATTATTATTATTATTATTATTATTATTATTATTATTGTTGTCTTTATTTTTTTATTCAAATGGTCAAATTCTAAGACTGAGGAAAGTTGAATCTGCCGGCCAGTTTGTTATTTGCCTAATAAATGTCAAAAGGCCACAATTTTTAATTTAAAACTTGAACAGATTGCTGTGTTTTCCCCTATAATACATCAGAAAGTAGTTTAAAATAAGTAGCCTTCTCATATTTCTTTAGTCTAATTCTTTAGAAAATGTTATTGGTACAACAAAAAGTGTGACCCTCCGTCAAGCTAATCCAGCACAAATTGTGCCTAAAATGTCATTAAACTGTATTTAAATCTCAGAATTAAATAGAAAATGAGTCGAATATTTGCAAAAAAAGTTTACTTTTTAAAAAAGAAGAATCACCTCTTTTACTTGGCTGGCAACGAGTATTTTACGTTATAGCTTACATAAAAATGTGTGTTATCACGACTTAGTAGTAGGCCTAAAACAACAAGTTCGGAAACAGCAACATTTGTCATGTATGAAATGCACCAAAGATACTTCCAGTGTCAGTTTTTTCTCGTATCACTTTAAAATCTTTCTTTTATTTCCCGAGGCTTTAGCACAGCTGTTATGACAGTGTCGGTCAGTAGGAGGCGCTGGAGGACTGTTCACTGTTCACTGATAAAACAGCAGCCGCATGTGTAAATCATACACAAATTTATAAAGCAGGCTTATTTTCGTCTCTCATCTCAACATTAATCCGTACGGCCTTCATCTAAAAAAATGTAGGCCTACTGAAACTTTAGCTACTCAAAGAAACAAGCAATAAAATAGATAGAGAGAGATCGTCCCACACTAATATTTCTGCTCTCCTGCTTTGATTTAATTATTATGCATTTTAATGTACCCCTCATTGCACACACCTAGAGTCCAGACAGTTCATTTATAATTAGAGGGAATCTAGGTGCATTCATAGCTCAGTTTAAATACATGCTTCTCTGATGACAAAAATATTTTAATAAGCTCTGAATTATCTTAATAGGCTATACTGGGGTGATATACAGTACATGTAAACACGTCAATTAATAAAATGTGGAAGGAGTAAAAAATATCTGAAGTTGAACCAATGTGGTCTTGCTTGGACTTTAATAAGAATGCATATGCTTTAAAAATATATTTTTAAAAAGTTAAATAAAGGGTTATTACTTATTTCCCAATCCAGTCAACATCCAGAATGAACAAACTAGACTAATAAACACAAATCCAGCCAATAATTAATCTTTTTTTGGAGATGGGAGTCAAATTAGGTCATCAAAAAATAAATAAATAAATAAATACAAATAAAAGAAAATAATTTAAGCATAATATTTTGAAGTGAGAAATAGAGTACATTAAAGAAAATTTGCTAAATAATAATTGCGTTTTTTTTTTCTTTTCTCAGTTTTTCTTTTTTTCTTAGTGCTGGATTTTCAACAATAAAAACGTGTTTGAAAGTCTAGAAATTACAAGGGATTATACATTTTTTTTCTTGAAATACTGATGAAAAATATTAATGTAAAAACAATTGGATCCCTCCATCCTTAATGTAATCTGTGGAACTGTTTTGCTATTTCTGTGAAGAATTTTGTAAAAAAAAAAAAAAAAAAAAAAAAAAAAATATATATATATATATATATATATATATATATATATATATATATATATATATATATATATATAATTATTTTATTTAATTGATTAAGTTTGCTTAATCATTTTTTACAAATTGAAGTGGAGTCAACATAAAACATTTAGATTGTCCCCAAAACAACTTAAGGGTTGTGTTGTTTCGACTAATAAGTTGTTTAAATAAGTAGTTTGAATAACAGTTGTTTTTTTTGAGTGCACATAAAGTAATGTTTACAGTCAAAATGAAATTGAATATAAAAACTGCATAAATGCACATATTTTACACACTTTATAAGTAAATAAATAGATGAATGATGGGCTGAAAAATCTTTGTAAATCTGTGGATTTCTGCACTGTAATTTATTTATTTTTGCTGTCCAGCAACTCCGCTTATATCAATCAAACCAACTAAAAATATTAAGTTAAGCTTTGCATAACATACAAAAAATATGTAGTTGACACCTGATCAACCTATTAAAATGTAACGGTAACATGAAAACATGTAGTCATTACGTTTTGTCGTATAATTTTTTTACAGTGTGTGCACTCAGATTTGCACGTGGGCCTAACCACAACTTATAAAACTACATTAATGTTCCAAATATATTTAAGTTATACGTGCTGTTTTAGGTCAGTTTAATGTCATTTTAGGTCAAATGCACAAAAAAAAATTGTGGGTTCTACATATTTTCTTTGTTGCCCCAACATAAATCGATTAAGTTAACTTGATAGTTTTTACAAATTTATATAAAACATAAAACAATTATGTCGTCCCCAAAAAAAAAAAAAAAAATCACAGAAATGTGTTGTTTCAGTGACACGGTGGCGCAGTGGTTAGCCCTGTCGCCTCACAGCAAGAAGGTAGCTGGTTTGAGTCCCGACTGGGTCAGTTGGTATTTCTGTGTGGAGTTTGCATGTTCTCGTGCTTGATGTTGGCGTGGGTTTCCTCCGGGTGCTCCAACATATTTTGTATGAGTGTGTATGGGTGTTTTCCCAATACTGGGTTACAGTTGGAAGGGCATCCGCTGTGTAAAACATGCAGGATAAGTTGGCGGTTCATTTCACTGTGGCGACCCCTGATGATTAAAGAGACTAAGCTGAAGGAAAATAAATTAAATTAAAGTGGATTGAACATAAAACAATAAAGTTGTCCCCCCAAAAACTCAAGAATTGTGTTTCAGCTCATTTTAAATTAGTAGTTTGAACAGCAAATGTCATTTTTTGAGAGCATATAGTATTTAACAATTTCCTTAAACGTTCATTGGCAGATCAGGATTGAAAGCATGGAAATGAATCTATTTTAAGCTTGCTTAAGTGTATGTGTGTGTGTGTGTGAGAAATGTCATTTTCTTGCAGCTCTGTTTATTACAGTGCTTTGACAAACCCTTGACTCCCATCTGACATCTTCACAACCCGTGAAATCCTTCCTCTGCTTTTGTTTGTTGTGCCTGCTATGACTCCCTGTCCGCAGCCCCATGAGCGCATGTAATCCATAGTATTACAAATAGAAATAAAAGAAAAATATATGCCATATAAACTGATATACATTTAGCTTAATTAATAAATTAAAAACCGGATTAATAGATTAATTTAAAAGTACTTCATAAATAGAATTCGAGTTTAAATCTTTAAATTGCCTCAAGGTATTTTTTTGTTTTCCTGTTTGTTTATTGTTGATGATTTAGTTTTATTTTCTGAATTTTGTGAATTGTGAAGATGTATATTGTTACTTTGCCCTTAAGAGGTTAAATTTGAGCTCACCACTGACCTATCAGGTGAAAGGAAATGCGTGCAGCGGAACGACGTAAACAACGTCAGTGACGTCAGAGGAAGAAACGGAAAAGAAGCGAGCGCATGGAAGCTGAGATCGGAAAGCTAATCCAGCGAGAAACGAGTGAAATCCTGTCTTTTAAACTTGACAGAACGTCTAGAAAGATATTGATAGTGATTCATCGGACCTGATTGTTTGTTGATCTTGCGATATTAAGTTGATATTGATGCGGATGCAGCGAGGACACGGATCGCGGTTGTCATCGCGTGCAATGAGATGGCGGGCCACCCAACGGATCTCGATTGAACACATTCACGGTGAAATTTCAGCGATTGCACCTGTTGTTTAATGTTTCATCTTTATGACAGAACTGTGCTGGATGACAGAGTAAGCTGGCATCACACTTTCTTCCTTTCCACCTGTACTGTGGTATGTTCTGGGCAGCAGGACGGTAGGACTCAATTTATGGATTAAAACCGAAACAATACTTTTCCTCGTGATTTCAGAGACTGATATATAAAGTCTACAACAAAGACTGTTGGAATTAGCCTTCACTGAACCTTTTGTCATTTTTTCTGAGAGTTATATTGTTTCATTATTGTTTTTCATTTGCACTTTATTAGTGTGAAGACAAATTGTTATTTTATTTCATAATTGTGATTTATTCATTGTCATTTGGGGTATTTATCTTTTGTTTTGCAAGCTGAGTTGAAAATTTGAGTATTTTGCTTAAACTAACATAAAATTAGCTGATACTACATGTAGTTTACTTCTAATAAAATAAAGTAATATAATTAGGACACGTCAATTAGCTATAAATAAAAATAGGTCAAACGTTGTACTTAAAATAAGTTAAAATATATATATAAATCCATAAAATTGAAATAAATAAATAAACCAGTTTGTCAGATAGAAAGAAAAGATTAAATAAGAGGTTTTCAAGAAAGGAAAAAAAGAGACAATTCATTCTTTTGTTTATTTGGTTTTCATTTTTTATCATCATTAAGAGGGTTTATTGATAACCAAGTTTCTTTTCATTGAAAGAAGTTGTTCTTCTTTATTGTTTTTTTCCTCTGGAAAGAGAAATTAAGACAATTATTATTTTTATTTCTTTCTTTATTATATAAAGTTCATTATAGTTGAAACTAATCTCTGTTGTCTGTTCTCTTTAGTCGGTCTCTCATTTCTGCTCCTACGAACCTACAGTACTGGTCCACGTTTTCCCTCAGGTTCACGCAGTCTAAGCAGTTGTAGTGACGTGGGTGACCTGAGGGTGGCGCTACAGTTTGGCGAGCCAGCCAGGAGCAGTAAGTAGAGAGTGACTATAGTAAGAAATCAGACGTATTTAAATAGACTTTACAACGTAAAGATGGAAATCATTGAACAGGAGAACATTAAGGTTCCAAATTCACTTATTGTAAGCGGAACTACAGACACAGAGAGTGATATTGATCTGACCGAGCATCTAGGTAAATATGGGTGCATAAATAGAATTGTCCGCATTGACAGTCCTGGGTCCCTCCATCACAAAAATGTGATAGTTGAATATGAGAGTGGAAGTGCAGTGAAAATCCTAGAGCCCCAGTTACCATTCATTTTTGATAATCCACATCAGGCTGATATTCAGTATGAGATCAAAGCTTTGTCCAGTATTTATGTTGAAACCGTCACTACTAGTGCCACCAAGGACTATATGGAAAAGCTGAAAAGCATTGCAAAGCTTAGTGGTAGGCGTTTTGAGGACCTCTTACAAGAAGAGCTTTCTAAATGCAGGGAACCCATAGCACAGGCTGATGACGATACTACAGATGTTGCCTCTGATTTGCGCTCAGGTATTCCTCAAGTTAACCCTGCTCAGGGGAGCCAGGAAATACCTATGGGTGCTGCATTTGTTCCATTAGTTGGGACGAATGTTCCTAATGTAAATCCCCCAGAGATACAGCGTGTTGTAGTTGAGCATATTGTGAAGAGTGAAGAAGCTACTTCTCACATGCATGCTCCTCTCAAGCTAAGATTCTTTTCTGGGCGGTCCCCTCGTCCAGCGAATGAGGTAGATTATGAGATTTGGCACAATAGTGTAGAACTCATGCTACAAGACCCAGCCGTGTCTGATTTAGTCAGATCTAGAAAAATTATTGACAGCCTTCTACCTCCAGCATCAGACATTGTGAGGACGCTAGGTCTGCATGCAACGCCTAGAGCTTATCTTGATCTTTTAGATTCAGCTTTCGGAACGGTGGAGGATGGTGACGAACTCTTTGCTAAGTTCTTGAGCACAATGCAGAATGCAGGAGAGAAGCCATCACAGTTTTTACAGCGATTGCAAGTAGCTCTTGCACAGGCTATTAGAAGAGGTGGTGTGCCCTCTAGTGAGGCTGATCGACACTTAGTAAGACAATTCTGTAGGGGTTGTTGGAACGATGCCCTCATTTCAGAATTACAACTAGAACAAAAGAAGGCCAATCCCCCTTCCTTCTCAGAATTGTTGTTACTGTTGCGAACAGCAGAAGACAAAATTAGCACAAAAGAGCTCCGTATGAGAAAACATCTTGGTGCATCCAAGCTGCGAACATCCTCTTACTCTGTGTGCACTTCATCGGATGAGGTTGTATCGACTCAGACTATTGTTTCAGATTTGAAAAAGCAAATTGCAGAGCTTCAGAACCAAGTTGAGGGTTTAACGAAAGCTAAAAGGCAAGCTCAGTGTGCTCCAGAGGGCAGGGTTTGTGACTTGCAAAAGCAAGTAGTAGGGTTGAAGGGTCAAATTGTTGAAGCTAAGCCAAGCAAGTCTGCAAAAACTCAATCTGCTACTAGGATGAACAAAACCCAGTCCGTGCAAACAAACTTGAGTGAAGTTGTAAGCAGTGTCCCTCTTAAGCAGCTGAGTAAACCTAAGCCCTGGTACTGCTTTCACTGCGGTGAAGACAGTCATATTGCTTCTACATGTGATCGTGATGCAAATCCTGCCTTGGTAGCTGCCAAAAGAAAGCTTTTAAAAGAGCGGCAGTCATCCTGGGAGGCACAAATGGGGTCATCCTATCGCATTCCTTTAAAATAGAATCAGCTCCAGTTGTGGGACAAACGGGGGCTGAAAAATGTAGCAGGCGTCCCAAGAATAGTAAATTTTGCAATCACCATGCTAGCAGTAGAAGCAAACCTTTTATTTTGCCTAAGGGCTTGGTAGGGGCAAAATGCACTGCTGAAGTCTCTATAGCGGGTCAAAAGTGTAGTGTTCTTTTTGACACAGGTTCGCAGGTAACCACTGTTTCTCAGACCTATTATGAACAGAATTTGTCTCATCTAGAGATAAAACCGCTTGAACATCTTGAGGTGGAAGCTGCAAATGGACAGTTTGTACCGTATCTGGGCTATGTTGAGATTGATGTAGTGTTCCCAAAAGAATTCCTTGGAGCAGAGATCACACTTAACACTCTTGCTTTGGTCACTGCAGATACTAGCAGTAATGTCCAGTCTCCTGTTCTTATTGGTACAAACACTCTTGACTTAGCCTATGAAGTCCAGTTTGATTCTGAAGTAGCCCAGCCTTCACATGTATTACCGTATGGATTCAAAGTCGTCATGAATGTTCTCAGACACCGATTCAAGCAAAAAACCAATAGCATGATTGGACTTGTTCGAGCCCAGGGTACAAAGCCTGAAGTTGTCCCTGCAGGACAAACTCTTGTGCTTGAGGGTTCAATAAATTCCAGAGAGCTTTCCTCTGATAAGTGGGTTCTGATGGAGGCTCCTCTTCAGTCTTCCTTGCCTGGAGGTCTTTTGTGTGCATCTTCTCTTGTCACCCTTTCCCAGAGATCATTTCAGAAAATCCCAGTGATCCTGAAAAATGAAACTGAGCATGACATTTTAGTTCCTGCAAAGAGTGTCATTGCAGAATTGTATTCACTGCAGAGTGTGAATGTTAAGGAACCTGCCACAGAGTCCAACAGTCAGGGTAAAGAGTTACCACCGTACACTTTGGATTTTGGTGACTCACCAATACCTAATGAGTGGAAGGAGAGAATTTCACAAAAGTTGTGTGCGATGTCAGATGTTTTTGCTCTTCATGATTTAGATTTCGGCAAGACTGATAAAGTGACGCATCGCATAAGGCTACATGACCAAACCCCATTTAAACAGAGAGCTCGCCCCATTCACCCGCAAGATTTTGATGCTGTGCGGAAACATCTGCAGGAGTTATTAGATGCCGGTGTCATCCGGGAGTCGGAGTCCCCTTTTTCTTCACCGATCGTAGTTGTTCGGAAGAAGAATGGGGATGTTCGTCTCTGTGTTGACTACCGTAAACTTAACCTGCAAACGATCAAAGATGCTTACGCTTTGCCAAATTTGGAGGAAACTTTTTCCGCTCTTACTGGTTCTCGTTGGTTCTCTGTTTTGGACCTCAAATCTGGTTACTACCAGATCGAGGTTGAGGAGTCCGATAAGCACAAAACCGCTTTTGTCTGTCCGTTGGGTTTCTGGGAGTTCAATCGAATGCCGCAAGGAGTTACGAATGCTCCCAGTACCTTTCAAAGACTGATGGAACGGTGTATGAGCGATGTTCATTTAAAAGAGGTCGTTGTTTTTCTGGATGACTTGATAGTGTTTTCTGACACCTTAGAGGAGCACGAGCGTAGGTTGTTGAGAGTGTTGCATCGCTTGCGGGAGTTTGGGTTGAAGCTTTCTCTGGAAAAATGCAGATTTTTTCAGACTTCTGTGAAATATCTTGGGCACATAGTGTCTAGCAGTGGTGTAGAGACCGATCCAGACAAGGTTGCGGCACTGAAAACTTGGCCTGTTCCGAAAAACCTGAAGGAACTCAGATCATTTTTAGGTTTTTCAGGGTATTACCGCAGATTTATTCGCGATTATGCTGCCATTGTGAAGCCTTTAAATGATTTGATGTCAGGTTATCCACCGCATAGAAAGAGCTCTAAAGTTAGGGAACGGAGAGATTACCACAATCCCAAAGAGCCCTTTGGGAGCCGTTGGTCTGCAAATTGTCAGAAAGCGTTTGAAGCCATCATCGAAGCACTTACTACTGCTCCAGTGCTTGGTTTTGCCGATCCTAAACTTCCGTATGTTTTACATACGGACGCCAGCACTGTGGGGTTGGGAGCGGCTTTGTACCAGGAGCAAGAAGGGCAGTTAAAAGTAATTGCTTATGCCAGCCGTGGACTTTCTCGAAGTGAAGCCCGTTATCCCGCTCATAAATTAGAGTTTTTGGCCCTTAAATGGGCGGTAACTGAAAAATTCTACGATTATCTGTACGGTAACCAATTTACTGTAGTTACCGACAGTAATCCACTTACTTATGTATTAACCTCGGCTAAGTTAGATTCTACGAGCTACAGGTGGCTTTCCGCTCTTTCAGCATTTTCCTTTAAATTGCAGTACAGAGCTGGAAAACAGAACATAGATGCTGACAGTTTGTCCAGACTTCCTCATGGTGCTTTAAAAAATGATGTAGCATCTCAGAAGGAACAGGAGCGAATTCGTCAATTTGCACTGAACCACCTGTTTGATGATGTCCAGACCATGTCGCCTGAAGTCATTCAGGCCATATGTGATAAGCACATTGTCTATTGCAAGTCCGTGGATTGTGGTGTTACTCCTATGACTTTAGTTGAGTCCCTTGCAATCCATGTTGATGCAATCCCATGCAGTTTTGATCATGATGAGAATAATTTTGGTTGTCCGGTAGTGCCAACATTTGGAGAGAATGATTTAAAAGAAAAACAAAGATCTGACCCAATTATCCGTGAAGTCATTGTCCAGTTAGAAACAGGTGAGACAATCCCTCCTTTAGTACGGAAAGAGCTTCCTATGCTCTCTTTGCTTATGAGGGAACTCAGTAAGTTGGAGTTGCAAAATGGAATCCTCTATCGGAGGAGGCATGATGGAGATACCATCACTTATCAGCTAGTTCTTCCTGAGTCTTTGCGTAGTATGGTTTTGACATGTCTACATGATGACATGGGGCATTTGGGTGTAGATCGTACACTGGACCTTGTGAGATCTAGGTTTTATTGGCCTAAAATGCTTGTGGATATTGAAAGAAAGATCCGAACCTGCCCTAGGTGTGTGTGTCGTAAATCTTTACCAGATCATGCTGCACCCTTGGTTAATATTCAAGTGACTCGACCCCTTGAGCTAGTGTGTATGGATTTTTTGTCCATTGAACCAGATTCCCGAAACACCGAAGATGTGCTGGTTATCACAGATTTCTTTACCAAGTATGCGGTTGCTGTTCCAACTTGTAATCAGAAGTCGCGTACAGTGGCTAAAGCTCTTTGGGAGAATTTTATAGTTCATTATGGAATTCCTGAAAAATTACACAGTGATCAAGGGGCCGACTTTGAGTCAAAGACTATAAAAGAACTATGCGAATTGATGGGAATTCATAAGATTAGGACAACCCCTTACCACCCCAGGGGGAACCCCGTCGAACGATTCAACCGTACTCTTTTAAACATGCTCGGTACGTTGAAAAAATGTGACAAAGTACATTGGAGTAGTTTTGTGAAACCTCTTGTTCATGCGTATAACTGCACCAAGCATGATTCCACTGGGTTTAGCCCCTATGAATTAATGTTTGGACGGCAGCCGCGGTTACCTATAGATTTGGCATTTGATGTTCCGCTGAACAGAGAGGAGTACAAAACTCATTCGCAGTTTGTGCACGATTTGAAGTGTAGGTTGAAAAAAACGTATGATTTGGCAATGAAAAGTACTGCTAAAGTTGGAGAAAGAAACAAAGCTCGTTTCGATAAGCATGTTGTTGAATCTGTTTTAGACATTGGGGATAGGGTCCTGGTAAAAAACGTGCACTTGAGGGGAAAACAGAAGTTGGCAGACAAGTGGGAATCACTTGTATATGTTGTTGTGAAAAGAGCGGGTGATCTCCCAGTGTACACTGTCAAGCCAGAGGGTAAAGAAGGCCCTCTAAGAACGCTTCACAGAGACCTTTTACTGCCTTGTGATTTGTTACAGTTACCTGAGGAAGTACTTGCGTTGCCCAGTACTCGGAAACGTCCTCCAACTCGTAAAAACCCCTGTAACAAAGTACAAGACCAGGTAGATTTTGACTCTGATGATGATGACAGCAGCTTAGAGCTGATGCACAGTGATCTTCTAATACCGACGAACATAACGTTTACTGAGGTTTTTGAAGCTGGAACCGGGCCACAAACTGAGGTTCCCTCAATTCCAATAGTTCAAGACACTGTCGGTCACATTTCAACTGAAAATCTACCTGTTTCAGCAGACAGTCCGATCGAATGTTTACCTGAAATAGAGAATTTTCAAATAGACAATGCACCTACCTTGAATGTTCTACCTGTTGATGATCCAGATGTTGTGGAGTCTGATGAAAACTTACCTGCAGAGGTTCCTGTCAATTTAGGTGACCAGCAAATACCTGTAGAGGAAACTGTAAAAGTTAGTGAGCATGTAACTGAAACGAAGAAACATGAAAATGATGGTAATGTTATCAGGAAGTCTGATAGAGTTAGGCAGAAACCACGGATTTTTACTTATCCTGAATTGGGTAACCCGTTGGTCTCTATAGTGCAGTCTCTTTTTCAGAGTCTTAGCACGGCTGTGACTGACTCCATCATTGAAAACAACAGCTTTACGAAGGCAGCTGATGCAGTAGTCACACAGCCTGTTAGTTTCATGCACAGAGACGTGCATAGAGTTAACGGGGGAGGGTGTAATCCATAGTATTACAAATAGAAATAAAAGAAAAATATATGCCATATAAACTGATATACATTTAGCTTAATTAATAAATTAAAAACCGGATTAATAGATTAATTTAAAAGTACTTCATAAATAGAATTCGAGTTTAAATCTTTAAATTGCCTCAAGGTATTTTTTTGTTTTCCTGTTTGTTTATTGTTGATGATTTAGTTTTATTTTCTGAATTTTGTGAATTGTGAAGATGTATATTGTTACTTTGCCCTTAAGAGGTTAAATTTGAGCTCACCACTGACCTATCAGGTGAAAGGAAATGCGTGCAGCGGAACGACGTAAACAACGTCAGTGACGTCAGAGGAAGAAACGGAAAAGAAGCGAGCGCATGGAAGCTGAGATCGGAAAGCTAATCCAGCGAGAAACGAGTGAAATCCTGTCTTTTAAACTTGACAGAACGTCTAGAAAGATATTGATAGTGATTCATCGGACCTGATTGTTTGTTGATCTTGCGATATTAAGTTGATATTGATGCGGATGCAGCGAGGACACGGATCGCGGTTGTCATCGCGTGCAATGAGATGGCGGGCCACCCAACGGATCTCGATTGAACACATTCACGGTGAAATTTCAGCGATTGCACCTGTTGTTTAATGTTTCATCTTTATGACAGAACTGTGCTGGATGACAGAGTAAGCTGGCATCACACTTTCTTCCTTTCCACCTGTACTGTGGTATGTTCTGGGCAGCAGGACGGTAGGACTCAATTTATGGATTAAAACCGAAACAATACTTTTCCTCGTGATTTCAGAGACTGATATATAAAGTCTACAACAAAGACTGTTGGAATTAGCCTTCACTGAACCTTTTGTCATTTTTTCTGAGAGTTATATTGTTTCATTATTGTTTTTCATTTGCACTTTATTAGTGTGAAGACAAATTGTTATTTTATTTCATAATTGTGATTTATTCATTGTCATTTGGGGTATTTATCTTTTGTTTTGCAAGCTGAGTTGAAAATTTGAGTATTTTGCTTAAACTAACATAAAATTAGCTGATACTACATGTAGTTTACTTCTAATAAAATAAAGTAATATAATTAGGACACGTCAATTAGCTATAAATAAAAATAGGTCAAACGTTGTACTTAAAATAAGTTAAAATATATATATAAATCCATAAAATTGAAATAAATAAATAAACCAGTTTGTCAGATAGAAAGAAAAGATTAAATAAGAGGTTTTCAAGAAAGGAAAAAAAGAGACAATTCATTCTTTTGTTTATTTGGTTTTCATTTTTTATCATCATTAAGAGGGTTTATTGATAACCAAGTTTCTTTTCATTGAAAGAAGTTGTTCTTCTTTATTGTTTTTTTCCTCTGGAAAGAGAAATTAAGACAATTATTATTTTTATTTCTTTCTTTATTATATAAAGTTCATTATAGTTGAAACTAATCTCTGTTGTCTGTTCTCTTTAGTCGGTCTCTCATTTCTGCTCCTACGAACCTACAGTACTGGTCCACGTTTTCCCTCAGGTTCACGCAGTCTAAGCAGTTGTAGTGACGTGGGTGACCTGAGGGTGGCGCTACACGCAGCCACATATAAAGCGCCCCTGACCGGTCGGGTCTCTGGCCCCGTGGGCGAAATGGCAGGGCCCAGCAGGGTGGACGCTAAAGTTGCCCAATACTTTCACCGCCGATTCTTCTGGTCCAGCAGTTCAGGCACCACTCGCTGTGAGAGCGGGTCACTTCTTTTAAAGTCAGTGTCGCGAGGACATTTATGATGGTGACATCCGCTGGACGCAGCACAGAGAGACACTGCAGTGCTGGAATATGAACGACCGTTCCATCAAAATGAGCTTTATACTTCAAACCAGGCCTCAGACTGTGTCTGCTACAAACCAAAATATGTCTAAAGAATGAAATGGAGGTAACACTTTAAAATAATGGTCCAGTAGTTAACGGGATAGTTCACCCAAAATAAATATTTACTGTAAAACATTATATGATCATTTAGTAGTGACAGAATATGTTTTTAGGTCATTGTAACTTATTAACCTAAGTTAATCATGTTTTATCTCAATTTTAAAAAGTACACAAGCTGTTTTAAGTCAGTCAAACATAATATAAGTTCAGTGGACCCAATTAATTTAGATTAAAATTTTAAGACAACCATGTTTTTTTATGGTGCACTAGCTGTGTTTTCATAATGGAAATACCAAAATGTACATTTTGAAAATGCACATAACAAAATGGATGCGCATAACGGAGTAGGACAAACATTTTATTTGATAAGAGAAATGCACATAAACTTAAATGGAAACACTTTTATCGAACAAATTCCAGTATGCACATTAAAGTCATGTGATTTATTATTTTTTTTATAAGAGATTATGTGATGGTAAAAATGTGTGTGAATGGACAAACAGCAGGCTGACTGCATCGTAAAACATCAGTGGCCTCATGTATCAACGCTGCGTACGCACAAAAACTTTGCAAACGCTCAGGTTTCACGCTCAGAATCACTCACGTTTGGATATACTAACGATGAAATGAACGTGCTTTGTTCCACGCCAACTTCGTGCCTGGCGTACGCACATTTCTTGTGCGTGTCTGTTTTATTTCCATTGGTGACTCCTAGAGGCAGTTGTGTTAAATTGCACTCTACAAAGTGTCTTTGAGCCATGCAATGGCAGCTGTATGAGACTGATTCATCCGTATGTCTAGCAGGTATATAAGGTTTCCGTACCATGCAGTTGACCAGCCAAACATTAAAGCGCAATTTGCAGCGATCGCCGTTTTTCCCAATGTAATCAGAGCGATCTACTGCACACGCAGTGCTATAAAGGCACCATCTGAAGATGAATTTGCAAGCGTGAATCAGAAACATTTCCATTCAATAAATGTGCAAATAAAATATGATGCACAGACTTATTAATGATTCCTACTTGTCTTCCTCATGATGAAGAGTATAGGCAAAATCTGATATGCAGCGGGGGAAAAACATGAGTTCATCAGATGCTGGATTTGAACCGAATTCATGCCCGAACGTGTCAAAACATTGTACCATGCATTTCACGAGCTATGCCACTCACGCTGTAAAAGACGCTGCAAATTTTTACACCTATAAATCACACTATTTCTTTTTAATCCACTCAGTGCGATGTTCAGACCCAACTGTGTTAACCGCATCAGCTAAACTCTCCCACTATATTTTTTCTTTTGTTGTTAATTCCGGAGGACAAACTAGCAAATAACACTGCTTTTCTCCAATCTACCTCCGAAAGCAGCACCTTCAATTCACATTCTGTTCAAAGTTTCTCTTTTTGCTTGCTTTTGCCATTGCTTTTTGTTGGGTTTTGCCAAAGTAGAGTCATTAGCATATTCATACAGGGGGATATTTATACTCGTGCATGTTGCGCTCAGTTTCACGTTCATTCGGATGTACAAAGAGAATTTGCATGGGATACGCAGTAAAAAATTCAGATGTATGAAACACTGCGTACGCACATTTACAGCTTTGTGCGTACGCAATGTTTTAGTATGATTTCAACGCAAGTCTTTGTACATGAGACAAATGTTGTTTTGGTCATTCTAAAGTACCTTAACCATTTCCGTATTATTATGAATTACCTGCAGAACTGTTAAGAGCATCTTTGCTCATACTTTCAAACGCCACTACGTGTTCATTGCGTGTCAGCATACTGTCTTCTGAGGCGCAAATAAATTATTAAATGAAGAAAAGATTGACGCAGCAAATTCCTTTTGATATTTGCCGCCAGTTAATCAGGAAGTGATGATTTTGTTCTCTTGCAAACGCTGCTTTATTCGCATGTGTTTTATGCGATATTCTAGTTTGCGCATAAATTTAAATTGCATCTTTAGATGGAAAAATAGCTAGTGACTGGGGTTTTGGGGTTGGGTTGAGTGCCACGCCACCTTTTTAAAATCGTATATTTTCATACAACTAAACTCGTACAAATTCGACACTAAACTGACAAAACGTAAAATTCTTAAGTTTCCGCATGAGATCAGGTTGTAATGTGTCTTAGCAACTGAATATGCAAAACACCTCTCAAAACGCTTAAGAAACCGCATATAGCAAATGTCGAAGTTTACTCATGCTCTTGACAGCACTTTATTTGCACGTCTTTTATGCGATATTTCAGTTTTTCACATAAATTTAATTAGCATCTTTGGATGGAAACATAACTAGTGACTGGGGTTTTGGGGCGGGGTTTGGGTGCCACGATTCCTTTTTTAAATCGTACATTTTCGTACAACTGAATTCGTATGAATTCTCCACCAAACTGACAAAGTCCTCTTGAGATCCGGCTATGATGTCTCTTAGCAACTGAATATGCAAAACACCTCACGAAACAATTAAGAAACCACATATAGCAAAATGTGAATTTACTCTTGCTCTTTATGGTGCTTTATTCGCATGTATTTTATGCTATATTCCAGTTTTGTGCATAAATTTAATTTGCATTTCTGGATAGAAACATGGCTACTGTCTACTCTCCCTTAAATGGTTCCAATCCTTTATGAGTTTCATTCTTTTGTTGAACACAACAGCAGATATTTTGAAGAAGCTGAAATCCTGTAACCATTGACTTTTATAGTATAACAAATATATGGACGTCATTGGTTTTCTGCATTATCAAAATATCTTTGTTTGTTTAATAGACGAAAGAAACTCAACGGATTAGACTAGTAAACGATGACAGACATTTAATTTTTGAGTGAACTATCCCTTTAATGTTAGTTAATGTATGTGGCCTACTAATATGAACCAAGTGCTGTGCAAACAATCCTGTAAAGAATTACTAATCTAATTTACTAATGCATTATTAAATCCAAAGCTGTGCTTGTTGTTATTGCACTACGCGTTAATGTGAACTGACAATAAACGACTGTATTTTAATTAAATAATATTAACAAATATTAATCCATGGGTTCTGGACATTCCAGCCTGATCTCACGAGGAAACAAGTATTTTACGCTTTGTCAGTTTAGTGGCAAATTCGTACGAGTTCAGTCGTATGAAAATGTACAATTTTAAAAAGGAGGTGTGGCACCCAACCCCACCCCTAACCCCAACCGTCATTGGGTGATGAGCAAATTGTACTAAACTGTACGAATTAGATCGTACAAATTCATATGAATTAGCCACTAAATTAAAAAAAGTTACGAATTGCCGTGAGATTGCGTTGGACATTCACATTGTTTTGAGGTGTTGTGTTATTTTGTTTTTAAAGTTTAGACTAAACAAGTATTCTCTATTACCACTGCTGGATGACATATGTGATAGCAAAAAGAAGCCATTTATATAGGAATTATTTGCAGTTGTGAATTTTGCTTGTGAGGAATTTTACATACAAAGTGTGTCACTGGTTAAGATGGAAACACAAATTTGACATGTTGACCAACAAAAGCTGCTTGGTTTGAGACGAACTTCTGTGTGAGCTGTGCTTAAAGGGATAGTTCACCCCAAAATGTAAATTATGCAGTTCCCTCTAGCAGTTTTAAACCTGCTTTGTCCATTCTTCAAAAATCTTTTTTTCTTTCTTTTTTGCATTGAATGTTAAAAACCAGAAGGCATTGACTTACATTGTTATTGTTTATTTTAGCGAAAAAGACTAAGTAAATTCCGTATTGAATTTCTGAAGAGTCTCCAAAAATGTGTAGATTTCCTTTAACATCATTCCCTCAATATAAAAATAATAGTTAAAAGTTGTAGAAACAAAAGACTGATGCATTTTAACAAAGAAAAAACTGAAGTGATTGCGTTTGGGAACAGAGATGCGGTTTTCAAGGTGAATGTGTACCTTGGCTCTAATGGTCAAATAACAAAAAATAAGGTCAAGAATCTTGGTGTGACTCTGGAGTCAGATCTGAGTTTCAATAATCATGTCAAAGCAGTCAGTAAATCAGCATACTATCATCTCAAAAACATTGCAAGAATTAGATGCTTTGTTTCCAGTGAAGACTTAGAGAAACTTGTCAACGTGAAACTTTTATCAGCAGCAGGGTGGATTACTGTAACGGCCTCCTCACTGGCCTTCCCAAAAAGACAGTCAGACAGTTGCAGCTCATCTAGAATACTGCTGCCAGGATTCTGACCAGAACCAGAAAATCAGAGCACATCACACCTGTCCTCAGGTCTCTACACTGGCTCCCAGTTACATTCAGAATTGATTTTAAAGTATTATTACTGATCTACAAGTCACTAAATGGCCTAGGACCACAATACATTACAGATATGCTCACTGAATAGGAACCCAACAGATCACTCAGATATTTAGGATCAAATAAACTAGAAATTCCAAGAGATCAGTCAAAGCAGGGTGAATTCAGCTACTACGACCCCTTGTTGCTGGAACCAGCTTTTAGAAATGATCAGATGTGCTCCAACATTAGGCACATTCAAATCAAGAATGAAAACACATCTGTTTAGCTGTGCCTTTACTGAATGAGCACTGTGCTACGTCCGACAGATCGCACTATTATGTTCTTTTCTTTTTTTGATTCTTTTATAACCTGCTTTTAACACATTTTAATCTGTTTTTAATCATTTCTATTGTTTATTTATTTTATTATTATTTTTTATTATTTATTTTATTTTCTTCTTATACTTGTCTTTTTTATTCTTGTTTATGTAAAGCACTTTGAATTGCCACTGTGTATGAAATGTGCTATATAAATAAACTTGCCTTGCCTTGTCTTTAATTTTAGGCGAAAAGAAAACAGCAGAGCATGACGGATTGTAAAAAAAAAGAGTTTACACACTGATCAGGATCAGTCTTAACTTAGTTTTTATTTTTGTTATACCTTTAACATACAATTTATTTTCAAAAATCAGTTTAAGCCTTGTCCTGTTGCCCTCTAACCTTGAAAAACCATGAAATCCTCTAACCTAGGATCATACCCTGACTACAGTCAAAACAAGACATGTTGCCAGCAGGAGGTCATAACCCTTGTCAGTTCTCTGCTGTCCTCAGAATGTAAACTTTCCTTTTACTTGCAGTATAAATGTATCTGCGTGTTCGCAAATCTTCTCTAGGCCAACATCTTGCCTCGTCTCCTCATGCCACAGTCAGTCAGGATAAAGCAAGGCACTTGCCTATTTCGCCCTAAGGTCTCCATTTGGATCCGAGCACGTCCTGAGAAATCAATTACGAGGAGACGCTTGATTTTGAGTGATCGGTAAGGGCACAGTGTCTCTCTGTTTCGTGACAGTTTACACACTCGTCATATCAACAAATCTGAATATCATTTTGACCTCAGCCTTCCTACAATCAAGAGGCTCGGCGGGGGGCAAATTAATTTTGGGGGCATTCAACACCTCATAGTGGATGACAGATAGCAGATATCTTATGACAACAGTGGGAAATGGAGAGACTGTGTGTGTGTGTGTGTGTGTGTGTGTGTGTGTGTGTGTGTGTGTCTCTGTGTGTGTGTGTCTTAATAAAGAATCAGTGCATTTTTCTGTGTGTGCATGCATGACCCAGTTGGCTTTGTGCCCGTTTTGCAGAATCTGGAAGCTACAAATGAACCATCTGCTCAATGTGTGTGTGTGTATGTGTGTATGTGTGTATGTGTGTGTGTGTGTGTGTTGCAGATTTTATGTGGGAATAAACAGGGAATTTACAGCAGCTGATTCTGTTCACCCCTCCAATGATGATGAATATAATTAAGACATTAACAGACATGCATTCAAACACGACATTCTTACTACTTGTGTTGAAACAACACAATTCTAAAGGTTTTTAGGGGACAACTTAATTGTTTTATGTTCAATCTACTTAAATTTATAAAAACGATAAAGTTAACTTAATCGATTTGTGTTTGGACAACATGAAGGAATTGAGTGGAATGCATGTTGTTATTATAAGCATGCTAGACCAGTAGTTGGCCACATTTTAAAGAAACCCTACGGACCAGCTTTGTAGTCCATCAGTGTTGTTTTGGTTGTCATTCATATACAGTTGAAGTCAGAATTATTAGCCGCCCTGTTTATTTTGTTTCCCAATTTCTGTCTAACGGAGAGCAGATTTTTTCAAACATTTCTAAACGTAATAGTTTATAAATAACTCATTTCTTATACCTGATTTATTTTATCTTTGTCATGATGACAGTAAATAATATTTGACTATATATATTTTCAAGACACTTCTTAAAAATAAAAAAAGGCTTAAAGTGACCTTTCAAAGGCTTATCTGGGTTAATTAGGTTAGTTAGGCAGGTTAGGGTATTTAGGCAAGTTATTGTATAACAATGGTTTGTTCTGTAGATTATCGATGAAATATATATAGCTTAAAGGGGCTAATAATTTTGTCCTTAAAATGGTGTTTAAAAAATAACTGCTTTTATTCTAGCTGAAATAAAACAAATAAGACTTTGTCCAGAAGAAAAAATATTGTCAGACACACGGTAGAAATTTCCTTGCTCTGTTAAACATCATTTGGAAAATGTAAAAAAAATAATAATAAATTGAAAGGGGGGTTAATAATTCTGACTTCAACTGTTGACATCTCATACACTTTGTAAAAATGGTTGTGAACGGCATTACAATGTATAAATGCTACAGTAAAAATCTGTAACCTGATAATCTGTAAAAGAAAATCTGTAAGTTTCCTTAATAAATAGGGTGAATAATCATAAATTGGCCAAAATTTACTGACACTTAACTTTTTATGCGATTCTGTTGACTTTACTATGGTTGTTTACAGTTTTTTTTCATTAGTAATGGACTATAGTTTTATGTTAAGAGGAATTCCAGCATTATGGATGTGCATTTGTAGTAAAATCTCAAAACATAAATTCACATGGAACATATATGTTATTATTATATTGAAACACCTGTTTATATTTTCCAAAACAACCAAGCAAAGAATGATGGAATCAGAAAAATGTCAAGCTGTAAACATTTTTTTTATATTTTAAATGAGGAAAACACACATGCATTGTGGATGTGACCAATAAAGTATGCAAGTTTGCAGTATGCAACATAGTTTGTAGAAATTCTGAAATTCTTTGTAGTAATAATGGTAATCAAAAGGATAAGAGCCTCACTATAAAACAAAAATTGAGTTTATTTTATTTTACGTTTTTGCATTTATGAGGAAAAAGCTCTGTTACGGACGTGACAGATGTGAAATTGGCATTTGTGTACTTTCATTTTCTGTGTATTACCATGATAGTTGTGTGAAAGACATGTATAATAGTGAGTTCTATATATTTGTGTGTTTCTCTGCTTATAAATAAGCTGTTTTTATTGTCCTAAATTTCTCATTTTTGATTGGCTTTTTCCTGTGTCCAATGTGTGGGTTTTTGTACTTCACAGCATTAGTGTATAACACTATAAATAAATTAATTATGGTATATAGATTTCCATAAATTTGGACATTTCTTTTACGGTTTCAACTATATTTTAATTGGTAAAATTCCGGCAACCACGCCTGCCTGTTTAAACCGCAAATTTTATAGCATTTTTTCCTGCCCAACCACACTTTACCTTCTCATTTTGTAGACTTTGTAGCCTTCTTAACCCTTCTGGGTAGAAGATTAATCCTTCTAAAACGGAAGAGCTAATACCCTCCTTCTCACACTTGTTGGATTATAAAAGTTCTTTATCTTATGAAATTAGAGAAAATTAGGTACTCTCTTCTCCAACCAAGCACTATTTTTTTAATTAAATTTTGGGTACCCATTCGCAAACATGTCCAAAGGTTTCAGCTTGACCCTGCTCCTTCTGATTGAGCCCCCACCCCCCAAATCTCAGCTTGGTACTGGATACTAGTTCTGGTCAACACATTGTAGACTTGTATAAAGACTGTAGACTGTATATAAGATTGCATTTGTTGTTTTTATTTTATTTTATTATTATTATTATTATTATTATTATTTATTTTTTATTTTTTGCTCAAAATACTCTTCAGTGTATTTGCTTATTGTTACATTTGTATGTTTTTGTATATTTTTGTAATGTGTTTTACAATGTAGTTAAGTTTTAAACAATGTAAAAATAATTATAGTATTTTTTTATATAGTACATGGCGTGATTGTTTTTAGAGAATTTAGATTTTGTCGTTTACACAGGGATTATAGATTTATTGTTTAAGAAAACTTGGAAATTTTTTTTTTTTTTTTTGAAAGTTGGTGTTTTCAGACGCCCAGAGATGCCATTGTCCTGTAAATGTATGAGCAAAACACACAAAAAAGTTCTCTAGCCGCAAACCTGTGTCAGAAGAATTTTAGTAATTAAATAAATAGGCATAAAAACCAGAAAGAACAAATATTAAGCAAAATAACTAATATTACTTAGTAATTAGTAAAAAGTAATATTATTTCATTAATACTGTGCAATGTGTGATGTTTAATTGTTGTTGCAATAGATGGATTTATAGTTAGTAACAATGTGTATGGTTTGTTGTCTGTCCATTAACGGTGAAAAATTATAGACATACAGTAATTCATAGCAATAAATCATTTTGATATAGTATATTTTTAGTATTTTATACTAAAGTAATTTTAGTGGTTTTTGTCATTTAAATTTGAACATAGGTCTATGCAGAAATTAAGTTTAGTTTTAATTTGGTTTTAGTTTAAAAAACTAAATAAATATCGGAATAGTTGCTTTAGTGTGTCTGATTTTTAATGTTTGTGAATCAAACATTATATCTTAAAGACTGTCATTTTTTACATTTTACTTTTCTTAGATGAACCTATTTTATTGTATAAAAAAGAAATTACAATCCTGGTTTGTAAAAAAAAAAAAAAAAGCAACAGAATTTAGTTTTAAGCATAATTTTGTGATGTTTTTCATCACTGACAATGGTTTTAAAAAAATGACAATTCATTTAAATAAATAGATATATTTCCTATGTGGTAATTTTTATTTTGATATAAAAAATTAATATACTCATTTTATTAAAATAGTTATAAAAAATATATAATATAATATAATATAATATAATATAATATAATATAATATAATATAATATAATATAATATAATATAATATAAAATAATATAATATAATATAAAATAATTATATTATATTATATCACATTATATGATGTTATATTTTATGCTATATTATAAAATAGTTATAATATAATATAATATAATTATATTATATTATATTATATTATATTATATTATATTTTTATATAATATATTATATATATTATATTTATATTATATATATATAATATTTTATATATTATATTATATATATTATATTTTTATTTAAACTTGACTTCGCTTGTGAAATAAATGCATCTCTTATTTGTAGTGGAAGACAAGAAAGATAAAAACGCATCTTCGCCATGTCAAACATGATGTTTTAAAGCATGAGGATATTTCGACTGAGATGAAACATGACTATTTTTCTGTCTCTGTCTCTGCCACACACACACACACACACACACACACACACACACACACACACACACACACACACACGGATCCTCCCTGCAGCTCAGAGCAACTTCTCTGACTTTTGATCATGACATCTGTGTCTTGCTGAAATGTTTGCTCGTCTCCTCCAGCTTTCTGATGTTGCTCCAGGAGCTAATGGCTTGTGAAAAAGGCAGACGGGCCCTTGTCTGCATGTGCGCGTGTCTGTTTTTGTCTCTTCTGTGTACACGCAGATGGAAAACAAGAGAAACGGCTTTAGTTTAAAGCATTAGTTTCACTATACCTTCAATACAAACATTGCACACCCAAATAAAGAATGCTTTATCTGCTTTATATTTCAGTCTTTACATCTATTTAGACATCAAGTGTTTGTTTAAATATAGAGGCAAATCTTTGGTTAACGAAACATCTGTAACATGTCCAAATAAGGAATAAAATCTTCAGCATTACTTCCACTGCCACCATTACATTTATTCAGGCATCAGGTGTTTCAAGATAATCCAATTATTCTTGACCTTCCTGCTGAGACTCGTAGTGTTATGCACTCATCTCCTGACTTTAATCCAGTCCCAGACATTAAACCAAACTTTTCTGCTCATCAGTTTTGAAAATGATGGAAACGTTGTCTTCTTCAGACCTGAGAAAGAGATTCAAGCTAAAAGCTCTTGACTTGTTAGCTCAAAGATGTTTAGGACCAAAACAAAACTTTCAAAAAGTTTGCTTTGGTGAGCTGTTTCAAACTGCCAAGCAAACTAAAAATAACCTGGCTGGATTATGTTCAAATGTCTTGATTTCAGTTCTTTTTTTTTTTATTATTTAGTTTAAAGTATACCGGGGTCCTGCAGTCCATTGCACACTTTTCACATATTAAAGAAATAAGCTCACCCTGACATCGCTTGTACACACTACCACCAAACCTTCCATCATTAAAAAAATAATAATTTTTTGCATACTTAAAGTGTATTGAGAAGCGTTTTGACATTTCAGATCAATCGTACAAGCAAAAGTCAAATCCAGAATGCTGTAACTCAAAGCACAGAGCACTTTATAACAATCAAAATATGTAAAATAAGGGCAGAATGTGGCGAATGGTTGAGTATGCTTCTGTTTGCTAGTTTCAATGCCTGCCGCACACCTTACTCATGCCACTGTTTGTGTGTGTGTGTTACGTTTCACTTATGATTTGTGGTGTTTTGTTGTTTGTTTTCTGTTTTGCGTCTGCTTCTCTCTTCCCTGGTGCATCCTGCCCTGTTTAAGATGTGCAATTATTAGTCGAAAAAGCTGTCAGTCGCCATCATGATGCTATTGTCGCACCAATCAGGAGCTGGTCCACCAAGTGTAAAAGGCGTGTGCTTGTGCCATTCTCAAGGAGCGCTTGGCTCACCGCCAAACTCCTCACTTTTGTCGGCCGGCCTGTTCATTTGTGTTTGTATAGTTTGGATGCTGTTGCTGTGTTGTCTGGTTTCTTTCGATTAAGCGATCGATTTATTAGATCAGGGGTTCCCAAACTTTTCAGCCCGCGACCTCCAAAATAACAATGCCAGTGACTCGCGACCCCCAATATCTTCTGAGGTGGTTATAAATACAGAAACCTTGCATGCAATGGCGCACACACTCCAATAGACCCAACTCTATTCTTCGTTTAATTCTTTAAATGTATGTCAGTGCTGTAAATGTGCCAGAAAGTTTAACCTGGTGTTATAAAATCAATCTGCTGCATCTGACGCTATTGCTGTGTCTTCAATATAATATAATTACCCCAGGGGTCGCAATCCAATAGAACTAGTAACTATAAGCTACTATATTAACTATATACAGTAGTATAAACAACTATTTTTTCTTTTCAGTAGGTTATGGATAAAATATGGTAATTCTTATGGTTCAATAAAAATAAATACATTTTTGGAAATCACCAGGCAACCCCCCTTTATTGTACCGCGACCCCTCGGGGGGTCCCGACCCCCACTTTAAGAACCACTGTATTAGATAAGCTTGTGCAGCTCAATTTAGTATCTATTTAGAAATTAAACAATCTTTATGACAAATGGATTATCAAATAGCTCGTGTCTTGCTATAGGCTAACAGCCTACTTTACGAGAAATCTAGTAATTCTGAGCATTTTTCTTTTAGTTAGTTTGAGGCGTTGCCACACTTGTAGTTACTGTATGTTTTTGGAGCAGTTACGAAGTTTAGTGACGTACTGAAGATTACGGTTTTGTTTTTGAATTTTTCTTTGGTTGGTTAGTTTAGTGCCACAGCCACATCACTCTGCAGCCCCAGCCATATCACCCTGCAGGTTACTCACTGAAGCTAAGCAGGGCTGAGCCTGGTTAGTACCTGGATGGGAGACCACTAGTGAACACTAGGTTGCTGTTGGAAGTGGTTTTAGTGAGGCCAGCAGGGGGCGCTCAACCTGTGGTCTATGTGTGTCCTAATGCCCCAGTAAAAGTGAAGGGGACACTACACTGTCAGTGGGCCCCGTCTTTCGGATGAGACGTTAAACCGAGGTCCTGACTCTCTGTGGTCATCAAAAATCCCATGGCACTTCTCGTGAAAAAGCAGGGGTGTAACCCCGGTGTCCTGGCCAAAGTCCCTCTATCGGCCTATACGATCATGGCCTCTCAATCATCCCTATCCACCGAATTGACTCTTTCACTGTCTCTCCACTCCACCAATAGCTGGTGTGAGGTGAGCGCACTGGCGCCGTTGTCCTGTGACTGCCGTCGCATCATCCAAGTGGATGCTGCACACTGGTGGTGGTGTGGAGAGACCAACCCCTTATGATTGTGGAGCGCTTTGGGTGTATGGCCATACACAATAAATGCGCTATATAAATACACATAACATTACATTACTTTACATAGTGTGTTGGATCTGTTAGATCGTTTTGTTATATTTATTTCTTTGTTTTGGCAACACTCCTGTTTTTTTTTTTTTAATTCGATTATTTAAAATTACATTCTAATTTTTAATATGCATTGATTGACATGCTCTGTTTAATAAACACTTAATTTTTGTTTTACTTATCCAGCAGTTGTGTCTTCTCCTTTTCATCCAGCATCATTAGCGACTCACTGATTGTTACATTTCATCTATTTTTAATATCTTAATAACTTCAACACGTGTCCAGCCTGGAAATGCAACTATTTTGTTTTGTCAATTTAGTGGCTAATTCATATGAGTTCAATTGTACAATTTTTAAAAGGTGACACCAAACCCCACCCTTAAACCCAAGCGTCATTAGGGGATGAGCAAATCGTACTAAACTGTATGAATGGTGCTGGGGTGACAGAGTTTGAGCATGCAAAATTCAGTCGTACGGTGCAATGAAATAGGGGCGGGATTAAACAAGAGACTTTTAAGACAGTGAACGATTCCATATTTTAAATTCCTGTACAGACAGGTCATGTTTTGATCTTACACTGGTTTACACATTCACCAGATGCGATGATGCAGGTTAGAGATCACGAAGCTTTAACTTTCCAATGCAGCGAACCCCAAAATTTGTTGCACGAGCTTCCATTTCCGGTCTGTTGCATTCGCATGCATATGACTGGAAGTCTATGTGGTTAAAAGTGCAGTGTGAACGCGGCTTAAGATTGTACAATCGTTCTGGATGTTTTTCTCATGTCTGAAATTTTTTTTTTTTTTTTTTTTAGGAACAGATTGATTAATACACATTCGACTCTGTGTGCAAGGTTTTTGTGCATGATGAATTTTTCACATACCAATAAAAAAAAAAAACACACAAAAATTATAGACTTTATTGTGCAAAGATCTCAACCTACGTGGCTATTAGTCACAAGATGTCACCAAACAGTCAATAACAGCAGCTTGACAGAATATCATGTGAATGTGGATGTGAATATACTCATAATGGTCAAGATGAGGGGCAACACTGTGTGGCAGTGGGTTGCGCTATCGCCTCACATCAAGAAAGTCACAGGTTTCAGCCCCAGCTGGGTCAGTTGGCATTTCTGTGTGGAGTTTGCATGTTCTCACCGTGTTCGCGTGGGTTTCCTCCGAGTGCTCCGGTTTCCCCCACAGTCCAAAGACATGCGCTATAGGAGAATTGACTAAGCTAAATTGGACGTAGCGTATGTGTGGGAGGGAATGCAAGAGTGTATGGGTGTTTTCCAGTTCTGGGTTGCAGCTGGAAGTGCATCTGATGCATTAAAAATATGCTGGATAAGTTGGTGGTTCATTCTGCTGTGGCAACCCCTGATTAATAAAGGGACTAAGCCGAAAAGAAAATGAATAAATGGTCAAGATGATTTTTAGGTAGGGCCAGATGGAATCTGCGGATGTTTTTTTCTATTTCTGCGGAGAATTTTGGTAAAAATCTGCAGATTTCTCCGGAATTATTTTGGGAGTATCATAACTAAAACCTTAATATATGAAATAAAAAATAATATCTTTTCAACTTTTATTTAAGGTTTAAAATGCAAATCCAATTAGATTCACTTTATTTGGTAAATAAAGCAAGTTTGTCTTATAATATATCTAGTAAAAGACAGAAAATAATACTGTACACACTGCGTTGTACATAAATCAGATGAACATTTTCACATTAGTCAATAATATTACTGAAATTACTTAAACTGAATAAATATAGATTTACACACATTTACTCAAGTAAATAAGCAGAATTAATGATAGGCTAAAAATCTGCTACGCAGATGAGCTTATGTGATTCGTTTCAGCAGTTGTCATCTTGGAAAAACAAACCTTGGAATGTGGTGATTGGCTAATCTGAATCTAGCATTACAGATAGCCGTGTAATAATATTTGAGAAACAGGCTATTTCATGAAATTTTAGTTCTGTAATTGGTCTTCCATTACAGAGCTTAGCGCATTAATTAAGGCATCATGGATGACTGGCACACCATCATTAATAATATTAAATAAATAAATAAAAATTTGTTCCATTCCTGCGGTCACCTTGATCATTAAATTATGCTTTATAATGGTTCTTTTTTTAATGCTTCTGCAATGTTTTGGCATTTCAACGAAAGATAATTAATAATCATCTGTTTCACAAACTAAGTTAACTGTAGCTACATACGGAAAGATATTTAGTCAAGGTAAAATTGGCTAATTGTGAGCTCATATACGTTGACAAAATCCTTGCTTTCATTCAGAATGTTATGGTTCATTTAATTGATTTTATGGAATTGATTAAAAGGCAACAAGATGCGCTTATTATATTTCTCTTTGCATGTCCTCTAATATAATTAGGTGCATATTTCTGCTTTTATACAATACAAATCTTCGTATTGCCTATTATTTTGTTTTAAACGATCCCCTAATAAGAGCTTCATATACTGTACTCATTTGAATGGGAATATCAATTAGGGCCAAAATAGGCATTATGAAAAATAGGGCAAGATTTCTGGAATATGCCACTTTTCCATGTGTCTCTCTCAGACAACGCAGCATTTCATGTGTAGATATGAGACGAAAGATGCCCTCTAGCAAACATCTGCTCTCAAACACCACACGCTCACACTCTGCTCTGAGTGTCATGTTAATTAATAATCCTCAGAGAATTGAATCATATTTACAGCATGATCCTGCTGGCATCGCCTTCAGTGTCGGCCTGCTGAGCTCAGCCAGACTTGCTTCTCTGTACACTCAGGTAGAAGAAGGAGAAATGATTTGATGCCTCATCTTAGAATAGTAAATACATTTTAACCAGTAGTTCTACGATAGTCAGTAGTTTTTTTTGCATCATGTTACTGAATGGAATTGAATTGTCCAGAGTTAACAAGACTCTTTTGGCTAAGTCCCTTATTTATCAGGGGTAGCCACAGTGGAATTAACCGGCAACTATTCCATTATATGCATCATTCAGCGGATACACTTCCAGCTACAACCACGTACTGGGAAACACTCATAAACTCTTGCATTCACACACTTAAACATGGGGAGAACATGCAAACACCACACAGAAATGCCAACTGGCTCAGCTGGAACTCAAACCAGCGACCTTCTTGCTGTGAGGCAACAGTGCTACCCACTGAGCCACCATGCTGCCCTTGAACAAGAACAAAAAATGCAAATACACTCTTTAGAATAAAGTTGGATGGAAGAATAAAAAAGGGGTGATACATTTTTTGGATCCCCATAGAATCGTTTGGAGAAAAGTTCTTCAAAGCCCTGTAGAATATTTTCATCATATATAGAGCTTTTGGTGGAATGACAAGGTTCCATAAATGTGACTTCCGGTGGCGCGCGCTGCAAGATGGCTGCTCGGCACTGAGCTCCTTACAAATACCTCCGATTATAACATTTTTTTTCTTCAAATTGAGGATAAATTCTTAATTAAAATAGAACATCAACTCCTTCTAAAGAATGGCAACTAGTAAAAAGACGATGTCTCCTCAAAAACAAGCTACAGGAAACAAACGACTAAAAACGCTTGATGACGACGTGGCCTCCATCGTCAGTCATGCAATCGAAGCGCAGCAGGAAGCCTTGCGTGAAATGGTCTTCGGCATGTTAACAGAGGCAATAAAGTCCGCTCTTGCTCCTTTCAATGACTACATTAATGAAAATGGAACTGTTCTTCGAGCTATAAAAGAAGAAATAGGCTCTCTGGGTAAGAACATGGCGTCGATAACATCAAAAGTAGATGATCTACAAGGAAACCTTCGCAAAACTAAAAAAGATACTAATAATTGCTTGTCTCAGCTTGACCAAATACAACGAAAATGCACGGATTTGGAAGATCGCTCACGACGCAACAATATCCGTCTGGTCAACTTACCTGCGGGAATAGAAGGAGACGACCCTATCGGCTTCCTTCAGAAAACGCTCCCTAAATGGATCCCGGACCTGTCAGGGCGTTCAAATCCAATAGAGATTGACAGAGCTCATCGAGTCTACTCGAATTCTAACTCAAACAGATCACGAGCGATGATCTTTCGACTCCTTCGTTATCCGGACAGGCAGGCCATACTTCAAGGTGCACGTAAAGCAAAGCCCACACTACCCGGAGGAGCGCGTCTGGAATTCTATGCAGATTACAGCGCCGCGACCGCACAGAAGAGAAAAGCGTTCTCGGCCGTCAGATCCAAACTCCAACAAAAAGGTGCGGAAACTTTTCTAATTTACCCAGCAATACTGAAAGTCTCATTCAAAGGCCAAAAATACTCGTTTGAGACGCCGGATGAAGCCGAGAAATACATCGAGGGACTGGAACGAACAACGTCAGCGCCGGCTCGCAGGTCTTTATATCCTCAGCTCCAGGAGGCAATGGAGGAAACCGATTAAGGAGACAATATTGGACTTATCAACACTTAAATGACATGATTAGAAACATTTCTTAGCCCCCTAAATGACCAAATTATACGGTAAACAACTATTACTATTAATATTATTATTTTGTTTTATTGGTATTTAAAGTTACGGTTAGATATTCATGATACTAATTTTATTTATTTAATACTATTTATTTTATTATTATATATATTTTTACTATTATTTGTTATGTTATTTATTTATTTTAGTTATTTATTTTATTATTTTTTATTTATTTATTTATTTTTATTATTTTATTTTATTTATTTTTTTGTCGACAAGGTGGGGGCTAAGTTTCTTGGTTTAAGATTGGAACAGCCCGAATTCAAAACTTGTTACATGTTTAAATAGAGTTGATGCTGATACACTGATGGTTGTAACGTTCCTCAGCTGTTTAATATCAAGGAGGTACTGGAAGGCGAATAGTGTTAAGACATTGCCTCGCGATCGCCACAGACGCTCGTTATTGAGGGGGTTAGGGAAAGGGTGGGGCACTCAGGAATAAAATACGCAAAAAATGTTAATATTCTTTTCATATATATCCACGAAATTTCTATGTTTAAATTGCACCTACTACTGCAATCTTTACATGTTTATTTGTGAAAGCTTTATGTTCAGAGATTATGGTTAATTTGAATATTATGTCTCTTAACGTCAGAGGGTTAAACTCTCCTAGTAAACGGACTAAATTTTTAGATTATCTTCGCAGGAAAAACATAGACGTTGCACTTATCCAAGAAACCCATCTAAGGATAGCAGATGTCCAGCGATTACAAAACAAACACTATATTCCTATAGTATCTTCAGGTTATAACTCTAAAAAGAGAGGGGTGGCAATATTATTTAAAAGAAATCATACTTTCAGTATTGAAAATTTAGGATCAGACAATAATGGTAGAATGGCATATTGTTGTACTAATATAGGAGGAAAGAAGCTAATGTTTGTTAATATTTATGCCCCAAACTCTTATGATGCTCTTTTTTTCCCCAGACATTACAAAAACTCTTTTAGCCTATAATGAATATCCACTTATTATTGGAGGAGACATGAACACGGTAATGGACACCGTTTTAGATCGATCAAATCCTTCAATCCCAATGATACAACCCCAGTCTTCAAAAGCATTAAATTGGTTTACTAAAGACCTAAACGTGAGTGACACCTGGAGGTTGCTCAACCCTAATGTGAAAGAATACACTTACTTCTCACCAAGACATAAATCCTATTCAAGAATAGACTACATCTTACTATCTCCTATGATATTTTCATGTGTAAAGAACATTGAATTTCTACCACAAAGTATTTCTGACCACAATGCAATAACAACATCGATGTAATTTAGTACACTGACCAAATCCTCTAGATGGAGATTCAATACTCTTTTACTCAAAAACGAGGAATATATTTCACAACTGAGATCAGAATTAACTGAATTTATTAGCATTAATCAAAATTCTGTTTCCAACCAAGACATGTTTTGGGCCTCTATTAAAGGTTTTTTAAGAAATAATGCAATTAGTTTTTCTGCAAGGCTTAAAAAGAATTACCTCCAACAAATATCATCATTAGAAAAAAGGTGTGGAGAATTGGAGCGGGAATTAGAAAAGAAATTTGCAACAGAAACACAACAAAAATTAAAGGTAGAAAGAGCTACACTTAATGACCTGCTTAGACAAAGAACCGAATACTTGATGCACATCACAAAACATAAATACTACATAGATGGAAGCAAACCTAGCCGACTCCTTGCACTCACTTTAAAAAAACATGAGCAACGCTTTAATATGAATGCAATAAAAATCTCTGAACAGGTTCTCACCTCAAACCCCTCAGATATTAACAAAACATTTAAGAAGTTTTTTGAAAAATTATACTCTTCAGAAATACAAACTAACACGGATCATTTAGAAAATTTTTTTGAGTCTTTAAACTTAACAAAACTTTCTAAGGAAGATGCTGACAACCTAGATTCAGAAATAACTCTAGATGAATTACATAATGCAGTTAGGGATTTACATACAGGGAAATCTCCAGGTATTGATGGCATCCCTGGCGAATTATATCTAGTACTATGGGACTTACTGGGACACATTTGGCTAC
Organism: Danio rerio; assembly: GCF_052040795.2. NCBI lineage: Eukaryota > Metazoa > Chordata > Actinopteri > Cypriniformes > Danionidae > Danio > Danio rerio. Next base: position 16,117,344 of record NC_141027.1, on the reverse strand, counting down.
AAACAATAAACAAGGCCATAACCAAAGGCCATTTTCATAAAGATCTTAATACTGCTTTAATTACTGTTTTACCTAAACCCGAAAAAGATCTTTTTGAATGTTCCAACTATAGACCTATTTCTCTGATTAATGAAGATATAAAAATTTATGCTAAAGTTATCGCCAAGCGTCTACAATCAGTAATAAGTAAATTAATTCATCCAGACCAAGCTGGTTTTATAACAGGACGTTTAGCTTCAGATAATGTCCGCAGAGTACTACACGTTATAGCTGAATCAGGAAAGTTGAAAAAACCTAGTGGCCTCCTCCTTATAGATGCGGAAAAAGCCTTTGATCGCTTGGAATGGGGCTATTTATGGTACACACTGAAAAACTTTAATTTTGGCGATCAATTCATTAAGATGATTCAAACTCTATACTCTAACCCCTTGGCTAGAGTAACTACAGTGGGAATTATTTCAGACACTTTTTGTATTAAGAGGGGAACAAAACAGGGTTGCCCTCTCTCTCCTCTTTTGTTTAATCTATCAATAGAACCACTGGCTCAATTTATTAGACAATGTAAAAACATTACCCCAATTCAGATAGGCTCATCTGTCCATTCTATCTCTTTATATGCTGATGACATACTTCTATTTCTATCAGATTTACAAAATTCACTACCCAATGCCCTCACAGCTTTAAATGAATTTGGAAGAATTTCTGGTTTTAAAATAAACTACTCTAAATCAGTTCTGATGCCCCTTAATCCAATTGGCCATAATGTTACTAATAATACTAATATAAAAATATCAACAAAAGTCAAATATTTAGGAATTGAGCTGAGCCCAACCTTACAACTCATACCTAAAATAAACTATATGTCAATTTACAGTAAGGTTGAGGCTGATATCCAGAGATGGATGCGCCTACCCTCATCACCACCCGCCAGAATTTCAACAATAAAAATGAATATCTTGCCCAGAATTAATTTCATAAGCTCCATGCTTCCCCTCCCTCCACCTCCAAACTATTGGAAAAAGTTAGACTCGATTTTAAACAAATTTGTTTGGAATGGAAAACGTCCCCGTGTAAAATGGTCCACTCTCCAAAAAAACAAAACAGAGGGTGGATGGGCCTGCCCTAACTTCAAATTATACCACTGGTCATTTATTCTGCTCTCAGTTGTGAAATGGTTCGAACCTGATATGCAATGTTCTTGGAAAGAAATAGAAAAAGACCCTATTTTTCCAACACGTCTGCAAGACTTTCTGTTCTCAGGCTTTAACCATAGGAAATGTATATTGCGCTATGGACCTATTTTATCCTATACCCTCCAAATTTTTAAAAAGGTAGAAACTTATTTTCCTTCCAGAACCACCTGGCATAATCATTCTCCTCTGTGGCACAATGTGAACCTACTTTCTGGTAGACAACCTTTTAATCAACCATCATGGGCCAATAAAGGTATTCTAACACTAAAAGACATAAATGGAGAAAAATCTATTTTAGATTTTCAAGAGCTGGTTAACAAATTTAATATATCTCCCAACACTCTTTTTATATATTTTAAAATAAGGGCAGCACTAAAGGCTCATAAGACACCATGGGGTAAGGATCTTCATACCCACCCGATTGTGAAATGGATATATAATGCTCCAAGAAAAGGAACTGTTTCCTATCTCTACTGCTGTCTTTCTAATATTAATGCACATAGTTTCTCAAAAGAAAGACTATGGCTATCTGATATGTCTCGACCCAATACAACTATCGATTGGGAAACTGTATGGCATAATACATTCCACGCATCCACAAACCCTAATCACCAGTTTATTCATTTTAAAACTATCCACAGGGCATATTTAACCACACGTATACTACATATCATAGGTTTATCTCCAGATCCATATTGTAAGTTCTGTGAACCACAGCGTCCAGATACCTTTTTACATATGATGTGGAAATGTCCAGAGGTACAAAAACTTTGGGATTCGGTACTGGACATTTTATTTAAAGTTACAAAAATTTGTTTCCCCAAAGACCCTATACTGTTACTATTGAATGATAACTCTCAATTTCCCTTAAATGCAAAGGTCCGTAAATTTTGGTTAGCTGCTTCAACTGCTACAAAGAAAATGTTGGTACAAAGGTGGAAACCTCCTCATGATCTCTCAGTTAAGCACTGGTTGCATTCATTATTGGAAATACTATATCTGGAACTGTCATCAGCACGGATCAACCATGCCAAAGTGGACATTCTTACGGCATGGAAAATCTACATATGCAACGTCAAAGAAATCTTGGACACTTAACCCTCATCTGATGCTACGGATGACAACTTAATGGAAATTATCTAACAGCTTGGTCTAAACTATAGTTATTCTGTGTTTCCTGATGTGCGTATAATGGGGTGGGGGGGTGGGAAATATATATGGGGTTATATCTGTTAAAAGTATTTTGTTATCTGATTGTAAAAATTGTATATTCTCACTATCGGAAATAAAAAACTGAATTACAAAAAAAAAAAGGTTCCATAAATGTTAAAGGTTCTTCATGGAACCGTCGATGGCGATATGGAAAAATAATTATTTTAAAAAATGAACCAAGGTTTTTCCTCAAACTTCAAATTGCTTATTATTGATAGATAGTAAAGTAATTGTTGTAGTTAGGGTTAAATATTAAAGGATTTAGAATTTAGTTATGAATAAATAATTAAAGTTACAGAAAATGTGATGTTACTTTTTTCTTTAATAAACATTAAAAGAAATATCGGAAACTGTGATCACTGAACATTCTAAAAAAATGTCGGGTAATTTCAACCCTATTCTGGGTGTAATAGGGACTAACTCATCTTCTGGGTTCATTTTTTAAAATTAAATTAATAGGACTAAATTAATCCCAATGGTTTTTGTTAGATTATTTAAACCCAAATTGGGTAAAATATGGACTAGGTTGAAGTGAAGTTAGCAGTATTTAAATAAGTTATACCAGAGACAGTGCTCATACAATATTATATTTGTGCATTTACATGTACACTAGATTAGTCAGTACTGAAGTCAAATCTGATTCAAATTAATTTACGATAACGGGACAAAAACGAGAACACCCAAATTAATATGTTATAGAAAATAAGTACAAATAAAAAAACAGAAATCAAGAAAAGTAAAATAAATAAATAAATAAATAAAATTAGTTGAAATTTTGTAGGTTGTAATTTTTTTTTGCAATATTTTGCTTGAATTAAATTGTTTTATCTTTCTATTTATAAATATGTTTGGGGACTAAAATATGATCTTACTAAATATATCTGTTTAATTATTCTGTTTTGTTTAAATGTACCAAAATAATTATAATAATTGTATTATATTATAATTATAATAATTATTAGTAATAATTAGTATTAGTATAATTATAATAATTATAATAAAAATAATTGCCTATAATCATTGAGAAATTTATTAAAATATTCAATATAAGTTAATATATGTATATATATATATATATATATATATATATATATATATATATATATATATATATATATATATATATATATATATATATATATATATATACATATATAATTTATATTTTCAAAATGGGGTGTATTATCACAATATAAAATGCAATGGTTTTACCGTTGAATTAATACAGTAAACAAGTTGAATAAATGCATTATCCAGCACATGTTTTACACAACGGATGCCCTTCCACTCACAACCCAACACTGGGAAACACCCAAACACTCTTGTACATGGCGAATTTAGCTTATTCAATTCACCTGTACCACATGTCTTTGGACTGTGAGAGAAACTGTAGCTCCCAGAGGAAACCCATGCCAACACAGGGAGAACATGCAAACTCCACACAGAAATGCCAACTGACTCAGCCGGGGCTCGAACCAGTGATGATCTTGTTGTATGCGCCACCATGCTGCCCTTACTCCATAATAATAACATAAAATACTGTTTGAATTATTAGGATAAATAAGTACTTAAAAAAAAAAAAACAAGTTTAACCAACTTAAAACTACAAGTTAAAAATTGATAACATTTAGTTGATGTTACTTGAAAGGGCAAGTTGAGAATATGCAGCCCAATAGGACAAGCTAATGTAAAATTAGTTTGAAATACTCAAAAGGCTGATGCAAATAGTTGCCTCAATTTTTTTTTAAGTAAAACATACTCAGTGTTTTTTACAGTGTACTCAATTATGCTGAGCCCCATGTAACTTGATATTTTAAGTCAGTTTAAGTTGAATAATAAAATGAATAATAAAATCTTATTTAATTTTTCCTCTCAAATTTTCTCTATAGCTTTTAATAGATGTCTTGTTCTAATATTTATTTCCGACTCTTAAAACCTGATATAAAAAAATTCTAATAGAATATATGCCGAAGCATGCTAATGGGACTTTTAATTTGCCAGTAACCTGGGTTAAGAGCTTCCGGCGAACTGTATGGCAATGCAAAAACTGGCACTTTTAAGGTCTGTTTTCTTTAAAAATCTGCGATCTCCACGAGCTGAGTGATATCCGATATAAACAGGGTCTCAGATTGTACAAGAAGCACTGCATTAAATTACATTTCCCCCCTCCATGTCCTTATAATATGAGCATTTATTTTACCCCAGTATATTTATTACAATTCTGACAGGCGCGTGCAAGTAAACGGCTTTTTGTCTCAGGTTACGCTCGAGCAACTAAATGAATGCCAAAGTTTTTTTAACTGAATGTATTTTAATGACATTACAATATCTATGCTGTAAAAGGAAAATGGAAAAGTTCACAATAACAGGTCACCAGAAGTTTATCAGTATGGGAAAAACACTAGCTCGGCATATACCCTATCGTCTCTATAATGTAAAGTCAGCTTATTAAACGCGATGAAACTACAAGAAACCATTTATTTTGAGTAAAAAATATAAAACTATAATAAAAAGAAAACTATAAAAAAAGAAAGTTTAACAAAAAAGAAGCGAAGACACATGATCCAGTGGGACGGAAAGCAGGAAGGAAACAGAAAGCGGCCTCAGTGTCGGAGCCATCAGCTCGCGTTAAGTGGATTGTGACGGGAGCCAGACGGACTTTGATTCCCTCAGGTGATTTTTCCGGTAACTTCTCAATAACACGGAATGACAGGGGACAGAGGGTGCACATCCCCGCTCGTGTCATCCTCATTCTCCTGCTATTTTCAAAAGCGCGGCCGTGACAGGACTTTTAGCCGCAGCTGTAAGATGCAGCCGAGCACAAAAAAACGCGGTTTGTTGTGGCGAATGAACGGCGGTCAGTGGCGCTCCTTACATTAGTCTGTCAGAGGTGAGAGCAGAACATAAACTACTACTGCTGCTGCTGCTACTTCAATAAAGACTGAGTCTGTGTTTGATTCAAGATGATTACCGGAGAGCAGGTTGGTCTTCCAGCATCATAACACATTGTCTAGTTCGAGATGTAAAAGAGAAGTGACACTACTATTAAACATGGTTAATAACAGGAGAGAGAGGCTTGCACTATGAAAAGCTCAAATGGCATGTTTTGTTTATTGGAGAGTGTATGGAAATGAAGTGTTATGCAATAAAATGTCAAATAAAATAACGGATTACATATTTTATAGTCAGCATTATTAAATTATTTGATGATTTCCAGTGGTGTAAAGCAGGGGTACTCAAACTTTTCTGCCCGCGACCCCTAAAATAACAACTCCAGTGGCTTGCGACCCCCACTATGCTCGGAGGTGGTTATAAGCATACTAATATTGCGCACAACGGTGCACACACACCAATAGGAACTTTATAAACATAAGCATATTGGAAAAACAAAAAAAGTGCATCAGTCTTACAACCTTCTTTTTTATAATTATCATTAATTTATTTAATTTAATATTAACCATACGAAGGGTGTCAGTTTAATATTGTACCACAAAATCAATCTACTGCATCTAATGCTATTGCTGTGATGTTCATCTAGCATAATAATCCCAGAGGTCACAAATAAAATATAGTTGTCAACCCCCACTTTGAGAACCACTAGTGTGAAGTAGCAAATTACAATTAGCTTACTCAAACTATTATAATTGAGTAGTTTTTCTCGGAAATTATAATGTACTAAGTAGTTTTAAAAATGTGTACTTTTACTTTCCCTTGAGTACATTTTTTGTGCTGCATTGGTACTTTCACTCCACTACTTTCCTTCAACCTGCAGTCACTACTTATTTTTTTTTTCTTGTCTATGGTAGTTAGAAAAATCAGTCCTGTGATTCTTGACCAATCAAATCGCACATAGAAGGTAAATCTCATCATAATGAACTATTTCAAGACATGGGTGATTTACTGTATAATGGCAGCAAACTGTTTAGAGGCAAAAGATTCAAAGTAAATCGGCACACTGCCACTTTAGCTCTCAAAGAAATTTTTTAATGTCAATATCACAACGTTTCGACCTGGCAAACTGTTTAGAAGCATTAAAAGTGTCAAAGAAGATGTCTAAAACCTTTACACGCATTGACCCAGAGACTGTTTATGAAGATGACAGATGTTTACTGTATGATGACCAAAATGGACTTAAACATCCAGCAGGCACAAGACGTTAACATGACGTCAGATTGACATTGTACCGCAATGTTGTGGGGACATTGCATTTTGTTTGGAAATGAAAATCGTGTTGACGTCAGAATTTACGTCAGGCTGACTTTAGTGTCCAACCCCAACATCCCAAAGTCTAATGATGTTGCAGCCTGAAGTTGTGTGGACGTTATCACTATGACGTCTATCAGACGTTGGATTTTGTTGGCCTACCTGAAAAATAAATGTCAGTATGTGGAGTCAATATGATGATGGCTTGATGACCTAAACACAACCTAAAATCAACCAAATATCAACGTCATTTCATGTCGTTTTTGGACATCAAAATAAGGTTGTCTTTAGATACTGGCTAGTAGGGCTGTGTGATATGGGCAAAAGAAACCTATCACAATTTTTTTTAACAATATTGCAATTTAGATTTTAATCATGATTGTGTAACAGACAGACTGAATCTGTTTTTACAGCGTGAGTCTGAAACATATTTCGAAAGAAAAACAATTAGATCTTTATCAAAGACCTGTAACATGTCTCTAAAACAGACATAAAACAAAATAAAAACCACCCATAGCCTGTTTCCACTGACTGGCACTGTGCGGTACAGGTCACCTTTATCAGGCTTGCCTTTCCACTACCAAGGGAACCCTTTTGGTGGGCATGGTATGCGACATAGTTTCAGTCGACGTCATACTCACTCGAATAAATGTCTACAGTAAAGCTGTACAGGTCGTTCACAAATCACATGAGAAGCACTTCTCACAAAACAGATGCTTTATACACATAAACACTTGTGTATAAATGTTTTCTACTAACTTCTGTGAACACGATTTAATTATAACAAAAACATGCAACTTAAGTTAATTGACTAATCCAAATCAGCACCATAGACATGCAGGTAGTAAGTAGTTATCTCTTAAGAGCAATCACCATCTGTTCATTAGCTACTACAGCAGGGCAGTTCTCAAGATCTACCTGAGCTCAAACTCTCCCCTCGTCTTGCAAACTGGAGGGAGCCCCAGGCTCGAGGATCTTATGAGCTCAGGGCTCTCTCCCGGGACAGCTTGCCAAACAATCTTTATAATCAATCATCAGCTAAGTGTGAACTCTTGAAATAAGACTTGTGTGGGAACTGCAGCAATGTATGGTTAGTTTGTCATCCTCTGAGAAAATGGTTGGTCACCAAGCAATGACAAAGGAGCGACCACAAAGCACTTTGAAAATGCACTTTTAGACACAAAATATGACTGCTTTACAAATTAATTGGGTTTGCCATACATCAGCCTTCCTATATCCAAAGTAACTTAATCCTACACGACAGATGTTGAATTTTTTGGCAGCATGTCCTCATGTGCTGAACTCATCATTCATATGTATGCAGGCTTTTTAGTCTTTTGCTCTTGCGCTCTATTTAAGTGTGCTGCGTTATTGGTTCAGACACCATACTGCGGGAATATTGTGCTGTAAGGCGTTTTAGAAATCGTGCATGTCCAAATCTCGATTTCGATACTATTTCAATTAATTGCACCGCCCTACTGGCTAGACATTGAATTTTGGTCACCTGACATCACAACCTAAATCTAACCAAATATTAACATCTTATGACGTTGTGTGCCTGCTGGGCAATGACTAAATGCAGTTTTGTTGAATAAAATAAGCAAACAATGTAAATTAAATATGACAACAAGACGCTGCGGTGCTGGAAACTTGTATTATTGTTGGCTAAGTAAACAGGTTGCTCGCAACAAGGATTCTTTCACAAATGAATTGCTCCCTCTGGTAGAATGAGAAGTGAAAGCAGGAGAGGGGGTGTGTTTTAGGACACGAATTATATCAAATTTAACAAGGGAGGGAGGATAATACATTTCCATGCACACAAACACACGCTCTTTGTCAGCAATGCCCGTGCGATCACTTATTCATCGATGTAGAAAAGTAATGTAAAATTATAATTTTTTTAATTTAATAAATTATTTGCATACTGACCAGCAGTAAACCTTCCGATCACAGATACATGTATATATTTGTATATATCTCAGGCTCTGAATGGCCAGTCCTTCACTACACCTTGGTCCTCAATTAGTTTCAAAGGAGCGCTACCCTGTACTAAACGAAGAAATAATTGTGCAGATAACCAAAAAACAACAGGACACCAAAAAATCATTAAGTATCAAAAGAACAATAACAATTAAAACAAGAAACTAAGGCAAGGGAAGGGAACACAGCACATGACTAACATACAGTACCATACTAAAACAAACGAATCCGTAACAACAAACGGGTGCAGAGTGTATAAATAGTCCAAACAATCAATAGTGACAGGATTCAGCTGTGTGTGATCAGTGGAACCGAAAACCTGGTGTATGTGTTGCGGAATGAAGGGATTTGTAGTTCATGACTGATATGTAGTTCACTTGCGATCTCTGAAGTCCTCGATCGCTGGTGAACATGACACTGTTCAATTCAGAAGGGCCCATCAGAGATTTTCTTATGCTGCATCCCAATTCTCATACTATCCGTCCTAGATAGTATTTGAAAATAGAATTAGCATGTCCCAAATCGTAGTATGTTGAAACGCTTATGCCAAAGGTTTCCGAATGGTTTACTATTTCTGGTAAAAATTCGAAGCGTAGAACTGTCCGTACTCTAACCGCTAATTTTGCCCACAATACATTTAAGCATTGGATGTAAATTTCTGTAAAGTTGTTTGAATGACTATTAATTAATATCTAGCCATTTGGAAAATATTTAAATCGCGTTTTCCGTGTTATATCCATCTGCAATGACAATGTGACCTTATATCAAGATATCTTTGGAAATTAACTTCTTTCAAAAGACCTGAGGAGATTTCTCTGCATGAAAGACTCCGAATGGCAGATTATCCTTCTGCTGCTTCTATTCCAACAAGGTAGGAAATTAAATATGAAAGAAATGTGGATGATGTGTGGAGATGATTGACAGAGGTCCTAACTATGCAACATAATGATCTGCTAACCAGGAAGTAGTGTGTCCCAAAGCTTCCATACTCCTCTGTTACACACTCAGAAGTATATACTTTTACTTCACAAAAAAAGGTACATACTTTTAGCGTGTAGTATAAGTATGCGAGCTAGGACGCAGCATTACTATGTCTGTGTGACCTACCATTGGAAATTTGTACTTGCGTACTGCCAATATATTTTCAATATGCATTCTTAAATGTGCTTGCGTCCTTGTGTTCTTGTGTAATGTCAACATCAACCACCAAAGTTCAGTTCCATAACTCAAAATCGCAAGAACAGAGAACGCATGAAAGAGCCTGCATGCATTTTGATATCGAGGATACCTCGCTGCAGACTTGCGCGCTGTACTCTCTCTAGAAGTCAAGCATTTTTATTAAAGTTTAGAGATATAACTTGAGTATCTCTAGTTGCCCTAAATAAGATAGTAAACATTAGCATAAAAATCTTAATAAAAGCAAAAACTTATTAGGGTAGTTTATTAGCTGAAATTCATACTAAAGGGCACCTATGGTGAAAAATCTACTTTTCAAGCTGCATGGACAGAGATGTGTGTAGGTATAGTGTAAAGACTGTCATATTGGTGTGATATAAACACACCCAGTCCTTTTTTCCAATTCAACAACATACGGTGGACCAATTGGTGCGATTTAGAAGTCGACCGCAACTTGATGTTGGAGTGTGGTCCCCCGCCCACCAATATTGATTGACAGGCGTGCATTACCATATCCACAGTTTGTTGTTTCACGTCCGCCATTTTCAGCGTGCGAGTCGAAGCGATGTCACTAAAGAAACACTCTTGCTCTACTTTTGGATGTAAGGCTCATTGGTATCAAAACAAGAGCCTTCATCTTCTTCGTGCGAATGTGCTACATTTAGCGGCCATTTGTGCTGAACACACAGTGAATGCAATGTATCGAGATTCAGGCCATTAAAATCAGCTCATCCACAGAGTCTTTCAACACTTTCTCTGAAAACACTCAATCTCGGCTGGCGGATCAACATTCACCAAATGATCGCTCTCATCTGCGCCATTGTTTGTAACTTTAGGTGGGTTTGCAAACATGTGAACTTTTCATTGCGTTTTCCTTAAACTTCAGCCGTTCGCATTTCTCGCAGTTACAGAAGCTCCGTCATCTCAACTAGGTGCAGCTGGAAAGTGTGAGCGCGTTGCCTCATGTGCGCATCCCTCCTTTGGAAATAATGAACTTGCCTTAGTTATAGCCTTGGTCAAAGTTACTCCAGTGTGCGGTTATTGGTCTCGGTGTACAAGCTTGGATCTTTAAAATAGCACAGTTGGCATCACTTTTAGTTGCCGCAGTTTTGTTTTGTGCAGAAACACAGTGTTGAGAAGCCTTTACAATTATTTAACCATGACAAATTAAAGTGCGGTTAATACTGAAAAGGGTTAATCATTACATTCCTATACAAATGACGCATGCATCGTTACATAGCGGCTGTAAAACTATACAAAGACACAAATGATTTTGTAACCACCACTCTGACACATTCTGGCACATTAGGAATATTGATTTCTCAACAGTAGTCTCTGTTGGGTCTGTGTACAAGTCGTACATTTACGGCTGAATGCTGGTCCTCTCACTCATGTTACTTCTCTCTGTCTGCCTGTCTGTTGCCATACACAAAGCAGGGGAGTCTTAAAAAAGAGGTAAAATAGGTGTCCTTTAAAATGTTTTATTTGTTCAAAGTAAATTTGTAAGGCATTTGATACGATGCTCTATTATTCAGGAGAACTAGGAATATAATAAGTTATAAAGCTGAATATATGCTTTGTGTGCCAGTGAAAACTTTACATGCAGCACATGTAAGAGTACTGTTGGATTCTTCCACATTGGTAATGGAGTGTCTTCAAGCAGTGTCAGAGAGAAAGAAGTGAAGGCCCCCTATGTGGAAAACCACAGGCGTGGAGAAATCCAGCTACGCTTGCTAAAGACTGACAGAGCCCTCGGCTAGCAGCAGAACACAACTGCCAATCCTCCTGCTTTTATTTACTGATGTACACTAAAGAGACGCCACAAACCGCACAGCTGCAAAGGGACATAAATACTACTGTTTAATGGTTAAATGGGTGGCTGATAGCATGTTAGCTTGATAGCAAAGTTGGCTTCATGTGCTGTGGGAAAGTTGTAATTAACCAGCTTGTGACATTTAAATGGTTTGTTGTCATAAGGGATTATGGAGGGCAACGCGGTGGCGCAGTAGGTAGTGCTAAGAAGGTCACTGGTTCGAGCCTCGGCTGGGTCAGTTGGCGTTTCTGTGTTAAGTTTGCATGTTCTCCCTGCATTCGTGTGGGTTTCCTCCAGGTGCTCCAGTTTCCCCCACAGTCCAAAGACATGCGCTGTAGGTGAATTGGGTAGGCTAAATTGTCTGTAGTGTATGTGTGTGAATGAGTGTGTATGGATGTTTCCCAGTACTGGGTTGCAGCTGGAACGGCATCCGCTGTGTAAAACATATGCTGGATATGTTGGAAGTTGGCGGTTCATTTCACTGTGGCGACCGCTGTTGAATAAAGGGACTAAGCCAAAGGATAATGAATGACTATAATAATATTATCGTTTAAATTAAAACATTTTTGCTGACAAGAGGGAAAAATCGGGAGGTTTGAAAAAATTACAATTACTTAGTGCTTAATTATTGTTTTATTTTGTCAGCACTGTGATCGTTTACTGGAGTCTTTTATTATACCATCAGCTTAATATCATTGTAAATATGTCTTACTTAGAATTTTATAAAAAATATTGTCATACTGAATGGCATTTTGGTGTCTGTTTTCTCTAAATCACTGTAATCACTATTGTACCACTCAGAAATTAATCAAATTAAAAAGGACTAGTGCTGTCAAATGATTAATCGAGATTAATCATGTCCAAAATACAAGTTTAAATTTATAAAATATATTTGTGCATATATATATATATATATATATATATATATATATATGTGTGTGTGTGTGTGTGTGTGTGTGTGTGTGTGTGTGTGTGTGTGTGTGTGTGTGTGTGCGCGCGCGCTTGTACATAAAATACAAAAATACAAAAATGAATTTAATATAATTTTATACATGCATACATATATATATATATATATGTATGTATGTATATTTATATTTATATATATATATATATATATATATATATATATATATATATATATATATATATATATATATATGTGTGTGTGTGTGTGTATATACATATAAATACTTGAAAAATATTTAGTGAAATATTATTTACTGTCATCATGACAAAGATAAAATAAATCAGTTATTAGAGATGAGTTATTAAAACTGTTATGTTTAGAAATGTGTTAAATTTTTTTCTCTCTGTTTAACAGAAATTGGGGAAAAAATAAATGGGTCTAATAATTCAGTGGGGCTAATAATTTTGACTTTAACTGTAGTTATAAATTAGATAGATAAATAGATAGATAGAGAGAGAGAGAGAGAGAGAGAGAGAGAGAGAGAGAGAGAGAGAAACAATACACACATACTGTATATAATATGTAAATAGAAACTATTATCTTTAATGTGATATAATTATGGGCACATTCCAATGATTGTATTCAATTCTAACAACTTCATTTTTTTTTGTTCAGAACATTATAAAGTAAAACTCACATTTCTGACAGTTTCAAGAATTGCTGACAAACATAAGGAAATTCAGTATTTCATCCTTTATAATATATATTAATAAAAAAAAAAAGAAAAATAGTCATAGATTCATTGATCAAAGGTTTGTGTACCATCTGTTCCACAGGTAAGATGCTTCTGTCCTAAAAAAAAAACATGCTCTTCTAGCACCAGAACCTGTGATTGTTTTCCAGATCAGCACTGGCAGCTCAACTTTCAGTCTTTTATCTCATTCCTCCAGCAGAGTTATTTTTGTACAGTTTTGTCATTTTCATTCTACATTCTTTCATTTGCCATTGGTCATCCCCTGGGTTTTGGATGGGTAGCATATGGAAAAATGTCACTGTTGTTGTTTGGAAGCTGAGCTTAAAGTCAGGAGCATTTGGTGATTTCACCACATGACCACCAAACACAGCAACCCAGAACCACCAACATTATTCAGTCATGGATAAAATCGCTTTGGCATAGAATTAAAATGTGTTTGTTTTACAGAGTATATATAATTAATCAGATTTCACATTTTGTCATATATATAAATATATAATAATAATATTGATAAATAATGAGGGTGACACGGGGGCTCAGTGGGTTAGCACTGTCATCTCAGAGCAAGATGGTTGCTGGTTCAAGTCCCAGCTGGGCCAGATGGCATTTCTGTGTGGAGTTTGCATGCTCTCCTCATGTTTGCGTGGGCTTCGATTGTGGTGCTCCGGTTTCCCCTACAGTCCAAAGACGTGCTTTAGGTGAATTGAGTGTGTGTGTGTGTGTGTGTGTGTGTGTGTGAATGCGAGAGATTAGGGTTGTTTACCAATGCTGGGTTGCGGCTGGAAAGGCATCCACTCTGTAAAACGTATGGCGGAATAGTTGGTGGTTTATTCCGCTTTAATGACTTCTGATAAGTATGGGACTAAGCTGAAGGAAAATGAATTAATAAGTGAATGATAAATAATGATTATCCAGGCAGTCATGAAGACTCTGCTTCCAAAAATGTATATTTATTCAGAGCAAGAGTATAGCTATTTCAGCATATTTTTAAATTTTAAGATTAGTAAATTATTGCACTCTTACTTTACCACACCAGTCTTTTTTTTTTTTGTTCTCTATCTGATCCTGCGTGGACTATTTTTTTTTGTGGATCTCATCCAAAGCTATTTTTGTGTTGTTTTTACTATTTTAGCTGTAAACTGAAATCATTCAGCACAGTTTTATAATGGAACTGCAATGCAGTCAAGGCTACTTTAGCTGTATATCTGCTTTTGATTTTGTCAAAAATAAGTTTGGAGTATTAAAATGACAATGTAAATGATAAAGTCTCTTACTGCCCTGACCATAAGGCAAAGTAGCAGCAAGTCGCACTAAATACTAGGCTTATGCTATATTTTATTTACAAGTTTTATTTAACAGTTTAGTGTTTCTCTTAAAACGGTGTACAACGAAGTGTTATTATTTTCCTTACAGTTAATTCAATCAGCATTCAATCAAAAGGAAATGTATAATTAGACGATGTAAAGGAACACTCCACTTTTTTGGACATATGACTTTACACATTTTTTGAGCGCTATGCTAATGGTTTATAGCGGTTCAAGGTTAAGTCTAGATCAGATACGCGGCCGGCCGTAATTGCACTATGCACATCAATATAGCAGCA